>NC_051862.1:99948678-100548678 GCF_015732765.1 Culex quinquefasciatus | reverse complement strand
ACTTCATTGAGAAGGGTGCCGAACGGCGGCAGTCGTCGTGTTTCATGCTTCATAAGCCACCAGCTGAGCTCGCACGCACTTGACATTTTTTCCCCGAACTTTGGCAAATGATCGAGTTAGAGGGGTACACGTAATAGTTCCGTTCCCGCTGCCGAAAGCAAATATCATTGTGTGTCATAAAGAGATAAATTATGGATGAACTTTGCGCAAGTGAGCAGTGCGGAATATAATATTTGGTTTTATTACAAATTATCACAGAATAAAGTGTGCGGCGACCGATTTGACTTCCCACACCCTCCTCGGCAAGTGCAACGTGACAGTCTCGCCGGGATTAGCATAAGCGCAAGCATGAATTTGTGAAAATATTTTAAATTTAATTATAGTCAAAGAAAATTGCGAGCAGTAGACAGCCACGAGAGTGAGAATTTCCGAAAAGGATTTACTCATCATCTGCGCTTTCCCTTTTGTGTTTCGTGGGCAGGGGTGAGGGGAGATAAATTCTCGAAGGAGTAAAATTTTAAAGCATTTTAATTAAATCATGCTGCTCCCGCGTGTTAAGAGTCACGACATCCTAATGGGGTAATTGAGTTAGTGTGCGCATTTGTTTTGTCGTTGGCGCGTGTTCGTATAAATCGAAAGCATTTTAATCGCTTTTCTGTACCAATGACTTTTGGCGGAGGACGATGAAGGATGAGTCCCGCAGAGGATGCGAGGGAAAGTGAATTGAATAATTGAATTACATTCCTCTAATGTACCCTCTTAAGGCGTGGATTTGATTTCTCAGATGAACCCTCTCGACCTTTCCCGGTATTTTATTTTTTGTGGGAAAGGGCACGTAATATTGATCGCATTATATATCAATTACAGAGATCATGACCCTGTTGGAGGTGTGTCCGAAGAAATGGAAACTCTTAATCACAATAGATTACAGTTGGTCAAACAAGTTCAATTTAGTTATATTTCAACCACGATACGTTTACAAGAAATGTTAACTCATGAATCGTCAACTGTTTCGAAACAAAGCAAATCAATTATAACTTTTTGCATGTCGTAAACAGTTGTAAAAGTCCCGGGTATTTACCATATATGTTAAACAGTTGACTCCGTAGACAATTCCCGGCAAAACAACAAAAGTTTTAAAGGTTTGGTCTCAAAGTCATCAAGTGGGAAAGGAATCGGTGGTGATGGTGGTGGGTGGCTTTCACTTGAACTATTGTTTGAGTAGGGCTTCTGTTCGTTGGGAGAAACGAAAAACGATGAAGTATACGTTCATATAATTAGCTGAAGTGGTAGCTAAGTGTGGCATACATTTTTTGAGAAAAATGGTACAAGACAAGTGCAATGTGTGTGGCTTTTTTTTTGAAATAGCCGATATTTGAATTGACTAAAAATAATAATATATTTGTAGAAAAAATTGTATTTGTAGAATCATTCATAAAAGTATTGAAGAATGAACTCAGTTTTCGTTAACATGGATATAGGACTAGTCACAAGGTAATCTGGGCAATCGTACATATAGACACACTCTTCAACAAATCAACTTTAAAATTGGATGAATCAAACTCACCTCAGCAATTTGAACTCACCCCAGTTGATTTACAAACGTTTGACAGTTTTATACGTTCTATAACATTGTATGCACGTACACTTTCATTCCTTTAATGGCACTCACTTTCACAACTAGATGGCTTTAATAAATAGTGATAGAAGAATATTTGATACAAAATGTAATGACTTTGCAGATGGTATCGAAACAAGAGAGCCTGAATGAGAGAGGTAGCATGTTGAGTTTTGAGTTATCTTTAATAATTTAATTTGAATCAGGTTTATGTTTTCTACATAAAAATTTTCAATTGAAACAATGAAAATTTTTCCGGGATTTAATTCTCAGAGTCCGAACCATTAATAGAAAAATGTTTATGACAAAAAAAAAAAACTTGTGGCAACCTGCATTTTTTGCTTCAAAGCATTTTTATGTATAAGTATAAACTTATTTTAACTTATTTTAGTGGATTTATTTTTAAAATATTTTCTAATATCAATTCAGAAATCAGCGACCCAAATACTTTCCTGGTGGCCTGTAGTATTGATTTCACAAACGATGTAAAAGTTCAAAAGCCCACTCGTTTAAGGTGAAATTCTAGCACATCCTATTTGGGCTTCTTCTTCCTCTTCTTCTTTATGGTAGTAATCATTAAAATCATTAATCATTTTCAATATGCTTGTGTAGGTGAAACTTTCACCCATACCAATACAAACCTGATCTTGTTTACAAACAAATATCAAACACAAATGTTTTTGTTTTGTTTGCTAACAAAAGTAAACATTTACAAAATGATTAATTCATCTAGAAGTTGGAAAGTAACTGTGAGTTTTTTTTTTCCTGCACTGAACTGTGCCTTCATTTTGCACGCAGGCCTTATTTTTTTTTTTTGAATTTCGTTAAATTTATTTATTTAAGGCTGGTACAAATATTTTTAAAAGTTTTTGTCACCCCCTTCAAAATTGGCCCGAAAAATCAGGGGGCAAAAAAAATATTTTTACAATAAACTTCAAAATTTCAATGAAAATTCAAGTGCAACCAGCTGAAATCAAATTAAAATACATTCTCCTACGTTTAAAATCATTTTTAGCATGTTTGGGTTTATTAAAAAATCTTAAGATTTTTTGAAAATTTTCGATGCAAAATCTTTTTTTTCGATACAATTTTTGTTTTTGTCAGATCTTAGATTTTTTGAAAACTAATGATTGCAAAACAACTGAACTAGTGTAAAATGCATTTTAAAACAATTTTTTTTATTTAAATGTGAAGACTATGGCTTGTTATTTAAATTTTTATATTTTTTTTATTTTTTTGCCCCCCTCCCTTGACCTCGGCCAGGGCCGAGGGACAAAAACTTTTTTAAATATTTGCATCGGCCTAATAACGTGAAAAAAAATAAAAATCTGGATTTGGCCATTGTGGCCACCTGGAACCTGCTAAAGCCCAAGAATGATCCCAACTTTAAGGACCGGAATCATTTGCTATTGTATGTTTCGATACATTTACCTTAAATATAAAAAAAAAAAACAAATTGTTCGCTCTACAGCATTGCCTTGGCACTCTCTTGCGAGATTCCTACTCAAAACTAGGTGTCCGAAGGCTTTATTATTGAGGCAATTGGAAACCTTTTTCTACACCCTAGCTTCTATCCACCTCGGGATTCGAACTAACGACCTTTGGATTGTGAGTCCAACTGCCTACTAGCGACTCCACTGAAACAGGACCCAGAGAGACGACTCCTACACCTTGATCTGAGCTATCGACCTCTAGGTTAGAGACCGGGCCAACATTTACTTCTCCTTCCGACGGAAGGCGTGATCAAACAAATCTCGTCTCGAAAAATGCCACCGGGACCGTCAGGGATCGAACCCAGGCCAACTGGGTGAGAGGTAGCCACGCTTACGACTACACCAATAAAAGTTGGAATTTATCCATAAAACTCAAAATAAAACAGTTTGAATGTTCCGGATTCGGTAGGTCACTAGCCCTACAATTGATATTTAAGGTCAAAGTGTAAATAGAAAAACACATCGTATTGAACCGGAAGTGATCAGATTGATTTAAAATTACCCGATGAAAGTCGCCATAGTTGGAGTTTCAAAAGAATCGATTGTAGCGGGTCTCGGAGGCCACAGTAGTCAAATCCGGGTATCCTGACATCAAGAATTTTCAGTACCAAGGGAAGGTTAAATATTCGATTCTTATTATTATTTGCAAATTTTCCAAAATATTGATTTGTTTGAATTAATTATATCTGTTTATTGCTATTAGATATTGTTTTAGGAATAATCATTTCGAATCGGTTTTAGTAGTCTTCAGTTCATTCATTCGTTAGTTTAGTAATAATTCTTAACAAGATTGGTTCCTTATCGGCAAACGCCTTTGTGGCCGGCCGTTAGCTTTCCCCTGGTGCTTCCGTTGAATGACCACATAAAAGATTTTCTTCTTCGGATTCATGCCCGCGTTCGGTAATTCACCAAATCACTCTTTGCAGATCCTTCAGGCGGGGCAACAAATTTCACCTGCTCGTGCGTAAGCATTTCTTCGGAGAATTCCGTGATTCTTGCCCGGCACCACGCAGTACTGTTCCTTCTTCTCTTCGATACCGATAAATGGAACCAGGCCGAGAACAACGGTTCGTGCCACAAATTCGCAATGGACCTCTCCGGACAGATCCGGACTCCAGCGGGATCGAGAACGTCTGAAGTTTCCTCGTAATCGCATTGATTGGGGGGTCGTGGAAGAACTCCGTAGGCTGGGTGAATCTGCGCACGATACAGAAACGTAAATGATCAGCTGGAATCAGATCAGATGTAGACTTACCGGAATTCCTCTTGTCAACGAAAGGGCTCCTTCGGGGACATGACCAGCCGGTTTCCGCTTGGTTTACGTGGAAGCATTTGGTGCAAAAATATCCTTTTCCACCGGCGATTCCGGTCTCGTTGCAGCTCTGACGACCGCTGATTTTTCTTGCAGCTACATGACAGTTCAGTTTGCTGCTTTGTTTTCCCCTCCGTCATGGCAGTTGGGTTGTCTGCGTTGCAGTGATGCCAAATTGGTGGTGACAAAATAATCCTTACTTTTTCATTACACTTTCATTGCTTTATTTTGCGAATCTTTTGAATTCTTAAATGTATTTTTATGCAAACAAATATAATTGCATATTCTCTATTTTTTTCCAATTGAAATGTCTTCTTATGATTGAAATTAAAATAATAAAAATTTCATGAGTAAATTTTGCTGATTTATTTGATTGGCAACACTAAACGCACTGAATAATACACATTTGGATAGGGCTTGTGCCAAATAAAATTGACGCTCGATGCTTTGTTTCAGCATGCCTTTTTCAAATGTGCAGTGAGAAATGATGATTTGCCAAATAATTCACACACACTTCGAAAGAGTAGTGTGTACGATGTGTACAGATAAAGACAAATACAACGATAATATTTTCGGTCGGTTGCTCGAGTTCTAGTAAAGTCGGCAAATTGTGATAAAATTGTACTTTTTTGGCTCGTCAAAACCAGTGTTTCGGAAAGTTTTTACCATAAAAAGATGTGCTTAGTGATACCAGACCGATCCGCCCCGAGAGATAGGCAAAAATATATAAAATAAAGTGGGGCTCAGATTTGAGAAGAAGAAGTGTATTTTTCGGGAAAAAGAAGAAACCGTAGTGCAATTTTTTAGTGACTCTAATTTAGACTGAGTTTTTGGAAGTTTTTGGACAAAATGTGGAGCCAAACTTAGTGAGAAAGGTAAATCATGGTCATACTTGGTTGGTGATAACGTGTGGAAAAGGTAGGTGGAAAAATAGTGAGTCTAGAGTCGAATTTCTAGCAGTGAAAATTTTTCGTTGCTGGGGTCTAAGGTGAAACAACCAATCATTAATGAGAATTAAGGGGCAGTGACGGCAGCCTTTTCCGCCATTTTTCTGTTGTTTTGGAATTTCACCTTAAACTGTCATCTGTTTTATTATGATAAACAGCGGTGTGCACGATGCTTGAAGGATTGTTGAAAAGTTTTCCATGTCTTGTCCACTCTTCATAACAAGACCTTAAATGACTACTACTTTCTTCGCTTGCTTAATTTCACTGTCCCGCGTTCAAAACAATTAGCATTTCGTCAAGATCCAGCCAGCATGCCTTCTCTGTCTGGTGGTTGGTTGAATGATGCAGTTTTTTTTACGATGAAATTCAAATGAGGGTCGAGATGACTGGCTGGCTGGATGTCTGTGTGGTCTGCAGAAGAATGAATTTCGAGTGGTAAACTAGTACTATAGACTTAATTTGCATAATAATGGAGACGGGCGCGAATTAATAGAATGATTCATTCCGCAGCTTCAATTATTTCATTTGGCAGATAATAACGCTACTGATCCGGCGGGTTTGTGTGTGTGTTTGTGTGAGTGGCTAATCCTCGAATAATTAAAAACGATTTGCATAGGAATGCCTGATGGGGATACGCCGACTGAATGGCGACAAACTTATGCCAATTGGTTTAACTGGTAGATTGAGATTGATTTAAAATTTGCTGCTTAGTCCAAGACATTAATTAAAGAGCTACTAACGCTTAATTTGGACGGGTTCCCAAGAATAACGTGCAGTCATTTGAAAGTGCACATTTTCCCAGGCTCATTAATCAGCGATTCGCAAGTGCTTGTGCACTCAAATCGAGAATAACCCGGGAATTGTGTTGCCCCGCGACGATGCGGTCACACCACCGCCATCACTTTGTATCTTTTAGATGCTTGAACAAACATTATCGGTTTTGTTGTTATAATAAATTAAAGAAAACTTCATCATCATTGCCATCGCCGCGCAAACCAACCGACACCGCCGTTGATCTTCCGCGCTCTTCCACTTGTGACAGGAGTGCGCGCGCTGAGCTGCGTTTTGTGGGCCAGACTGCTGATCATCGTAAAAGGCACTGACAATAACCTACACAGGTAAGGTGGCTATATAACAGTTGAGGCACGTTGAGGTATTAACGAGCAGCAGAAGCAGCCGCCACAGAAGTTGTATGTTTCGTAGGTAATCAATTATGCTGCATCATCATCGTATCCATCGCCTCGACACAGTCATCAATGCAGGCAGAACCTGAACCAGCAACAGAGCCGACAATAGGAGAACATTCTACCTAGCTGTGTGACTTCTTCTGAATTATGATACGATAATTGGGTGAAGAATAGTACAACAATGTTTTAGAATTCAAAATTGACTAAAATTCTAATTAATTGATTTCAGACAGATTTGGCTGTGAAGTTGGAGTCAGTTTAGATCAATTTGACCTTAAAAAGCTGTAGTGGGAGTGGTCAAATTTTCAGAACCGTTTTAATTTTCTAGCAAAATTTGGTAAATATGAACATTATTTAGGAGTTTCCTCGAGCCATAAAGGATCTGAAAGGTATCATTCCCGGTCGGCCATGTTTGTTTAAGGTGAAACGGGAAGACAACGCCATATTGAAACCACGACTCGAGTTTTAGGGAATCATCTTCAAGGGAAATACTAAATATAATAATAGGAAGCAATCTGTCAGGTTCTGAAATTGATTTAAGATGAATAGAAGTTTTATAAAAACTGTCGTTCAAAAAAACACGACTTTGGTCTTTGGAAGCACCTTTAAACAAAATGCTCTAACATACAACATTCTGTGTTTTTTTTGCAGTCGATAAATAGGTCAATAGCATGCGTTCTGTCGAGTTCAGAAATTGATTTAAGTTGAACAGAAGTTGTCCAAGAACTGGCGTTCCGTTTCATCTTAAAAAAAAACATTAAAAACGTGATTCAGAATGCATAAGAGATTTTTTTTTCTTCGTGTTATATTTATCATTATCATATTGTTATATCGTTATATCATCGTTGTACTATCGTGATTGATGTTGTTATTGTTGTTGATTAGGGGAACTTTACCCCTATGGGTCATTCGCTCCCGTATATCGTGATTAATTTAAGCCTTCCGATGATGAGGAACTTCGAGCAGTTTCATTTTTAGTTCCGTTGAATCACTACCAGAGGGTCACAGAAAGAGAGGGCAACGGCGAAGAAAAAGATTACGTTCGACTCCCAAAACGAGTTTGGCTGCAGGGTTCACACTAACCAGAAAAATTGTTGCATTTACGGAACCAATCCCGAAACAATTTGGATGTAAAAATGTTTGAGGTCGCAGATGGTGTCTTTTTACTAAAACAAACATGGCCGACATCTCTCTTATTACAACAACACTCAAAACTTGTAGTTTAAAAACAAATGTTATCTGTTTTAGGTGGAAATTTTTCTCAAAATAATCTAAAAATGCAGTCCGCTGTCCAATTTAAACCCAAAATAATGACAGTTTCAGAGTATGAAAATAATCCTATTTAAAATGTTTTTGGTAGTATAGTTAAGTAACTTTTAAAACATTTCAGATTTTTTTGAAAAAAAAATCATGAGAAACTTTGAACACTTTTATATTTAGCTTAGTATGATTACATACATATACCATCTATCTTGGCCATTTGTAATTTATTTGTAAAAAAATCAACTATGTCACCTCGGTTTACGGTATGTAGTAGCGAGTTAGGGTTGATAAATTCCCTTCATTAGGAATCGTTTTTACAAATTGAACTGAATTATCGAGAAGGATAGTAAAAATGCATCCTATCGCTTGTCTATCAACCGTACCTTTACATTTCCTCCAAAATAAAACACCAACGAAATCGTCATTCAACCCTAACAATGCCCTCCACATTCCAGCACAAAATCGAATGCTGAATGGAAGTCATTGACTATGAATCCGACCTCCATGTTGCATTCGTGAGCTCGTTCCATCCCCAGCGTGCGTGGCAGGTGGGCGAGTGTATTGAGTAGCAAATCTCGTCGTACTCCTCATCCTCATCATCATCACAATAATTACGATAGAATAATTGGCGAACGCATCCCGCATCGCCGTCGGAAGCCCACGCAGAAATTTTGTAACAGTTTTTTCCTCTCTTTTCACGTACGTACGCCAGCCCATCAAATCAGCATCATCCCATCGCAGACTGCATCGTGCCTGAAGATGAGATATGAATAATCATCCAATAAGGCACGTTCAAGCTGAAAAGGAAACGACTCGATTGTTTTCAATGGGTTTCAGCTGGTTTGTCGATGCTAGATTTGTTTGTCGTCACGTGCCACCCACGCCCGCCCATATTTTTTCCAACCCTGCAACTTGGAAGCCTTGGTGGCCTGTCACTGATGGCGAATAAATGGGTAAATTACAATGTTGCTAAATTTGACGCGTAAAGCAAGTTTTGGCCAGAATTTACCCCCGCAGATCCCAAGGTTTTAGCCGCCGCCGCCGCCGCCGCCACCGATGTGAGCACATAATAATTGATTATTTTCTCATCGTTATACGCCGAATTGCGAAACATAACCCCTGCTGAGAGCAAGCGAAAGGAGCGCGGTGGTGGTCAGAAGCCAGCCAGTCAGTTCGTGACCTGGGCCCGGGAAAAACCTGCCAACCATCCCTCCCCTTGCTTGTGTTACTACTATCTATGCAGTCCATTATGATGCGCTTAAGGCCTAGGCATTATTTCATTAGACGGAAAATTGGAGAAGAAAAGTCCTCTTAATAACACCGCAAAATAATTGGCCAGTGGCGAGACACGTGCCGCTGCAAATAACGTGTCGCTACCGGGACCGGGGACACCCATGGTGCGACATTGTGTCGAAAGGAATGTCCTCTCCCTAATGCAGGCAGGACCCGAGCTACACTTTTGTATCACTAATGTATAACAACAGGAAAGGTGCAAGAGGGGTGATTGAATGGTAAAGTTTGAATTGGTGTCGTGGTGAAAGTGTTTTGTTTGTAGCAATAGTACTGCCTGGATTGTCCTAATCGTGCAACGTTTACCAGATGATTAGACCTCGTTTGAAACAGTTTGTTCTTCTATACATTACTTATCTGACTTGGCCATATTCATTACTATTTTCAAAAAGCATCATGAGATTGACAGGTAGATGAGTTTAAACTCAATTTTTTTTAAGTAATTCAATTGTTTGTCATTACATTAATCATAAAAAAAAACAATTAGAGCCAACACTCATATTCGGAACAGTTTACAGATCGTGCAATGTTTAAGAAATCATATTAAAAGGATAATTGAACATAATTTTTAGCTTTATCCTTCATATGTAAGCTTTTCTCAAGATCTTTGAATTAATGTATTGGATTAATGCATTATTCAATTGACCAGAAATTAAAAAAAAATATATATAAGAAAAAAATAGGGATGCCAGTGCTCTCTTTGGCTAACTAGACAAGAAAACCTGCAAGCTTAGTACAAGAGAGCACTGTGGCATCGACTTAAAAGCAATTTTTCCGACTTTAAACTTTAATTAACAAAAGTTTTACTAAAAAGAATATAAATTTTATAAAATCTCTATATTCATACCAGAAAACCTTATTATATCTTTGGTTAAATGAAGTTAAAGCCCAATAAATGTGCCAACAATCAGGTTAAGTTAACATTTCAGTAGATTATCGTCGATTTTGAAACGTTATGAAGAAAAATCAAAGTGTCTCATTGTTACTCAAGGGCTCAAAAGAGAGAGGAACAATAGGGTAGCCCTCAGTTCTGGGTATATTCTACACAGAAAAAAAAATGATGGTAATATTCATCAGGAAATGGTAACAGATTTTGTGGCGAAAAAAAAGATTAATTTTACCCCAGAAAATCAGTTTTTGATGAATATTCATCAGGTTCTCATTTTTACACATTTTTTATGTAATATTACTCAAAAAAGAGGTAATATTCAACCTACCAAATTTTCAACATTCCAAAATTAAAGTTTTTTTTCTGTGTAAAATTTATTCAAATCAATTTAAAGGAAACATGTGAAGAAACATCTCTTTGAAAACTACTCTAACCTATACTTCAACTGAACTTCGTCTTTGCCCATTTACAATGTTTTATTTGGAAAAAATAGTTAAGCACTGGTCATTTTGGTTATCTGTGAGTTATTTGGACCAAATAACATTTTTTTATCGCAAACTTTATAGAAAACCGAGAAAAATCAGGAAAAAAATAGAGATTGCCTATTCAATTCGTTCCATTGTAAGATAGAACGCTCAATAGGGTTGTCAGTTTTCCAATATTGAGGCTCGTCAAACAATGAATGAACTGTTTTACCTACTCTGCAAGTTCTCTTAAAATTAAAACTTTGCTTTTATGGAAATAATGAAAATGACTCCTTTTTAACTTTTCAATGGGGATATTTTTCTTCGAGTACCATGCTGATATTTCACAAGTCTTTCTGATGGTTCAATCAACTTGACTTCTTTAGCTTTCAACGCTAAACTACCCTCTTTAGAGCCTTTATTAATCCGTTTTCCATAATAATGCCACCCAAAAACAAAATACCTGCAAACGACCCAACAGTCGGGAATTTCTCACTCTTTTCTCTCACCGCAAAGTCTTGGAACCGTTGCGTTGGTTGTCCGTCATCCCATGCTAAGTCGTACTGCTCTGCTCTGAAGGTGCTCTTTTGTCTGCCATTGTAAATACTCTGACTTCTTTCGTTTTTTTTTTGCTGCCTCCCGCTCGATGTCGAGTGCATCCCTCTTGTTCGTTGATTAACGTTTTCGAAATCCGTCAGTGTTTATTTTCCAAGTGTTCGGTCGGATGTATTTTTTCTTCCACAAGCCACCAGCCACCAGGCCACAAGAATATAAACTCCTTCAGAGTGCGTGCAACAAAATGCACCACTCATCACGTGGCCACTTCTCCGGGGGCCTCGTTCCCCGCTTCGGGTCAGCTTAACCTGGGAGACATGCAAGCTGCTGCTGCTGCTAACAACGCGTTGATCGGCTGATATCCTGCTGCCGCCACCACGCACACCCCGTGATCCTGAGCCGGCTTTACAGGCCAACCCAAGTCAGGGGCGCTCGAGACGGCCACACAATTGTTATTCTAACAAAGTCAAACCAGCCAACCAAGACAGCAAGGCGATGCTGCCTGTCGTCCTAAAATATGCAAAATCATCAAATGGCGGGATACGTATAATTATAATTGAATGAATTACCAACAGCCCAGTCATGGGCGCGCTTTGTTCGTTTCATTATACAACGTGAGAAGAGCAAAAACCGAGGATAGAGAGTGAGAAGTTGTTATAACGCAAACAAGTTAGTTAACACATGTTTACACGGTTTAAGCAGTGTAATTTGGTTAAATTTCACCGCTGACGCGGCGCTTGCACGAGACCCTGTTCGAACTTTCTAGATGGTTGATCTTGATCTTTCGTGGGTTCACGATAAATTATTTGATGAATTTATCATTTAATACTCTAAATAGCTAAATGTATGAATCGTAAAGAGTCACTTCAACATGCTTAAAAATTCAATCGTTTGAACGAAATTTTCCTCACATTTCTTTCACCCTGAAAAAAATGCTACTATGTTTAGCATTTTTTTTCAGGGTGAAAGAAATGTGAGGAAAATTTCGTTCAAACGATTGAATTTTTAAGCATGTTGAAGTGACTCATTATAGCTATATTAGTTATAGCTAATTTTTTTACTGAAAATTCAATTCAAAATTTTATTTTTGCCTATGTGATTTTCCTCGTTTTTATCAATATTTCAGATTGAATCACTGAAACGTAATACTGTTAAAAGGGTTGTGTTGGAAAAAATGAAAACCTTCCCTAAAAGCATACAAGAAACCCTGTTAGATTGACACTTTCATGATGAGCGAAATACAAACGGTGCAAGATTGAAAATTTGCAACGCGCAAGGCGAACCGTCGAACATGCAACGCGCTCGTTTGTTTTGGTTCCTAAATTTACGTTTTTGGCTGCTATAGAATTGCATATATTGAAATATAGGTGTCACTCCTTGGTTAAAAACTATAATTTTTAACCACCCTATGTCAGGAAGGGTTTGAAAACAAAGAACAAAGAAAAACGGGTCTAATTTTTCGGATCAGAAACTTATTGCCAAACCGCATCAAATTTCTTCTTTTTTATGTTGATATATGGAATTGTTGATAAACATAATCGATGAAAATTTACTCAATATACAACTTCTTTGTCTCCATTTGCCCCAGAGAAATTGCAAATTTTCGATTGAATAATCTAATTTTTGAAATCAAACACAAAAATGGTCTCTAAACATACTTGCTTTCAATTTAGCACAAGCTATTTTGCTCTCAGTTAATAACCTTTGATGGTACCGCCAGCCAGTTGCGGCACTTGTGAAATTAAACTTACAAACATAAACAATGTTGCTTTCTCACACTGTGGCTAGCGCGATCTTCCCGCCCCGAAGGCAGAAGGCTCAAGCCCTCTCCGGATGAGCGAGCCACCGGGCTTGTTGAGATTCCCACCGATCAATTGTCTTTTAAGCACGCTGGGGCTCCACAAAAAAAAATGTTGGTGGAGAAAGCAATCATAGTTGATAAACATGTTGCATTACCAAGAAGTATTTCGAGCACGCCAAACTTCTTCCCGCGGATCCTCAGGCGTCTCCTGGGGTGACTCCCAGAGCACAGCTTTATTTAACAGGGTGGTTGCCGCCGCCGCCGACATCGCCGTAGAGTGAAATCCAGAAAAGCACTCGGCGATCGTGTGAGAGTCGGCACAGCATGTTAAAAAAGCAGATCGACATTGAGAGAGAGAGAGCGAGCAGAGATCGCGGGAGAAGGAAAAAAGCTTGCCGCTTGCCCCCAAGAACTTCTAAGTTAACACTTCTGGAGTTTTTTTTGAAAAGGTCCAATAAACCAAATTTCCAGTTTTTGCTTTTTGGGTGTTTTTAGAACCGCCTTGAGTCAGGGGTATTGAAAAACACCCAAAAAGCAAAAACTGAAAATTTGGTTTATTGGTCCTTTTCAAAAAAAACTCCAGACTTGGGCAAACACTCACAGCGCTCAACATCAGTGCTTTTCGTTATTGTTAATTATTTTTTCAAAACTTCAAAGCTTAGAGTCCGACAAGGAAAAGGGAAGATGCCGCTCAGTTGAGCTTCGTACGGATTCGCATTCCAAAATTTAGAGTATCATATTTCCAAACATTATTTCATGAAAAATATAAATAAATGTATTATTTTGGAATTGAAGGTTAGAATTAAATTAATTTTTTTGTGCAAAATATGAATATATTCCAACAATAAACATTTGAGTGGCGTCTGGCGTCTCCAAAATTTACCAGCTAAGCCGATTGTCAGCATTCTGAAACGACATTCATCATACTGGCGTCTTCACTAAACAGAGTACTTATGTTAGTGTGGTTAAAATTAATTTTTTTTATGTCCAACTCCAAGTTTTTGTTAATTTAAATCTCGCTAACCATAAATTAGTTACTTAGACTCCACAATAGAATTTAACTCAAATGGTCTGATTTGAACCGCCCTAATCTGTTACCTGTCTGCGTGAGATAGAAGATGAAAAGTCCAGACCGGTCGAAACCTGGATTGCCACTTGAGCTCTTCAGAAAAATATTAAAGCTCAAGTGAGCTTCGCTGAAAGCTTCAAGTGAGCTGATCATTGAAATTGTCGGCATCGATGTACGGCCGGGCGCGTTCGATATATAATTGTAATTAGTATTTACGCCAATAAAGCTGTACAAATAAAGCCAGTCGCGGTCTCAATCGGGGTGTAGTGGCAGACTCGTCTTGTTATTCTTCACAGCTATGAAATCTACGGCCGAGATAATACAATCGAACTGATAGATTTCTGTATTCCTACTGCCGTGTGTCCTCTCTGTTCTTTTCAACTACAACCACAGTTTTGTTGTGCTCTGCCCGGCGTTGATGTTTCAAGTGCTGGCGGAACCTTTTTCCACAAGGTTTGTCTTTTGTATTCTTAATTGAGAAGTGACTCGATTAACTCTTGTTGCCGGTGTAGAAATGTGGGGTAATAACGATTGGAACTGAGAACAGATGATTTCTTCAAGCAATAATTGAATCCTTTATTACAAGTTAGTAAAATTGTATTTAAGAAAGTGATATACGGTCCAAACTCTTTTTAACAAAATGTTGATTATCCAAAGTGCCGATTTACCGAAGTTAGATTATCCGATGTTGTATTGTAACGAAGTTACAGAAAATCTCGTTCCACCTTAATTCTTGTCCCGATCCTTCTCCGTTCCCAGTATCTGATGTCTGAAATCGTGAGTCCTCTTGACAGATCAAAATTAAAAATTAAAAGCGCTGCGGCCCATTGTAGAGAGATTTGCGACTTTTTAGTTCGGTCCGCAAGTAGATTTAGTGCGTGGGAGTGTCGTTGTGGAAGCGGGAGGACTGAGAGGGGTAATCCTCGTCGGGAATCCTGCGTTTTAGTCCGTGTACTCAGTGGGTCTTCGTTGTTGAGATCTGACGGTGACTCGGTGACGAGTTGCCTTGGTATGACCTGCCCTGAGGTCTCATGGCCGGGTCGGGCATCAGTAGACGCATCCCAGCACTTCCACGGCCCTTCCGGCCTGGCGCAGAAGTGGAAGTTGTACCCCAAAAATTCCGATGTATGTATGTATGTATTAGTACCCCCGTCTTGGCAGGACTTGGCCATGACCACAGTATGTTTCAACTGAGACGGTTTGGTTAGTAACCGACTTATATCTTAAGGACCTCAAAAGAATATCATTTTCTATCCAACCATTTGTTATGATAAGATTAAATAGACAATGACATTCATGTGACTTGGGTCAGGCGATCCACGACTCCCTCATCCAGTCCATAAAATATATGAAGGCCCTGGGATATTTTTTGAGAGGGGTTAGTTTTTTTTGGGGGTTAGGCGTGTGGAATATAACTATATAGGATAAAAAATGAATAATCAATGTTATGAATTTAAAGAGATATCAATGTATAGTTATAAGAGTAAAACAATTTAATATCAATAATATAATAACTCAACAAGTTGTTTCAAAGCTCTCATCCTTTTATTTTGGAAAATGCAAAGAATTAAAAAAAAAAATTACAAATTAATAATAATTTCATTTATTTCTATTCCATTATACCGCGAAAAAACTATTAAATCCTTCCCATTGTCCATTTTGATTTTACATATTGTTTCCTGAATTTATTTTGGCATTTTAAATTAACAAAAAAAATCTTTTGCAATATTTTGTAAAACATGAAGTAATACTAGTAAACGCAAATAAAATTTATTTGTATTTGGAAATAATAGATTTTATTAACAAAACCAAAATATCAGTGCAAAAGAAACAATATGCAGCAGCTGACCTCTTTCAGATGGAATTGTGGAGTCCAGAGAACAAAAGCTTCAAAACAGCTGGCTAGGCCTAATTTCAATATAATGTTGTATTGTATCGATTTTGACATCAGCAATATTTTTTTTGCTGAGAATAATGAACGACTGATTAAGCGGACAAAATTCGTTACAATTGACAAGTAAAACAAAATAAAAACGGAAATTCATTTAAATTTAAAATTGCATTAAAAATATTATTGATGTCAAAATTGAAAGATAAAAAGTGAAACGTAAATTTTGGAGTTTTCCAGATGGTTCCAATCATGGGCCTGAAATTTAACGTCAACGTCACATAACAAAGACATTATTGCGACATTAATAAGATAAACATATTATAATAAATCAACTAACATTTAATATAATGATAATATTTAAATTCAAACTGAGAACTGCAACCATAAACATAAAAATGAATACTTTCTGAAATACTAAAATAAAATAAAACACAATAAAAAATCATTGAAAACCATCCAAAAGATACTTGTTTAGTGAAATACGCCTCACCTTACTTAGATTAGGTTAAAATAAATTTAAAAAAAAATAAACTTTTGAGCATGGCGAGCCACCCGATCGATCGCAGTAGGCACCAGTAGGCACAACAAAATTTTGGCTGCAGGAGTCTCTCTTGCAGACTCACCTCCCCCAAAGTTTGTTGCCTAATACCATCGTCAAGCCGCCACCTCAAGGCGGGAAAACATTCTATTTAACTCCACAACTCAAAACAATTATTGATAGAGATAACAAAACTAATGATAAGAACGCTCTCACCCAAATCCAGTGTCCATTCTAGCTTGCAGAAGCCGTAGCATCTGCTCAACCGATGCCGTCTTTCCTCTCCGGTAACAGGCCAACTAGAAGCCAAGCTTCTCCAAGACGACTCCGAAGTTAGATTATCCGATGTTCTTCAAATAACCGAATCTTGATTTTTTTTTTCATTTTGAATCGATGATCTTAACATGATGTTTAAACTGATCCAATGTGGTAGATAATGAAAAATCCAAGACCAGTATGATAGTCACTGGTAGAATATTCATTTTTCAAATTATTAGGCAGTTGACCTCTTGAATTTAATTAATTTGGGGTTGCCAGACTCGTCCACGACCCTAGAATAGCATAGTATGACGGGTTATTCCCAAGCTGTAGGTGGTGCCACAGTGGTCAATTCAGTTTTCTTAGACAGTTCAGTTGCTGCTCGGTACAACTAAAAATATCATTGGGCCAATGAAAAGGTTGAAATGAAAAGGTCTGTCGTGAAATGTCTTTTTGTTTTGTATATAATTTAGTATAATTAATATAAAATATTAAACATAAGCTGACTGTACAGTAATTTCAATAAACACAAAGACCACAACATTAATGTAATTCATGTAATAATGTTCGCATAAATGTAAAAGTATTTTTTTTCCCATGACCCATGGAGAGTATCGGGGCCGCATTTACAAAGCGGATTCAGTGGCTATTTCTTATCTTAATGTTAAAATGTTGAAGTTAATGTTAACATTCCATAGGTCGCCTTCCCTAAAGTGTGTTGATAAGGTCCACAGCTTGTGACGATACACTACCTTCCCTTTACTAAGCAATCGATTCCAGAAGGGAAAAGATCACCAGTTGTGTTGGTCCGAGCCGGGATTTGAACCCCGATCTACCGCTTACGATGCGGAAGCGTTACCCGCTACTACGTAGCTTGGCCTGGCCTGGTTACCCACGTAGCCTAGCTCGGGCATAAATGTCCCATATGTTAAAACGGCAAGCTGAGAAAAAAAACGGAATCGACGTAACACCTTATAATGTGGCCCTCTTAAACCTTGCGGTTTTCGTCAACGGATCCACAGGCGTGTATCGTATATATATATATATGGGTAATTCTCTACCAACTCACACGAAATCGGGAAAAGTTGCTCCGACCCCTCTTCGATTTGCATGAAACTTTGTCCTAAGGGGTAACTTTTGTCCCTGATCACGAATCCGAGGTCCGTTTTTTGATATCTCGTGACGTAGGGGCGGTACGATCCCTTCCATTTTTGAACATGCGAAAAAAGAGGTGTTTTTCAATAATTTGTAGCCTGAAACGGTCATGAGATATAAATTTGGTGTCAAAGGGACTTTTATGTAAAATTAGACGCCCGATTTGATGGCCTACTCCGAATTCCGAAAAAAACGTATTTTTCATCGAAAAAAAAAACACTAAAAAAGTTTTAAAAATTCTCCCATTTTCCGTTACTCGACTGTAAAAAATTTTGGAACATGTCATTTTATGGGAAATTTAATGTACTTTTCGAATCTACATTGTCCCAGAAGGGTATTTTTTTCATTTAGAACAAAATTTTTCATTTTAAAATTTCGTGTTTTTTCTAACTTTGCAGGGTTATTTTTTAGAGTGTAACAATGTTCTAAAAAGCTGTAGAGCAGACAATTACAAAAAATTTGATATGTAGACATAACGGGTTTGCTTATAAACATCACGAGTTATCGCGATTTTACGAAAAACAAGTTTTGAAAAAGTTCCTTTTTGCGTTTCTCTTTGTTTCGTCGTCCGTGTCTGTCGCGGGTGACCATGAATGGCCATGATCGATGACGACCAACTTTTTCAAAACTTTTTTTTCGTAAAATCGCGATAACTCGTGATGTTTATAAGCAAACCCCTTATGTCTATATATCAAAATTGTTGTAATTGTATGCTCTACAACTTTGTAGAACATTGTTACACTCTAAAAAATAACCCTGCAAAGTTAGAAAAAACACGAAATTTTAAAATGAAAAATTTTGTTCTAAATGAAAAAATGACCCTTCTGGGACAATGTAGATTCGAAAACTACATTTAACTTCCCATAAAATGACATGTTCCAAATTTTTTTACAGTCGAGTAACGGAAAATGGGAAAATTTTTGAAACATTTTTAGTGTTTTTTTTCGATGAAAAATACGTTTTTTTTCGGAATTCGGAGTACGCCATCAAATCGGGCGTCTAATTTTACACAAAAGTCCCTTTGACACCAAATTTCTATCTCATCACCGTTTCAGGCTACACATTATTGAAAAACACCTCTTTTTTCGCATGTTCAAAAATGGAAGGGGTCGTACCGCCCCTCCGTCAGGAGATATCAAAAAACGGACCTCGGATTCGTGATCAGGGACAAAAGTTACCCCTTAGGACAAAGTTTCACGCAAATCGAAGAGGGGTCGGGGCAACTGCTGTGTGAGTTGGCGGAGAATTACCCATATATATATATGACTAATACCAGCGCCATCTTGGATTATACATTCCCAGAACATTATGAAGCATTCCAGAGGTCAGCGACCCAAAAAAACAAATCAGAGCGGTTGATTGCACATGAAATTAAAAAAAAAAAACATTCAAGGGAACACGTTGGCCTGAATGTTTTGTGTAAATACGAAAATAAAAAAAAATGTTTTCGAGTTTTCAATTTTTGATCAAAGTCTTTGTGAGTCAAAATATGGCCAACAAAGTTACTCTAAGGAAATTTACAGTATGAAAAAAATACGAACTGTTCCACAAAATAGTCCAATCTAAAATAATTACACTTAAGTTTTTACCAAGGTCATATTTTGACGCCCACAGCTTTGCAATCCCTTTACTAAAATCATCTAAATATGTAAGTACAAAGCTTAAACATTGCGACATTTATACACAAAAAGTGAATCAAAATTGATGTTCTTCACAAAAAGCAAAAAAGCAAAAAAGCATAAAATAAATTGTTAATAGTTTAGGTGTTAACACCTAAACTACCATGCAAGCGAAAAAAGGCGAAGTCCAACTTCAAACAGCTGTATCTCGGCTCCCTGTGGACGGATTTTCAAAATTCAAGAAGCAAAAGATGCGGACAGATCTCTAGATTATTTTGCTTTTTGAAAAGTCAAAAACAGAGGCACTTACCCTAAGTTATTCCCAAAACCAACCAGGTAACTTTTTTTTAGCCCTCTATTTTCTAGTTGTTTTGCATGTTGGATCGAATGTTGAATGACAATTTGTTTAAAATTTTATCATAATGCAAGTTACAGTACAATTATAATATCCAATACCATATTGGACCGATCTGGACACATTGGGACCGGTTCCAGGTTCTCCGGTGAAACCCGGAATATCCTCAATTCCAGAGTATTTTCAAAAATTTTATTAGGGTGGCAATATGGGTATCAAAATTCAGCATTTTCAAAATCAAGCTCACTGATGACGCTGAAAACCATTTTGGACATATCTGGCCACTTTGGGACCGGTTCCAGGTTCTCCGGTGGAACCCGGAATATCCCCAATTCTACAGTATTTTCATGAATTTTATTAGAGTGGCAATATGGGTATCAAAATTCAGCATTTTCAAAATCAAGCTCATTGATGACGCTGAAAACCATTTTGGACATATCTGGCCACTTTGGGACCGGTTCCAGGTTCTCCGGTGGAACCCGGAATATACCAACTACGGAGTATTTTCAAGAAATTTATTAGAGTGGCAATATGGGTATCAAAATTCAGCATTTTCAAAATAAAACTCATTGATGACGCTAAAACCATTTTTGGATACTTCTGGCCATTTTGGGACCGATTCCAGGTTCTCCGGTGGAATCCGGAATATCCCCAATTCTACAGTATTTTCATGAATTTTATTAGAGTGGCAATATGGGTATCAAAATTCAGCATTTTCAAAATAAAACTCATTGATGACGCTGAAAACCATTTTGGACATATCTGGCCATTTCGGGACCGGTTCCAGGTTTTCCGGTGGAACCGGAATATCCCCAATTACAGAGAATTTCAAGAATTTTATTAGAGTGGCAATATGGGTATCAAAATTTAGCATTTTCAAAATCAAGCTCACTGATGACGCTGAAAACCATTTTGGACATATCTGGCCACTTTGGGACCGGTTCCAGATTCTCGGTGGAACCCGGAATATCCCCAATTCAGAGTATTTTCAAGAATTTTATTGGAGTGGCAATATGGGTATCAAAATTCAGCATTTCCAAAATCAAGCTCACTGATGACGCTGAAAACCATTTTGGACATATCTGGCCACTTTGGGACCGGTTCCAGATTCTCCGGTGGAACCCGGAATATCCCCAATTCTACAGTATTTTCAAGAATTTTATCAGAGTGGCAATATGGGTGTCAAAATTCAGCATTTTCAAAATCAAGCTCATTGATGACGCAAAAAACTATTTTGAACATATCTGGCCACTTTGGAACCGGTTCCAGGTTCTCCGGTGGAACTACGGAGTATTTTCAAGAAATTTATTAGAGTGGCAATATGGGTATCAAAATTCAGCATTTTCAAAATAAAACTCATTGATGACGCTAATACCCATTTTGGACATATCTGGCCATTTTGGGACCGGTTCCAGGTTTTCCGGTGAAACCCGGAATATCCCCAATTACAGAGCAATTTCAAGAATTTTATTGGAGTGGCAATACGCATAACAAAATTTAGCATTTTCAAAATCATTCCAAAAAAATAATTTGAGTGTCAACAAAAAACTTTATTTTGAAAATGCTGAATTTTGATACCCATATTGCCATCTAGGAAAAGCTCCGTAATTGGGGTTGTTCCGGGTTCCACTGGAGAACCTGGAACCGGTCCCAAAGTGGCCAGATATGTCCAAAATAGTTTTTAGTTTTTATTTTAATCAATGAGCTTGATTTGGAAATGCTGAATTTTGATACCAATATTGCCAATCCAATAAAATTCTTGAAAATACTCTGGCATTGGGGGTATTCCGGGTTCTACTGGAGAACCTGGAACCGGTCCCAAAGTGGCCAGATATGTCCAAAATGGTCTTTAGCGTCATCAATAAATGCTGAATTTGGATACCCATAATGCTCCCCAATAAATTTCTTGAAAATACTCCGTAGTTGGGATATTCCGGGTTTCACCGGAGAACCTGGAACCGATCCCAAAATGACCAGATATGTCCAAAATGGTTCTCAGCGTCATCAATAAGCTTGATTTTGAAAATGCTGAATTTTGATACCCATATTGCCACTCTAATAAAATTCTTGAAAATACTCTGAATTGGGGATATTCCGGGTTTCACCGGAGAACCTGGAACCGGTCCTAAAGTGGCCAGATATGTCCAAAATGGTTTTCAGCGTCATCAGTGAGCTTGATTTTGGAAATGCTGAATTATGATACACATATTGCCACTCTGATAAAATTCTTCAAAATTCTCTGAATTGGGGATATTCCGGGTTTCACCGGAGAACCTGGAACCGGTCCTAAAGTGGCCAGATATGACCAAAATGGTTTTCAGCGTCATCAGTGAGCTTGATTTTGAAAATGCTGAATTTTGATACACATATTGCCACTCTAATAAAATTCTTGAAAATACTCTGAATTGGGGATATTCCGGGTTTCACCGGAGAACCTGGAACCGGTCCTAAAGTGGCCAGATATGTCCAAAATGGTTTTCAGCGTCTTCAATGAGCTTGATTTTGAAAATGCTGAATTTTGATACTCATATTGCCACTCTAATAAAATTCTTGAAAATACTCTGAATTGGGGATATTCCGGGTTTCACCGGAGAACCTGGAACCGGTCCCAAAGTGGCCAGATATGTCCAAAATGGTTTTCAGCGTCATCAATGAGCTTGATTTTGAAAATGCTGAATTTTGATACCCATATTGCCACTCTAATAAAATTCTTGAAAATACTCTGGAATTGGGGATATTCTGGGTTTCACCGGAGAACCTGGAACCGGTCCTAAAGTGGCCAGATATGTCCAAAATGGTTTTCAGCGTCATCAGTGAGCTTGATTTTGAAAATGCTGAATTTTGATACCCATATTGCCATTCTAATAAAATTCTTGAAAATACTCTGGAATTGGGGATATTCCGGGTTCCACCGGAGAACCTGGAACCGGTCCCTAAGTGGCCAGATATGTCCAAAATGGTTTTCAGCGTCATCAGTGAGCTTGATTTTGAAAATGCTGAATTTTGATACCCATATTGCCATTCTAATAAAATTCTTGAAAATACTCTGGAATTGGGGATATTCCGGGTTCCACCGGAGAACTTGGAACCGGTCCCTAAGTGGCCAGATATGTCCAAAATGGTTTTCAGCGTCATCAGTGAGCTTGATTTTGAAAATGCTGAATTTTGATACCCATATTACCATTCTAATAAAATTCTTGAAAATACTCTGGAATTGGGGATATTCCGGGTTTCACCGGAGAACCTGGAACCGGTCCTAAAGTGGCCAGATATGTCCAAAATGGTTTTCAGCGTCATCAGTGAGCTTGATTTTGAAAATGCTGAATTTTGATACCCATATTGCCACTCTAATAAAATTCTTGAAAATACTCTGGAATTGGGGATATTCCGGGTTTCACCGGAGAACCTGGAACCGGTCCCTAAGTGGCCAGATATGTCCAAAATGGTTTTCAGCGTCATCAGTGAGCTTGATTTTGAAAATGCTGAATTTTGATACCCATATTGCCATTCTAATAAAATTCTTGAAAATACTCTGGAATTGGGGATATTCCGGGTTCCACCGGAGAACCTGGAACCGGTCCCTAAGTGGCCAGATATGTCCAAAATGGTTTTTAGCGTCATCAGTGAGCTTGATTTTGAAAATGCTGAATTTTGATACCCATATTGCCATTCTAATAAAATTCTTGAAAATACTCTGGAATTGGGGATATTCCGGGTTTCACCGGAGAACCTGGAACCGGTCCTAAAGTGGCCAGATATGTCCAAAATGGTTTTCAGCGTCATCAATGAGCTTGATTTTGAAAATGCTGAATTTTGATACCCATATTGCCACTCTAATAAAATTCTTGAAAATACTCTGGAATTGGAGATATTCCGGGTTTCACCGGAGAACCTGGAATCGGTCCCAAAGTGGCCAGATATGTCCAAAATGGTTTTCAGCGTCATCAGTGAGCTTGATTTTGAAAATGCTGAATTTTGATACCCATATTGCCACTCTAATAAAATTCTTGAAAATACTCTGGAATTGGGGATATTCCGGGTTCCACCGGAGAACCTGGAACCGGTCCCTAAGTGGCCAGATATGTCCAAAATGGTTTTCAGCGTCATCAGTGAGCTTGATTTTGAAAATGCTGAATTTTGATACCCATATTGCCATTCTAATAAAATTCTTGAAAATACTCTGAATTGGGGATATTCCGGGTTTCACCGGAGAACCTGGAACCGGTCCTAAAGTGGCCAGATATGTCCAAAATGGTTTTCAGCGTCATCAGTGAGCTTGATTTTGAAAATGCTGAATTTTGATACCCATATTGCCACTCTAATAAAATTCTTGAAAATACTATGGAATTGGAGATATTCCGGGTTTCACCGGAGAACCTGGAATCGGTCCCAAAGTGGCCAGATATGTCCAAAATGGTTTTCAGCGTCATCAGTGAGCTTGATTTTGAAAATGCTGAATTTTGATACCCATATTGCCATTCTAATAAAATTCTTGAAAATACTCTGAATTGGGGATATTCCGGGTTCCACCGGAGAACCTGGAACCGGTCCCTAAGTGGCCAGATATGTCCAAAATGGTTTTCAGCGTCATCAGTGAGCTTGATTTTGAAAATGTTGAATTTTGATACCCATATTGCCATTCTAATAAAATTCTTGAAAATACTCTGGAATTGGGGATATTCCGGGTTTCACCGGAGAACCTGGAACCGGTCCCAATGTGGCCAGATCGGTCCAATATGGTATTGGGTATTATAATTGTACTGTAACTTGCATTATGATAAAATTTTAAACAAATTGTCATTCAACATTCGATCCAACATGCAAAACAACTAGAAAATAGAGGGCTAAAAAAGTTACCTGGTTGGTTTTGGGAATAATTTAGGTAAGTGCCTCTGTTTTTGACTTTTCAAAAGCAAAATAATCTAGAGATCTGTCCGCATCTTTTGCTTCTTGAATTTTGAAAATCCGTCCACAGGGAGCCGAGATACAGCTGTTTGAAGTTGGACTTCGCCTTTTTTCGCTAGCTTGGTAGTTCGCGGGATAATATTGAGGATGGTAGTGTTAAAACAAAATAGCTGAAGATCTGTTACAATAGGTACCGTCATCAGGGGTGACGTTGGGTCTGGGGTGAGATTGAATCATACAAAAATGCTGAAATTTGTATGACCCAATCTCACCCCCAGACCCAATATCACCCCTGACGACAGTAATTTGAATTTTAGAAGTTCATTCAGAAGTTATTTTTTCATGGATTTTATAGGATTTCTTTTTGGTTTGTCGAACATGTTCCAATGTGTATTCTTATTAGAATTGCACTAAAATAATTTGAAATAATATTTTAAAGAAAATCCCAGCATAAGATTTGTTCCTTGAAACTTTGCTGCATTTTGATTTATCTATGATTACCACGCAATTAAAAACAAACCCATTCATATACCCCACAATTTCTCCATGCGTTAAGATTTATCTCCAGCCCAATGTGGGAACAATCTATGGTGTTCCCGACAACAGATCACTTAAACTCAGCCAGCGATGATTATTTTCATAATAGAACCGTTTTCTGCACCATTAACTGCATTGTTTATTATGTTGGTACAAAGATTTTGATTTAATTTATTAAATTTATGTGAAGCGATAAAAAGCAATAATCGTAATTTAATTCAATTTCCGTTCGGAGCACGTTGCTAAAACAACAGCCCCAAACCGAACCGAGCACGCCTGAGTGACAGTGCTCTCCAGGGTGGGCTCCACCATCGCTATTTTCTTGACTCTAGTCCCGTAGCCGTAGCCTGTGGGCTGAAATCCTCCAAAGTTCGTCAATATGACGTCGTCGTCCTTGGGTGGATGGAGGGTTTGGTTTGGGCAACTTTTCGACGATATTCGCCACCAGCCTCTGCAGGGACCATACAAACAAAATGTAACAGAGAGCAGAGCAGGACGCCAGAACGACAAATCCTCTGGCGAATGACTAGCACAATTTATTATCGCAGTCATAATTTGATAATGTTTATAATGAAATAATCCTCCCTTTTGCCGAGCTTGTATCAAAACGAGCAAATTTGTGCTCTTCGAAACAAATCGGGTGGCGTGCCAGCAGCAGTCAGTATCTACTCGCTACGGTACGAATAGGGCAGAAGAAAAAACTTTCCCTAACGTCAATTGCAAGTAACCAGTTGGCAAACAGCCATTGATACAACTAACCGGGTTGAATCGTACCGGCGACCAGGCATCCACATTCCTCTTGTTTTATGTACCTTAACATGCCAAATCGCAACGCAAGAGCAATATTTCACTAAAATCACGCTTAAAAACAGAACTTGCTGTAAGATAGCACAACGACGACGATTTGGCACCGATGCTGCAAGCGGATGCAAGAGCAATTCAATGATAAATCTACAAATAAGCTAGAGTAGGTAGACGGCACAGGCTGAACAACGATAGTTCCGTCTGTATGTCCGTGTGTATGTGTAACAACTGTATGGATGTATGCATGTATGTTTGGGCTGAGTCCTTCCTAACTAACTGGTCGAATTTCATGGCGGAAACCGATGCGATGCAACAAATTTGGTTCTCGCTCTGGTCGTGGAACTTTGGCTAAGGTACCTGGCCGGAAGTTGTTATTGCATTAGATGAAACTGAATATTAGCGTGGTTCACGTTTCTATGAAAAAGACAAAAGTTGTTATTTTTTCTTGCATCAACCGGAATTTCGTTCTTTTATGTCCCCAGAAGCACTCCTGAAAATTTGAGCCCATTTGGTAAGGTCTAGGAGCTCCAGTTTTAATTTGAAATTTATATGAAATTTTGATTTATTTTCCATGGGAAACTATCTTTTTTTTTACATTGTATTAGGAATTTTTTTTTATAGATCGATGAAATGACTTGATTCTTATAGTAGAAGATAGGTTTTGAACTGGGGAACAACTTTGTAGAACATACCAACATGCTAGGAAGTGACCCTTTAAAGATACAGATACTTTTAGATGGTGGCTTTTGAAGGGGCTTTACTGTGTGGGGTGAAACGGGCTAGCTGGCGTAAGTTCAAGATATCTTTGGTTTTTAATCGATGGTGCTTTGACTTTTTCTAGTCATATTTACAAAGTTATTTTTAGAACATTTATTTATAGACAAGCATGGGCTACGGTTTTGGCCAGCAGTGTTTTGTGAGTTTTCAACGATAGCCAAATCAATTCCTTGGACAATCTGGCCACCGGTGTTGTTCCAGCTTATCAAATGGATGATGAGACAGTTCGGACACCGGCACTGTTCCGGGTTGGCGGTTTGCTGTTTGTCAAATATGTTTTACAAGAATTGGTGGACAGTTTCGACACCGGCATTGTTCCGGGTTGGCGGTTGGCGGTTGGCGGGTTATCAAATACTGTTCTTGTTAGGGGATCGACACAGTTGTCTGTCGATCAGTTAAGAAGTTTGAAAAGATGGGAGGACGGGGAGGGGCTGGTCACGCTTACGAAATTGGTCGGGATTGAAGAATATAGTTTGTATTTCAGTTTTTTATAACAAATAATTAAAACAATCAACGCAATAACTCATTTTAACAGCTGTTGATAAGGTTGAAAATAGATTCAATACTCCTACTTCAACCTCGCATGTCTCTGATGTACGGTGTTGCCGCGCACGAAGCTTTGCGTCCGCCCGACGCGTAGGATATTGTTGCGCGTACGGTGTTGGCACGCACTCCGCTCTGCGTCCACGTGATGCGCCCGATTTTCAAACACTCCATCAGCGCGCATGGCCCTGCTCTACCAGATGCTTGGAGCGAATGAAGCGCTCCACCAGCCAATCAGCTCAACCTGTGCACGATTGATCCATCCTCGCGCTCAGGGGCAGGAACACCAAACCTACGGAAACAGATGTAGTTAGCTCTCAATTTTCTCACTCGAACTTAGTTTTATCTTACCCCGTTCGGTCCATGGGGCGTTTTTTCTAGCTTCAGTTACTCCTGTAGTTATCCGTGTGCTTCGAGTACCGCTCTTGTTGTCTGAGTTGGGCAATTTATTAGTATCGGTGAGACTCCGCGTGGTTCAGCGAACATACATCTTGTTTCCATGTCTGCTTGACCTTGATAATGGGCCGTGCTTCACTTGTACCCGTGTTTGCGGTGGTGACCTTTAACTTTTGAGAATGAGGAAAACTTGGTCAGAGATAGGCGTCATTTGCTACTGACTCGCTTACGGTTGATTTTTGGCGTGCGATTCGTCTCTCCTGCCCACTATGGGGTATTTCCATATAAGCGAGCGGCCAAAAATATTTTTGCTTTTTGTGACTTTTTGTGTTGTTTGTACTTAGTATAATGAAAACAAATGAATTTTGATATTTTTCAAAAAAAAGTTTAATTTTCGATTTTTTCATATATTTGAGGCCACATGCATTAAAGTGGTGAATTTTAATATTCTTGCTCTGTCTATTTGATGCCCGGAATGGCGGTTTATGCTATGTTAAAGTTTCTGATTTCCGTTCAATCTCCCTCCTTCTTCTTGAGTTAAAATCCACCTCTCTTTGAAGACTTCCCCCCTCCCTCCTCCAATTAAAATTTGATTTTTGCGGTGTTTTAGAATTTTAGACGGTTTATTCTCGTCCACGTTTTTGTTGATCCACTTGCAAAATTCACGTTTTCCACGATAAATTCTTCTAAATCAAAATCACTATGTAACCGATTGTCGTTAGATTACTTAAAATATGAACTTCTTCTATGGGATTTTGTATTCCTCGTTTTGAAGCTACAGAACAACATGCGTAGTTTTTCATCTGTGGTTTTTCCCTGAGTTGATCATGTGATGGTTCTGCAATGTTATAATTCTTACAAATATACTCGAAAGCAGTTCTCACGTTTTCAGAATAGTGCTTCGTTATATCGTATAGGGACACTACGGTATTATTATCCATACTTTCAAAAGAACACAACAACGAACTGATATGAATATTCGACGAATCGTTTCTGTAAAATACTTAGAATAGGAATTTCTAATTTTATTAAACGTACTTAGGGTACCAACAAAGTCATGAATATCAAATCAATTTCAAAACATACATAGCAGGTACGTCATTTCTGCCTCCGCAGGTAAATAATGTGATTTTAACCAAGCGTATACGCGAAATCATTAATTTTCTTGCATGAATCAAAATGTTCAAAATGGCATAACTCAAAAGTGCACATAAGTGCACTTTGAAATTTGGAGACAAGTTAGGACATGGTTCAAATTTTAAGCTGCAAAATTTTCAGATCGCACAAATGCACACAAAAAAAGTACTCCATTAACAAAGTTGAAAAAAACTAAATTTTGAATAAAAATCCATCTTTTTGATTTTTATTATTTTTTAGCCTGTAAAAGTGTGTTTTGTAAAATGTTATTGAAAAGTTGAATCAATTACCTTTCTGAATATATATAATGATGCAGGAAAAATACATAAACAGCTACACAGTACAACTATGAAAAATAATAATTTTTTGTCAAAAACATGTTTTTTCTTACCATGTTCGCCTTTGAAGGTCTGCAATTCAGTGAATTTTGAACCTACAACTTTCAAACTCCGGATTTTTCTTAGTTAGAATGTTTGTTTTCGAAAAAAAATACCAAAAAATAATTAGAGTATGTCGGTTTTTCGATTTATGGCCGCCTGAAACCCCATAGTGCTGCCGTCTCCACTCTCGCGCGTCCGATCTAGATCGGAGTCGTCCTAGGGTGCATAGCCGGTGTGTCTCCGTGTGCGTCTGAACGCTCTTGCTCACCTGAGACAGGGTCTTAATTATTGTCTGCCAGCTTGTTCCTAAATACCTTCACCTACGTCGTGCGTCCGATCCAGCTAGCGGTGTTCAGAAACGTCATTCTCGGCGCTTCATACAGGGCGAGGTTCTCGTTGTTCTCCGCTTTGACCTTCCCGAAGTACTCGTTGGATGTTTTCGGGATTTGCGACGTGCTGATTTTTTCTGTATGGCCTCGTGCTCTTCACCTGGTCCACCTCTACAGAGCGCTATGGTCGGGCCGGCTCAGAGAGCTGTGATATCTGCGGGTAATGTGATGGATATACACTTTGGCAGCTTTAGTGGAACTATCTCTTACCGATCCCCTAACAAGAACAGTCTTTGATAACCCGCCAACCGCCAACCCGGAACAATGCCGGTGTCGAAACTGTCCACCAATTCTTGTAAAACATATTTGACAAACAGCAAACCGCCAACCCGGAACAGTGCCGGTGTCCGAACTGTCTCATCATCCATTTGATAACCTGGAACAACACCGGTGGCCAGATTGTCCAAGGAATTGATTTGGCTATCGTTGAAAACTCACAAAACACTGCTGGCCAAAACCGTAGCCCATGCTTGTCTATAAATAAATGTTCTAAAAATAACTTTGTAAATATGACTAGAAAAAGTCAAAGCACCATCGATTAAAAACCAAAGATATCTTGAACTTACGCCAGCTAGCCCGTTTCACCCCACACAGTAAAGCCCCTTCAAAAGCCACCATCTAAAAGTATCTGTATCTTTAAAGGGTCACTTCCTAGCATGTTGGTATGTTCTACAAAGTTGTTCCCCAGTTCAAAACCTATCTTCTACTATAAGAATCAAGTCATTTCATCGATCTATAAAAAAAATTCCTAATACAATGTAAAAAAAGATAGTTTCCCATGGAAAATAAATCAAAATTTCATATAAATTTCAAATTAAAACTGGAGCTCCTAGACCTTACCAAATGGGCTCAAATTTTCAGGAGTGCTTCTGGGGACATAAAAGAACGAAATTCCGGTTGATGCAAGAAAAAATAACAACTTTTGTCTTTTTCATAGAAACGTGAACCACGCTACTGAATATCCCTTCGCTGTAATTCGCTGTGAAAACGCGAACATTGGATAAACTGCTAAAAAAGGTTCAGTTGCGGTCATGGAAATGCAGTTCATTATTTCGATGATTTGAGTGAGAGTATCGGAAGATACAGCCAGGATGGAATCGTTATGATGGCACTACCAGGCTAATAAGACAAACGGAAATAGTCAATATCCGAGGTGCATTCTACTCACTACTTGGTTTCTGAAATGGTGTACGTTTCGAGCAGCTTATAACGTTATATTTTAGGATATGTAATGAAAAATTAATTTATTGTAATACTTTCTTCTTGAGTGTAAGTGTCATTATTTGTTCGTTTTTAAGTTGAATGCTTGAATGTCTGTGAATTAATACTTTTAAAATTTCATATAAGATATTTAATTTTTAAATAATTTTTTTCACTTCATAAAAAAATCTAATTAGAATCATTCAATTGAGTGCTTCTCAAAGGTATCTCTATTCGATTTTATTATGTTAACGTTCAACATTCATAAATACAGATAACCAAAAATAATCAAAAATAAAATTTCTCTACCGCACCCTCCCACTTCATCACTACTACCAACGGCAATCCTTCTCTGACAAAGAAGATGATTATGATAGGCCAAGTATTCTATTGAAAAAGACCCAGTCAGCAAAGATCCGGAATGCTGTTGCTGCTGCTTCGCTTGAAGAGTGAGCTCCTTGCCTTTGCTTCTCACATTTCTCCTAATAATTGCCAAGTGAGTAAAAGTGACGAAGGAAAGTATTCAATCGAAAATTATAATAATAATAATAATCCTCAACACGGTTCTCTCCTTTCGTTTCCCAATTTCGTGGCCAATGGGCCGCTCTGCTGTTAAGCTCTGGTGTAAGTCGGTCGATATGGATCGGGGGCGTTCGCTTTTGGCCGGGCATACTTCTTCAATCAACAATCCGCAAAAGGCTTTGTGCTTTGAACCATTATTCTATGCTACTGCTGCTGCTGTTGCTGCTGCCGGCGCTGTCCAAAGTAGGTGGATTGAGGTTTGGGTGAGAAAGATTTAGTGGCTTTGGCGCTGCATACATGTGCAGCACCTTACCTCACCGCACCTCACCTTAACAGCAGAGGAGAGGGGATGCTGAGTTTATTAGTCACTCTGCGGCTGCAAGCATGACTAATTGGATTTAAAACACCGAACAACATGAAGGGCTAACCACCAGCCAGCACGTGTCACTTTTTCCCGGGCACGAAACCACGCGGTCGGTCGCTGGCAGGGAGGTGAAATTTGATACCGTTTTGAAACAATATCGTAAATTTGCCACCGGTTCCCCTCCGCCGTGGCAACCATCGTGTCTTTGGTGCTCATCGTTTTTGAATTTGCCACTCAATTCGACTCATTTAGTGTCAATAATTTGGTAATCCGATACCCACTTGGGCGGTGTGGGGGTTGTGGCAATGAGTGGCGTTTTGGCAAAATATTTCAACCTCAATGGCCATCCATTTCTAATTGTATAGTGATAGAAACAGTGCAAATAATTAATTTCAGTCAACGTTAATTGTTTAGACCCTGGTTAGTGTGATTGCTGGGTTTATCAACTTTCAAGAGTCATTGGATCTATTGTCTAATTATGTAAACAAAACCTGATTTATAAACTATTTAAGTTACGAGTGTGTTGTCTGCTCACAGTCAAAAGAATTAATTAATTTGATGAACTATCCTTTCGAAAAAATATGACTGTTTATTTTTATAATGCTACTCATTCAAAAACTTTTATAAATTTTTTGTTGAATTGATTTTAAATACACCAGAATGTTTCAAATATCTTAAAACGATTGAAAGAAAACAAATTAAGGTTAAGGTTGACTAATGATTGATTGAAATTTATAAGATCCTCTAAATTGACAATATCTCATGATAGTGATGCTAGATCTTCAAATTCAAGATTAAGTTTCAATATAATGCTGTAGTTGGTATCTACAGTATACCACAATACCATCGTATAAACGACTGAGGAACGAAGTAGCGTTCACAACACACAGCGAAAGTGGATTGTAGTAAGTAGCTTGTGCCTCTAGTCAGTGCTCGGTATCAGTATTACACAGAAAAAATCTATTCTCGTAATCGAAGGAATTTATTCATGAGTATGGTGCATTTGCACTATAAACGTGAATATATTCCTTTGTGGTTCTCGCATTCGTGAGTTTAATTCACGATTTTGAGAATTGATTTTTTTCCGTGTACGATGCCTCTGTGCTCTCTTATGCTAACTAGATAGGAAAACCAGCAAGCTTAGTACAAGAGAGCACAGAGGCATCGATTAGCTATCAGTGCCCCTCTGCACTAGGTGCTCCATAGAAAAAGATGCGGGGTAAAACGGAAATCTCACGCTGTTATGTATCACTCATAAATGCAATAATCCTGCCGCCGGTACCGTGATTACTAGATCCATCCAGCCGTATAGTGCCATGTTCCGTCGGTTCTTGCGGTGGTTCTGCGGGCGAACGTAGTGTTGGTGCGATGTCATCCCACCACAACCGGCAGGTTTCTATGGTAGCAAGCCATGGAGCACGTATACTACCAAGCAATCGTCGTCGTCATCTTCTCCACTAGAAGGGTAAACTGCTACAACTTGGCGCGTTCTCTGGGGGGACCGGATCTCCCAGCCTGCTATGACGGATTGACCTGCGCATGCGAACTAATGGGCAATTTTTCCGTTATGCCACTTTTACTGGATGTTTTTTTATGATGTCCTTGTTAGCACTTTTTTTCTTTCGCTCTCGCTGAACTAGTGCAAATTTATGGAACCAAAACTGGCTGCAATAAATTGCACACAAATTTAAGCATCTTTCACTGTAGTTTTTTGCACATATAAAAAAAAACCCGTATGTAAATTGAAAACAAAAATTTTAATTAAATAATTCAATAAGTAGGGGAAATTCTCGTATGTTTGGCAGGTTAAGCACTCGCTCCTAATTCCATCCAATATGCTGATTTTCACTATTCAAACAACTAATTTTGCAAAACTTTTGATAGAAACTTGCTTGCTCACTTCTTATTGAGCTATTTATCACTCGATTTCAGTTGAAAACGCTTTAAATTAGCTTTAATTGAATGTCAAAGTTCCGACCTGCCAACATTAGAGGCACGCTGGAATTAGATGCTGTTCCCCTACTACGAAGCAGATAAAAAAAGTCTCACAAAAGGAATTTAATTCAGATCTGTCTTCCCAACCAGAGCGGAGCAGATTCCTCGTTGAATGTGTCAGCGTGCTCTCGAGTAGACTCTGCGAGAAAGTGTGAATGATTCACGAAGAGGAGAGTAGCTCTGAAATGTATAACCAACCACCACCACAGCACAGCAGTCGTCTGTACAGCAGCAAGCAAACTGAGTGGCTCAAGTTCACAGGACCTGGAAGTGCCACCGGGGGAAAGGAAGTGGGAGAAAAAGAAGGTGAAACGGCCAACAAAAGGAGCGTGATTGTTAATTAAGACAAAAGCGCGCAGCCATATTGGAAATATTTTGCCAACACAAACACCTTCGTTTTATTCTGGAGTGCGAATTTGGCTTGCCTTAAATTTCCTTAAAGTGAAGAGATTAAATTACGATCCTTGTTGTTTTGCGAGTAGCATCAGCAGAGTGCGAATTTCAACCCGACGGCATCAACAGATTTGGGTAGAAATTCCTACGTTTGACGACTATTGTATGTTTTGAAATGTCTGGTGTGGCTCATGATTCTCACCTGGACAACTCAAAACAATGATAATGAAATTTTTAGAATATTTATGTGACAGCGATCAACGCCCTGAATATCATTATACGCTTGATTTTCTTTTGTTGGTGCTGTCCTAAATGCAGTTTAGCATATAAATTTTACATTCCATGTGACGCGTTCTGGATAATTGTTCTAATTGAAAACAAAATTTCATTTTATCTACCACGTACCTGTATCCTATCCTCTGGAAGATCTGTTTTAAGCGATAGCATTTCTCTAGCATATACATCTGGGTAGTGTGCTTCTTTGAAGGCTTTTTCTAGCTCGTCTAACTGGTAACTGGTGAATATCGTTCGGCTGCAAACAAATATAACAGGGAGTTATAAAAAGGCCGTCGGTACTAATGGGAGTAGGATGCTGGAATCAATCAGTGTCAATATTTAGGGATAAACATTTAATATTTTCATTACAAAAATTGAGATTTAGCAATGGTTTGTAATGATTCAATTCAACAAATATGTCTTATTCGAACAGAAAACGAAATTTTCCAGAAAATAAGAACAAAACGGCCTGAACTTAGAAAAGCGGTTTAGCTCAAAGAAAAGAAGAGCAACACGAATCCGATTTCTCGAGGCTTTGCTTGAATTTCTTCACTGCTGCAGTGTTCTAAAAAATCCTTGCTAGCTGCGTGTCCTACTGTACAATTTAGATGCAAGTAAGTGCGTATTAGGAAGTCCAGAATAAAGGCAAACATTTTAAAATCTTGCTCCTCGAGCTAAAAATTGTTCTTGGTTTATCTGACCTCTAGTCCAATATTAGCAAATTTGGTTGATAGTGTAGGATGAAGTATGAGAAGATTTGGCAGCAGGGTGCGCTATTTCAAGTGAAATATTCCTTAAAGTTAACCTTTCATGAAAAATTTAAAGCTGTTCAATTTAAGGGTGGACAATTTTAACACCTTAGTTTTTTATATAACTAAAAAACAGTTTTTCGCTCTTGAAGTAATTTATTTCTGAGAAAACTATGTGCATTCATGACTTTTATGTAAACTTGATATAAGTTTATTTGATTTGGCCGTAGAAATGATGTATTTGTGAGTGAGATTCATCAACATATGTAATAGTTCTTCTACAGATTTGAAGCTTACCTATGCCTCCGCTTCTTTTTCTTTTTCTTGCCGTATCCATTGATATTTTCTAACGTGTAATCTTTGCTGGAATCCACTCCTCCTGTAAAGAAAAGATGAAATTTCATTTCAGTAATTATAGCTGATAAATATGTATTTAAGAGCATACATAAATATAATTCAACGCACCGATAATGACTAAACAAACTTCATACAATTTAAGAAATTTCAGACTTCAGATCCTCTGTAATAAATAACTCTTAGCTTTACAAAAGCCGACTCGGTCCTAACCAGGTCCCAGCACCGAAAAGGACCTAATAAAAATAATTTTATGAAAGAAAAATTAAATTAGGTTGTTTTTCGGCTCAGCAGTCAGAGACAAATTCAAAAACTTGTAGTTTTTTCTTTATTCCGACGTTTCGACGCGATATGCGGTCTTCTTCAGGGGATTCTGTAGGGACATTAACAAAAACATAGCAATACGAAAATCATCAAGTCACAATAGTACAAATCTTACAGAAAATACAGTTTTCATGTCCGGGGGCTTTTCAGCTAAAGCTGCATTTGTCAGGGAAGGTAGCATCAAAAGGTGCTGTGAACATGACCAGAAAATGTGTTTAGATAGTTGCAAAAAAGTGGAAACACTAACATAATTACTGTCCTGGAGCGCCAAAACAGCTAGATCTTCGATCAACAACGAACACGGAGCAATATCACCTCAAGACTAACCGACAAATAGAAAAACTAGACAGACAAAACTTTGCATGCAACTTGCATGCAAGGTCGTGTGGGTACTGCTGGATGTTATCTAGACGAACAGTACTAATCCTGCACTTCTTCCCTGACATTCGTGTTTTGTTTTGGTTTTGGCTTTCGTTTCTTCGTTTTTACCAAATGCAAAATTCCACCATAAATCGAACTCAAACCTTCAACATCACTCCTTTTGTTGACAGTTTGATCCGTAGTGAAAATATGACACATTTCTAGAATTTCCAGGGCAGGTTTGGCTCGATGTTGGTCCAGGATCTCGGTCTTCTCCAGCGCGAAACGGTGTTGTTCCTCGATGCTGTGTTGGATGAGGGCAGTTCGGTCCTTCAGCCGGTGAATCTCGGTGTCATCATCAGCGTTCAGCAGCTCATCCCACTTGTTGATGTCTGATTGGTGCTTGCTGATCCTCGATTTCAAGTACTGCGTCGTGTAGCCGAGTGACAAACTGTCACTTTTTACACGGGACTCACACATACTATCAAACAAAACGTTTGGTTGTAAGTGTGAGCTCTGTGTAAAAAGTGATCATTCGTTTGACAACAGTTGATGTCAAACCATCGGGGTTTCCGTGTACACAGTAAAAAAAGTCATGGTAAAAATTCCATCTAAAAAGGGGTATAACTTTTATGTCAGAAAAAAGGTTGTATTTTACCTCTAATAGTATGTAAATTGCCATCTGGTAGACACCAGGAAAAAATATCTGTAGTCCCAAAAAAAAAAAAAAAAAACCAAACCCGCGATAGTTATATCTAGCTTACTTAGTCCGCGCCCTAACCCGCACGGACAACTCGCCGCTGTGAAAATTGGAAGATCAAAGCTGATGTACCTATACGTATCTCGTATATCGTATATGTACCGTATATGCAGTAAATACAGTATACAATGTACGGAACACATAGAGGCTTAGACTAGGGCTTAGATCGTAAAGTTTTCACAACGGTAGATTGGCCGTGCGGGATGGGGCGTGGGCTAAGTAAGGTAGATATAACTATCGCTGGTTTGATATTTTGTTGGGATTACAGATATTTTTTTCTACCGGCTGCCAGATGTAAATTTACACATTATTAGTGGTAAAATCAATGCTTTTTTTCTGACAAAAAAGATGTACCCCTTTTCGGCTTCAGCTGCCGATCCCTAAGTTGCTATGGGGCGCGGGTTCGGTGCCCGCCTTATCCTCCTGGCCTTCTATCGGATGGGGGCCATTTGCGTAAAAGAGGTATTGGGTGACTCACCACGTATAACCTTCGGACGCCTAGAAATGAGCAGAAACTTGCAACAGAGCCCACAAAAGACCCGGGGGTCGTCAAAGTGAATTGCTTTTTATTTTTGTTCTTTTTTTTGCTTTTGATCCGAATATCGCGGTTTCTTGGCCGAATTTCTTAAGTGAAGTGTATTGAGAAGTCGACAGTAACAAATTATGAAGGCAAGTATTTTTTTAATATTTTGGGATGGCTGAATCCGATTATGACTTCTACTAACATTTACTGTGAGTTGCTCAATGTAATCCAAAATGGCGTCCATTATTGCGTTGGTGGAATATTATCTGATTGTCAAAACAAATGGTAATAAGCTTGCGCCTGACAAATCTGATTATTTTGATGGCGACCAATATATTATTAATTTAAACAGAACAGTCAAGTTTTGATTATAATGCAAGATAATCATATAATGCGCTAATTTAAACATTGATGTACACATTAGATATTATCAACAAAAAAGTTCAAGATTATTGAAAGGTAAGTCTTCTTATTCTGTAAAAAATACAAAGAGGGCTGCTCTTCGTCTGATTCTGAAAGTGTTCTCCCAACCGCAGATAGATTTGATGTGTCTCGAATCAACAAATTCATTTAACCTCGCCTTTACGACCGATCAGGACAAAAAATGTAAAGTAGTTGATTGCACATAAAAAGAAAATCAAATAGATTTAGCAAGAAAACAGCATAAGAAAAGTGGCGAAAAAGGGCTAGATAACGATTGCTCTGGAGCGCGTCGTCGTCGATGGAGACTATTCACAGAGTGATCCTTTCGCTGCCAGAGCTACTATTTTATTCATCATATTGTACAGCTGAGTCTCTATCTCTCACTCGTTGAGCGCTTGTTGGCTATAGTGAATTTGGTTGAGTGGGGTGAAAAAATGCGCATGAATGGTAAAAGGTTGCCCGGGAGTCGTGATCTCATCCTGGGTTGGGTTTGTTAGTTTAAGGTACAAAGGGGCAATAGTAACGAAAAGCTTCGAAAAGCTGAGTCAAATTCGTATCATCACAAGAGGTATTTACAGTACACATTCTTAAAATAACCTTAAATTTAGAATAAATTTAACTAAATTTGTTCGAAACTATGCTATCCAATTTTAATCGACAGCGAAGTTCTATTTTTGTTGCAAAACTTCAACCATCCATATGTTATGCAAAAATATATGCCAATAAAAAAGGACACACCCAAACCCAGCACCTTGTTCACACAAAGCCTTATTCACTTTTTGATGTAAAAGGGTTGGTTATTGTGACAATTTGATTGCGGGTTGAAAGCGTGTCAATTTTCTCGAATTAAATAACTATCGCACAGGGTTGTCACAACCGTGCCATCTGAAGCTGCTTTTCACAAATTTGTAGCAGTCTGGTAAAGAAAAGAAAAAGAATAAAACATATTCCAATGTACTTTTAAACCTCGGCGCTTCTGTCACAGCAGCAGCAGCGAGAGTGAATATGTTGCGCCTTTTGTCGTCCTGTCAACCAAAATATCATTGAAACATAAAGGAAGTGGTTCCTTACACATATTCCGGGTTGCAAGTCAGTGTGAATTCTTTTTTATTTCCTTTCCCTTTTTATTTCTTTGGCAGACGGCGATGATGGTACCTTTCGAAACAGACACCTTTGCTGCAGCCAGGAGGATAATGCATCCAAAAAAGGTTTGCACAGGAAGAGCAATTTTCACGTCATGTTTTAATACATGTGTCAAATGCACGCATATTTTGGGAATTTGTGGTAAAAGGCAATTGCAAGCACCTTTTTCGTGGGATAAACGTTAGATATTTATGATTGGCAATCATATGTTGTACAGCTTCAAACGTGGTATAGATTTGTTGCAATTAAAAACTTTTAAAAATGTATTAATATTAACACACAGGAACCAAATTAGCTTATTTTTTCAGAAATTACGTATGCTTCTCTCGGAAAAAATCTCATCAAATGTTGTAGATATAATGTCCAATTAGAATCAAAACATGTAGACTCTGTCGAAATGTGCATGAATAATGTATTATGCATTGAAAAGTCATTTACGAAATGGTAGTGATTTTTAATATGACACAGAAAGAAATAATCTATTTAATGAATTATATTTGATTTCTCACAGCTAACATTGGAAACACAAAAATATAAAATTAAAAACAAATTAAATCTCAACTAGAAAAGCGTAGGTCACACTGAAAGGTGCCCAAGCCATACGACAGTTTGCTATCCATTATGAACATTCCATGGTTTCTTTTTCTGTACTCTGAATGACAATGACGACGACGACGACCAGACGAAGTAGTGAACTAATAAAACAAAAGAACCCTTCCCTGGAGCCACCATCCACTTCCTACAAAGTGTGCATAATAACTAATTTTGAGCTTCTGCGCAAAGCGAATTTTCTCATTTCCCAGTCCCTTTAAACTGGCCTGGTGTAAATGTAGTTGTACAAGAAACCAGCAACACACCAGCGACCCCCAAAACATGCACAGAGACCAGCTTTCAGCTGGTGGCGAGGGATTTCTGAATTGTGGTATGTTAGAGCAATACCACGTTGTGTACACACATGTGCACATGTTCAACCCTTATACGAGGAAAAAGGTACACATGTGAGACCGAGACGAAACGTTTAATTTGTCGAAACCATGTACGTAAAGAATTTTCCTAATTTCGTTTTATTAGTTCTTTTAGGAAAATTAATTGCGTAATAATGAACATATATAATTCGGAATTGAAATTCTAACCCTTTCGGTAGGTTTCGGAAAACACGTGTGAAGATGTACCATCTACCGTAATCTGGTGTGAACTGGAACTAAAATCATGAAATTTCACGGAGTACTTTTCTGTGTGTTATTGTAGGCAGTTATATATCACTGAAATTTTGAAGTAATCGCAGTTTTAGTGAAAAAAGATGATTTTTTGCCAATTTCGTCATTCTCCGGTTTTTGCGCGCGGCGCGTCAAAAAACACGGATTTTATTTTCAAAAAATCATATCTCGGAATCCTGTTAATGAACTCCTCCCATTTTTTAATATTTAGTGTAAAAATGTCCGGGAAATCCGTTAAAAATATTTCCAGACATAGGCTCTTTGGTTCAGACACCGTCAAAACGGCATTTTAAAGTTTCATACGCCCTTTTCATTTGTTAGGCTAGATTTTTGAAACTTTTTACCATTTTTTTAAAGGCCAACTTATCACCTTTCATTTGCGTATAAGACAACTGAAATCGGTTAAAATGGCGAGGAGTTATGATTTCGAAAACAAAATCGACAAAAATGGCAATTTTTCAGATCACCCTAACACGCCGTAGGTCACCCTAATGGCCAAACAAAAAAATACGGGTCTAATTATTTCGCCCAGGGAACCCCCAGAAAAATTTTGACCCCATGCTGTTTTCGTGGGGAATTGCTGTATAAATGAAAGTTCTTATCGGATTATTATACCACGTGGTTTATGGGCAAAAAAAACAAAATTGCAAATTCCAAAAAAATACTACTAAAAGTATCCAAAGCGATCTATACATAATTACTTTTATGCTAGTACAAAAAAATTGGAAAATATATGAATATATGAAAATACAATAGCCTAAGAATGTGTAAAATTCAACCGAACCCGATGGAAATTTTACCAGTTCCTGATGTAAAATTTAAACAAAAATTACACAGAATCTGTCACCATTCCCAAAAGTAATATTTCCAACATTTTTTTCTATATATCATTAATACATTGTCTTTTGCAACAAAAACATAGAGTAGTACGGGACAAAAGTGCGCACGGGGCAAAGGTGCGCACCAGCCTTTTTAATACTAATTTTAACCTATAATGCTCATATTAGAGTTTTCGACTTGTTTTGAGGTAAATTTTTTGAATTTGCAAAAATAATGTGAAAAAATTGGATTTTGTGAAAATTATTGGGAAAAGTCTTTTTTGGGCCATTTTGATCTAATATTTGAAGTTTACAAAATAAGGTTTACAAAACATAATGTTCACGAACTCTTTGAGACCTTTGAACCAGTGTTTAGCCCAGCCAATTACCTTGCTAACGCTTATAGAATATTTGATGTTCCCCTTCTTCTTATTTTTTACCATCGCACTAAAATTTCCATACATTTTTGTATGGAAAAAAATTCTAACTCTTTGAATAACTTTTATTTCGGACGGTATGGATCCAAAATCACAAAAAAATAATATTTCTGTCAAAATTGGACCAAAATAAAACTTATGCAAAAATAGTAAGGGTTTTAGCCCATAAAATTGAACTTTAGTTATATAAGTAATACTTAATTCAAATAAGGCGATTTATCCTACAATTATCTTGATTTGGGGTAAATAACAAACCCAAATTGAAAACTCAATAAAAAACTAACTTTAACACCACAAATAACTAAACAATCACTTTGTCCCACATAGTGCGCACCTTTGCCCATTTGGCCATTGGAAGCTTTTCTCATGATAAGACGATTACAAACTATAACAAACTGTTGAACCCTTTTATTTTTGCTCTATACAATAAAAAATATGGTAATTTCACGTCTGGGAAAGATGACAGATTTTGTGTATAATCCATCCATCCATTCATGTGTAATACATTAACTTTAACTAGAACTAGTTTTGCTGTTATAAAAATGGTAGACGAATGTAAATATCTTGGTGTCATTTTAGTCACATATTAATAATTTATTGAATAAACTCAACAAGATTATTCACCCAAAATTCAGAGTCGAGATAATCGTTCTCTCAAAATTTATTGAGGGCTCAGTGCCAAAATCGATAGAATAATGGTACCAACTCACACCATCATAACAAATGAGTTCATTCGTTAGTTGAATCAATAAATCTCCAACAAGTGTCATACATCGACTTCTGACTTCTTCTTGGTCACCAAGCTGTGGTGGCCGAGGCAGCTAAGTCATTGGATTGGTTTGTCAAAGGTCTCTGGTTCGATTCCCGTTGTCGACACTTTTGGTTTTTTGTTTGACGGATGAACTTTTTTTGCAAATGAACCTCGAGAGAATAGTTCTATCGCCCATCTCGAGCTGTGTTCTCTGCGTCCGTGAATGGTACCACTATTCTCTCGACTCGAGACCATCATTCTCTCGGACTAGCGCTGCCAGTTTTGGGTGTTGGAATTATCTTTTATAGATAATTCCAATTGAATAATTGAACACAAATTCTTACTTATCTTACATAACTTCAGTTTATGAATCTTCTGTTATATTTTGATTAACAAACTTCAAATAGCCCAAAATAAAATCTTAAGAATAATTTATAAAAAAAAACCACTGCGAAGTCACTCTGCCGATTTGTACATTAACGAAAACATCATTCCTGTCAAAGCTATTCATGTAATTCAAACATGTTGCTTCATCTATTTATGTTTACATGAACAAACTCATCAACATCAACACTTTATAAGAAGCCATAATTTATAAGACCGACCCAATATTTTAACATTAGCCGGCGAAAGATGCATATCTTTCAAAGGTGCTCAATTATATAATTATTTTTGGAATAGATTTGGTGATTGTCAAAGCGTATTAAAAACAAATTGCTCTCTTTTTTGAATGAACCCACTGTTATTGAACACATCCTTAAATCCTTTGATTTTCTTGTTACATAGTAGACCATTTTGTTTTCCAATCTTTTTTTTATTTCTTTTATTTATTTTTTTCACTCTTGCTTCCTTCTAAAACTGTGTGTGTGTGTGTGTGCAACCAACCAAACGGGACCACGCGGTTGCTTCTTACAAATTGAGTTGTTTCCATGTATTCTAGATTTTAAATCCTATACATGCAAATAACTCGCATAGGCATTTGGTAGGTGTTAGCTCTGCCGAGCTTCGGTGACCCATTTCTACGCAGGCTAGCCGTGCGCGAGGTACTTCAGCTTGAATCGACAAGCCCCGCCCTAAAGAACGTTTGCATCAATCGGATTCAAACGTTATTTAGCACTTCTGAGTCCTTGTCAAATGGACAAAGACCCAGCACGTATATAGTTTGTAGTAGTAGTATTCCTAATTCTACCAATCCATAGGACGGGGGATCGAACCCCGGTTCGAGTGACTTTAATGTTTCGTTCATGTTTAGAGTTTCAAAAATTCATATTTCCTGATCTTTCTCGTTTGGAGCAGATGGGAATCGAACCCAGGATCATTCGCTTACAAAGCGAACACCGTAACCAGAGAGTCACGGCTGCTCCATATTTCCAATTGGAAGTTTCTCACCCGAAAAGCAGCATCATCCGTCAAACCGGCAGCGATTACATTCACTATTTCGTCACGAATCCGGCAACTTCTCGAGCCGCCTGCATTTTGAGCCGCTCAGAAATGGAGCCGCCAATCTCAGCAAACGTTGCCTACTCCCGCCCTTTTCACTCACTACTCAACTCCTTCAACATTTTCCTCAGCAATTTTCACAACTTTACAACAATACAAACTTGGAAAATCCACCCATTTTCTCTTGAAGGCCACCTCCTGTATCGGCAGAAATTTCTGACCAAAATGTAACAAATGGATTCAAAAAACTCCGTTCGGTGACCGAGATTTCTCCTCAAAGTGTCACTTCTTCACAACACCCAAATCACATGAAAACCTGCAAAAATCCGTCTGAATTCTTGTACTACTCAAAACACTACACTACCGAAAGAACTTCTCACGGAACTGTCCCGCCGGAAAGTCTAAAAATCGCGAACCGTAAAACGTTACGATGAAAAATTCGAAACGAAGAGAAATCAAAAAACGCGGAGCACAAATTCTTGTCAACCAACCGCGACCAAGGATTGCTGCGATCCTCTTGCTTCCTTCTAAAACTCAGTTTAAAATGTTAGTTTTCCGACACCATTATCTTTATTAAATTTTTTGCCTTTATCGCCATAATCTATGCACTTTTATTCATATCATTTCAGATTTCTCTTGCCAGGATCAACCAAACTCCTTCACAGGTGGAAACCAATGGAGTTTGACCGGATACCGTTAGTGAGGGTGACTATGGGTCACACCTCTCGTTATTTCTTAATAACAAAAACAATTTAAATATCATCGCAAATGTTTTATTGTAGAATTGATAACAAGCCTTACCCGACAAACTTCGTTCTGCCTTTTTTTCGTTTGTTGACGTTTTTTGATTGTTTGCTTATTCAGCATTCTGTGATCAAAATATGATTTTACGTAACTTTCTCCATACAATATGCCGATGCTCCGGAATCGGTACCAGAGTGGCCAAAGTGTGAATTAGTTAGCGTACGAAACTTCCTTGGGCTTATACGAACCCTACGCAACAAAATGTACCCCGATCCGACGCTTCGTATTGAACTGATTCGCGTTCGAACAAAACCGTCGAAATTTTATATATATACTTTGTTGAGAAAGTCTGATTTGATACACCCAAAGTTAAAGAAAGAGGGGATAGTCCTCACGAAAATAAACGTGAGGAAAGTGCTATATTGCGAGAGTATAGTCCTCTCGCGTGTTCATTCGTTCATTGGAACAGTTCATCCTATTGAGTGGCTTATATGGACAAATGACCGCCACTTAGTCACCGAACCATTGTGGCTCATACGGCAAAGGCACGGTTCAATATGTCGAAGGTCTTGGGTTCGAGTCTCGGTACCGGTACTTTTTTTTTGATAGATGAACTTTTTTGGAAAATGAACCATGAGCAAAGTACTCTCGGTAATTTCGGGATTTATCCTCTCCGTCTGCAGACAGTACCATTTTACTACCGAATCGTGCTCTTTATCCTCTCGTATGCCGATGCCCAGTTCTGGGTGTAGTAGCATAACTTAACACAATGCAATGATCAGTCACAGTTTGGCTCAACATCATTAAATTATTATTTTTTCTCAGTTCCTATGGGTACAATCAAAAGTATTGGATATATTTTAAGGTTTGAATTTTTCAACTTGACTAGTTTTAGTTAACCAGACAAAGTCCAATCCTCTAATCATATCCTCTGAACGGTATCAACTTCCATCCCGGGAACTTTCAGTTTCATTACGTAGCGAGTCAGATTTTACGAGCCCCCTCCCCCCTCCACCCATCCTCTAGAGCCGTATATTTTTGCACACAGTCAGATGTGGTGTCGGCTTGTTGTCTGTGGTGCTGGTGTGTTAGTACGAGTTCTACGGCTCTGATGGCATTTGTTTAGCCTAACCGGAAGCATCGGGTGCCTTCCTGGATATGGCAAGTTTATGTGCGTACGTACCACCACTAAACCGACCGTCTCGAATGGCCGCCCGAGGTGGAGAGCGAGCAGCACATACTCGGCAATAGCGAAGTAGAGGGTTATGTACGTATGTACACGTGCAGGATCAACGTGTGTAGGACGTGCAAATGTGTGAAAAATTGAGGCATTCACGGCATTTCACAAATTAACCATCAACTCACATGAGAGCTCCGCTTCGTTTAATTAAGGCAGAGATAATCGATAAATCACTAAACCGACGCTAGATTGAATTTAATTAAAACAATTATTGTCCTGGAATAACGTTTAAATTAAATATTTATTCACACGACACATGAGTGTGTTGCGTATGAATGGTGTGTGGGATGCGTGTATAAATTGGGGACAATTGAATTTGCCATCGATTCTCGATGCTTGAATGTTAAACAAATCTATTTCCAAACCGCGCGAATTTGTTAAAGTATCGTAAATGAATGACAAACAAATCGCAATTCAGTGTCCGCATCGTATCAGAAGTTGACAAGTTTCAAAAGTTGTACGTGTAATTCAACTCCACCATTTCAAGCAAACTAATTGAGTTGCAGGCCCTCACCAAGTTTATGCTTTATGGTCAATTATTCACCATTTTCCCACACACCACAATCGAGAATGGATGTGCAGTTGGCAGCGGCGTTGGCGACGACGGGTTCCTTCTTCGGCCGGAGTAATATGATACTGTATTTTGTTACAATCTGATGAAGATCATAACATACACACGGAGTGACTGAGTGTCAACCCGGGGGTAAATCAATAGGAAACACAGTCTGTCGGCTGTCATCGTGGTGGCGGATGGGACAATTAACGTGGCACCCTTTGGACTAGGGGTACCGAGGTTTTTGTGTGCAGAGTGTTTATCTTGGCGTGCAAAGTGTCACTCAAATTCTTTCTGACCGGTTCTTATGGAAAGTTGTACCACTCACTATATTTTTTTAAGGAAAAATACGACCAATTACACAGCTAAAAAAGTAGTAATCCAGCTGCGTGTAAAAGGCCTGGGTGTAATATAAATATTGCATTATTTTATGTAATTTTATGTGATTTTACACCCTGAAATATGTAGCCCATCAGTATGGGAAACCTACATGACCGAAATGTCGAGCTCATATATGCATTTATCCTTACAGCTTTTCATCGGTCTGATGGCCGAGTGGGCTAAGGCGCCAGCCCTTACTGTTGGTGCTGGGTTTGAATCCCGTCGGTTGCAACTTTTTTTTTGTGTTTGCAAAAATTGTAAATCCAGTGTGTAATATTAAGTGTTTATTTTGACGAAGGTGATGTGCATGCTTTTGCATGCGATTTTACCATCGGATTTTTTGCTGTGTAGATATAAAATCTCTTTTGGGTAAACCGGGACAGTGATTGCTTGTATGTATTTACATTTCAACTTTAAAAAGCGATAATTTTAGATTATGATCCTTGTTTGGATCTTACTAATTTCAACATACTCAGTTTAAGTGACCTTTTTTTTGCTTTAAACAATGTTTCATTCTCCATCTGCATTGTTAAAGGTTAAGTCACGAATAAAAAACGCAGTTCAACGAGCTTAATACAACAAACAGCCAAAAATTTATCAAATTGATGCTGAAAAATATTTTTCAGTACTGCTATTTTTGGCCATAAAAAAATAGAATGATTCGTCATCCGAGAATGACAGTAATAATTACAATTATCGTTAGCAGTTACAGTGTGTAAAAAAATATATTTACACCCCTTGGGCACTATGCACATATTGTGATGAAACATCTAAATAATTTAATGTTGACAGAAACCTAGTACTACGTTTAGTTCAGAAACTCATGCCAGACATTTTGCGACAAAAAGCTCATGAAAAGATGATTTCTATAAAAAGTTGTATGACAAATACTATTACGAAAATAAAAAAAAGGTGCAAAAAAAGTTTGTACACCTTTCGAAAAATTAACATAAATAATGTTATTTGTTGACAAATCACCATAAATCCAGTCTCCTAACTCCCAATAGGCATCCTTGACAGATTAAAAAATAATTTGGACTGAATATAAAGTTTACTAACTACTTAGTATAAAAGTTTATATAACCTGGAAATTCTATATAAAACTTATCTAAACTTGATTTGCAAACTTTTAATTCAACTAAATGTCAATATATTACCATAGAATTGCTAAATAAACATTTTGGAGTGGGTATAACACCGTTTTGGGGGTATTAGTATCGATAGAATAGATTTTTCGTTGGAATTTCGTACCAACCCGTCGTCGTCGGAAAATCCGCCGGCATCTGAACCGGTCCACAATTCACAAGTCAACCTATGTGACATCAGAAAGGGTATAAAATTTCCGATCTTTTGATACCATTCATCCAGGTTTTCTATAAAACCCACGTTTTTAAATACCTAAGCAAAAATGTTGTTATGGTTTCGTTTGAGCAACCTGCCAAAAATATATGGAATTTCGTAATTTTTGTTCTCGTGGATCAAACTTAATTTTTGCCCAGGCAGGCAGGCAGGCGAGCAAGCTCGTGAGAGAGTTTGAACCTGAGAGAGAGCACGTTCGTGAACGAATTGTTAATAAACATCGTTGTTAGGTAGCCCCTTACAGCTGGCCGCGCAAAAAGGGTCAGTTTTGAGCGCTAATAACTTCGCGGGAAAAAATTCTAAAAATATGGTGTCTTCGGGAAAGTTGTTCTAAATTTAATGAAGGTTCTACATTTGAGAAATGGTAAGAATCGGATAACTATGGCGCCTTCCATAGGTAAAAAAGTAAAACAGTTGCTTTTCTCCACACATTTTGACGATTTTTCCCATACAAACTTTAAGCGATTGGAGGGAGGGGTTCTCGTGGTCAGAATGAGCTCAAATTTGGAATTTAGCCTAGTGATGGGTCAATCTTTGATTTCAGGGGGTAGCCCCAAAAAAGTCCGGATTTGGACCACCCTAATGTGCATGCTTTTGCATGCGATTTTACCTTCGGATTTTTCTCTGAGTGGCCACTTCCGGGTAACCTGGAACCGGTTCCCGAGTACCCGATGACCGGCCAATTTGATTTTCAACACTCCAGAGTGGTTCTGGCAATCGTGTATTGTGTGTTTTAGTAAGTTTAATGGATCAATTACAACTATCTTGAGAGTATTAGTATCACATATACGTGAAAAACAGTAAAATATGAACTTTTCGGATATTCCGGATTTCCGGAACCGGTAGGTCACCTGGCCGTGATATTAATATTTGTGGTCAAAGAACAGGTCTATACCTGTCGAATGCAACCCGGGGCATCCTGGTTGGTTGAAATTTGCCGGAGATACAGGTCGTCAAAGTTGGAGTCTCAAAAAGGCCTTTTTCGGTTGTTTTCGATTCCCGGTGGCCACGGTGACCAAATCCGGATTTCCAGATCGGTTTCAGAAAGGGGACGTTCTAAGCTTTAATTTGTGACCAAAAGAACCGGAATTGGTGAAAACCGGATTTTTGCCGATTTTTTTATGTTTGGGGTCGAAAAGGACCCCTATACCTTTAAAGTAACTTTTTTATGGACGCTCCCCTAGGGATCGTCCGAGGTTTATTTGTTTTGTGAAATGTGTATTTTTTATACTATAAATTTAATGTCAGAAAATTTCAAGGCTCTAGCATGAATATAGCAAAATTTATGGCAAATTTAATTTTGGAAAAGGCAGAAAAGGACCCCAATACCGTAGGAAGTTTAAGACTCTACACATGCTCGACACGGCCGCGTTGCGACCGTAGTTGGTCAATGCGCGTGGAATTCTAATGAATTTGTGAGATCTGATCGTACGGCGTTGAATGTAGAAATTGACTTGCTCAAGAATCTCAGGTCAATCAATTGAAGACTTCAACAAATCAGAAACGAAGATTGCTTTAGCTACGTCACGACGAACAGATAGAAGGTCAAGACCGAGAGAATTGCAGCGATCTGTGGAGCTAGGTGGATTTAGTGGGTCCACTAGGGGGATGTGGCTATATAGTGAACTTCCGTTGAACCTTTTCAATTCGCTCGATACCGTTTGGGTAGAACGGAGCCCAGACCACCGAACAATATTCTAGTGTCGAGCGAACCAGTGAGCAATAAAGTGCCTTCAAACACGAAACTTGACGTTATTTTTGATATTAGGTAATCAAAAATGGCGGGTAAAATCAAGGGGGAAAACAATATTTTTTTCAAAAAAGTTCAAATTTTCAATCGAAATTTAAATGCAATCAAACTAAATCAATTTAAAATGCAATTCCCTGCGTTTAGAATCATTTTTAGCTTGTTAGGGTAAGTTAAAAAATCCTTTGATTTTTGGAAGTTGGAATTTGTTCTCGTTAAACCTTACATATTTTGAAAACTAATGATTGCTACGCAAATGAACTTGTATACAATGAATTTTTACACAGTTTTTTGATACAAATGTTGAAACTACGGTTTGTTATTATAATTTATATACACTTTTATTCCCTTCCCTCCCCTTGACTCAGAAAGAACTCATGGAGCAACCTATTATGATGGTTAAATGAAATTCTGGCTGGCAGACATTTTCTTCTTATCCATCCATATAACAAAGCGCTTTTCCTCAAACCACAAAATACTCGAAAAACAATATCTCTATACCTCGCTCCGCCATAATGAGCATGGCATCTGCATTACCCAATCCAATTATTTAATCAGCAAAAGTACCAATAGGACTACGGTGTGTCAGGAGCCGAGGAAATACAATGAGGGGGTAAAACCAAAGTATTTCGCCCGCAGAATAAATCCCTACTTGGTGCTTGCCGATTGAAATCAAAAAAAAAGTTAGCGCGTGGATTGAAGGAGGGAACAACGATTGGGGACCAGAACATAGCTTGTATTCATGGCTTAAACGAACGGTACCATAGAAACAGCAAGCATAAAAAGACGACGCCACACCACACGACGGAGCACGGCGTCGCGATGGTGGGTAAAAGGTAAATTTGGAAAATAAAGGAAAAACGGGAATAATATCATTAAAAATACATCCTCTCTAGGGAGCACTTCGCTGAGCAAATCTTTTCATCAATTCAATTTCCAATTATGCAATTTTCCATTACTGAGTCGGGCAATACAAATGAACACACCCATATATAACTGCTTGAACAACAAATACAAGCGAGCTAGGGGCTGAAGGCAAACTGCGCAGGGTTATTTTTATGTACGGTTGTGTTTCTTGTTGTTTAGCTTAACTTGATTCTAAAATATATTTGATTGTATGCTTTATATTTAAAACAGTAAAAATAAAAGTTGACTTAGCACAGACAAATACAAAAAAACATCATCACAAGAAACGCAGTTCTTAATTAGTCAACTGAGTGTTTAGATTGTGTTGTCACGAATACATATTTTAAACCTACAAGCACAAACGACACCTGACTTTAGTCCGCACGTACATCAAGCAATGAAGGACAGTGTTGCGATCCTCATGCGCTCACGCGCTCGTGAGCGCTCATTTTTCGCTCATTCGTGAGGAGGAGCGCTGCGCGAGCTAGCTCACGTTTGCCCGCGCTCACGTTTGCTCCGATTTTATCAGCTCGCGTTTGCCCCACGCTCGCGCTCGCGCTCATTTTTCGCTCACGGAGCGCTCACGATGGAAGTATCGCGAATCTTTTTACGTTTTTCAGAAAGTTTTTGTTTTTCAATCCTAGTTAGATTATTTGTTTAGGGCGCAGCATGCCAGTGGAAACATCACTTTGGAACATTTTTTTATATATTAATTGGAATAGCTTATTTTCATTAACTATATTTTAGAATAATACATTGAATTTGCCAGGGCCAAATCATATTGGAGACCTACAGTCAGAGTTGAAAATATAAATATTTTTGAATTAATCGGCCTCATCTTAATAATAATTAAGGTAAGCAGAGACAATTGCTGGGGGAGGGCATGAGCGCGTAAACAAAAAGGACTGAAAAACTTAGAAAAACTTGCAAAACAATGAATCAATTTAAGAAGATTTATGCTGTGGTAAGTTCGATTCGATGTTATGTACTTGGTTGATTAAAATATAGCATTAAACTGTTTTATGCACCTAAACAGTTTGTTGCGAGCTACCTTTCCGGCATTCGGGTCAGAATGAGCAACCATTAATAAAAAAAGTCATTCCGTTTAATAAATCGTTCAGTGCTTGGAAACGGCTGATCATTTTTTAAATTTAATCTTTCTCATTCTAGAAAATAGGGTAAAACTGTTGAAACAGTTCTTTTTTTACAAAAAAAAACCCTCCAAATTTGAATGAAATAATATAAATTGTCATTGTTTTGTTTTACCACATAAAGGGTAGCTCCTCTTTCCCCAAGTAAATTATATTTAACACTTCCGCTACCAAGCGTCTGAAAATATTCATTTACAGATTCAATAAATAATGTCCATACTCTAAAATGTTCCGAATATGAGGGATGATTATAACTTTTATAAAGCTTACTGTTGTTTTTTTAAAAGGTCCAATAAAACATTTTTTTTTTAATTTTTGTTGTTTTTAAAACCGCCTTGAGTCAAAACTGCGGATTTTAAAAACATAATTTGTCAATTAGTGCATCTGTTCACGTCAATGATTTTTTACATTAAGAATGAGTTAGCTCTTTGTTAGCTCACTCAAGAGTGAATCATTCTGCCCCTTGGCTAATTCTGAATTTAAAATAGAACTTATATCTCGGTTCACCCACTAAATCCATTTCATTGCTTACTTTTGTTTGTTTGACCACTTTCTTGTTTGTTTTTGCTGCCTGTGCTGAGATAGTTCTAGAAACTTCGTTTCAAACAGGCAGATGCTTCAACAGGGAAAAACAACTACCTACTTTGGCTCACCAGCTCTCGTGAGCGCAAAACGCTCCGGTGAGCGTGAGCGAGCACGAGCTACCTGATAAAAACTCACGCTCCAGCTGGCTCATTCGCAACCCTGATGAAGGATGACAGATTCACAACAGTAGTACCGTCATCTGGGTTGAATTTAAAAAGAGGAGGTTTCTCTACATTCGCTATGCGGTTATGCGTGTCATATTAAAATTGAAACTTATTGAGAAATTCCATTCAACCTTTATAATTTTAGGTAATTATTAATAATCATTAAAATTTGTATGCTACGAACTTTCCCTTTTTACACTTTTAGATCAAACGTGTGTGTGAGCGCCTTGTCAAAGGAGTATAATACTAAAAAAGGACCCTAATGGTTCGATAACAATCATCAAAGAATATCAAACTATCGATGTTTTATTGTATGGAAAGTTACTCAATGCAGTCCAGTCAGGAAATATTTTACCAGAGCTGGTTCTACCAGAATCCTGTTGGAATGGTGAAACATTTCTGATGGAATATTAATTTTAAATTTTCAATGTTCATTTTAAATTTTCGTGATTTTTTGTAGCTTTGCAGGAGTAATTTTTTGAGTGTTTTGTTCTTCATAATTAAAAAAGCAGACATTTTTTAAAAAAAATTAACATAAGGGGTTTTCTCGTAACCATCACGAGTTTTGTTATCGCGATTCTAAATAAAATAGTCGTTACACTCAGAACTGGGCATTGGCATACGAGAAGATAAAGAGCACGGTTTGGTAGCAAAGAGGTACTGTAAACGAGGATAAGTAGCGAAATGGCCGAGAGTATTATCCTCGTGGGGTTCATTTCCCTTTAAAAAAATGTTTCACCATCGAGAATCGAAACCAAGATTCGAACTTATTGAATCTGGCATCTGCCATATCGGCCGCCATAGTTCGATGTCTAAGTGACGGTCATTTGTCCATATAAGCCACTCAATTGGATGAACTGTTTCAATGAACAAATAATCACGATTTGTTGGTGTTGTAAACGCGAGAGTACTTTCCTCTCACTTCAATTCGGAAGGACTATCCGCTCGGTCTTTAACTGTGGGTGTACATAAAAGTAAATTTTACACCCAATTTCCAAAATTACCCTTTAGAACAAAGTTTCACACAAATCCGAGAGGGGCCGGGGCAACTGTTGTGTGAATGACCCAAAATATGGCGGAATTTGAAGAACTTTATCGTAATTCGTAATGACATGCAACAATTTTGGAAGTGGAGATTTTTTCAAAACAGTTTAAAAAAAATATATAAAAAGGTTGAATTTACTGGAGATCATTTTAGCCAAAAACGTACATCAAATTGAGGAACGACAGTTTCCATCAAAGTTTTCTTAAGATGTCTTCTACATAAAGCTTTAAACAAAATGTCATAGGGAAGAACTTGGGAAATTGCAAAATTACGTAAAAAATAAGTTTATCCAAGCTCACTCCCAGACCCAATGTCACCCTTTGACGATAATTTGGAAACAAATATTCATGTTACAAAACTAATATTAAGGCAGCAAAAAATATATTTTTCTGAAACATAACGAAGGTTCTATTCCGTTCCCCAGAATTCCACTCCCCAGAAATATTTAGGACCTTGAAAATCATGTTATGTTTCCCATTTGGCATAATGCCCTTTAGCATAACGCCGTTTGGCATTTCGCTTTAAAGAAGACATCGGGATAACTGCTGAAACTAATTCATTTTTTCCATTCTTTAAGAAGGAAAAACTCTCTTTACTAGGGATAATTGCTAAATAAAAAAATAGCTTGTGTCAGCATGCTGCAGTTATCACAAGTCAAAAGTTTTGTCCGTTCTTTAAAGAAGGCAAAATTCAACTTTAAAGGGATATTTCATCTTTTGTCCGCATTTATGACAGTCAAGAGAGTTTACCTTCTTTAAAGAAGGGAAAATTCAAATTTATCAAAATATCAAAATTTTCATACTAGCCTATAGTTTGCGTATGGTCAAAAGAATCGTTTTCCCATCATTACATAAAAATTTTTTTTTATGAAAATTCAGAACTGAAAGGGTTGAAAAAAAAACTCAACTTTAAAGGGAAAATTCTGTTTTTGTCGGCATTTATCACAAGTCAATAGAGTTTTCATTTCTTTAAAGAAGGGAACATTCAACTTTTGTCAGCAGTTATCACAATATAGGCGAAATCTAACCACTTCAAATTTTAGAACTGATCACTTTAAAAAAAAAAGTACATTCATAATAAAAAAAAACTTTTCTGTGGAATGGGTCATTCTGGGGAATGAATTTCTGGAGAATGGACCATTCTTGGGAGTGGGATTCTGGGGATAGTTAATAAACTTAGTTTATTGTGAGTTTATCGTTTGAAATATTGAAGGTAACCTAACTTATGGTCAGTTTGCTGTACAGGGCGCTAAGTCGAACGTATTCGAATTCACTTGCAGCGCAAACTTTTATCTATGATTGATACATGGCGTAATCTGCAAACTATAGAATAATTTATCGTTGAAAGAATTTAAAAAAAAAGTTCTGTAAAATATCTATTTCTTAAGCCATTAAATTCAAATCAATTTTAAATTTGCAGTAAAAAATAACACAGAACTTGAATGGATTATGAGAATTAGCAACTGTTCATCTTTAACCAAGCGCCCCACTCTCAAATTTCATTTATAGAACAACAAAGTGTAACGTGTTATGTAGACTTTCACCGACGAAGTTTATTATGATTTGCTCGGGTCACGCCTTGTTGGTACTCCAAAGTAAGGCCGATGCAAATATTTTTTAAAATTTTTGTTAAATGTTTGTCCCTCGGCTCTGGCCTGTATCGAATGGGGGGATGGGGCAAAAAAATATGTATAAAAATTCAAATAACAAACCATAGTCTCAATATTAAGTGTTTTAAATGCATTTTACACTGTTTTGCAATCAGGCCATTGCAAATATTTTTCTAAGTTTTTGTCGCCCCTTATTCAAAGTCGGCTTGAATAAACAGAAGAGCAACAAAATATTTTTTCGAAAGACTTCAAAATTTTAATGAAAATGAAAGTTTAATCAACTGAAAACTAGTTAAAATAATCCCCGAACAAACCCCAAGCCTGACAATACATTAATCGCAATTTTGAATCCCTCATCCAGGACCCCTTTGTGTTCTATTGTTCACTGCGTGAACACCGATTGGTTTCACCCCGGCCGTGCGACATCCGGCCCGGTGAACCATCCGTACGAACCGTCAGCGTCTTGCTGTACAGTGTTCGGCCGCCTTTACCGGTACAACCGCGAACCCTAACCCCGGACTGTTCCGACGGAGTCCTCGGATACCGTCGAAGCCTGTTGCACGTCACCAAGCACAGGAAGGGCGCGGACGGCAGGCGAGGGTCCTTGAAGGCTGCAGCCGAAGCGTCGGAGGGTCCATCCGACTGACGTAGAAGCCACCCCCTTGGCAGAGCGCCGGAGAAGCGTCGACGACAGAGCGGCGAAAACGGGGGCCTGAACGCGTGCACCGGAAGTGCGAAAAGAGGAAAAGGACTCGTGAGGTAGGAGTAGTTATAAGAAAGTGGGACGGGACGTGTGAGCCAGTGGAAGTTTGGAAAGGGATTCCCGGAATAAATCGTCGACTGTGCACGAAATAAAAGTAGTTTCCCTTAGGTAAATGCAGTGTTTTCTTGGCTTTTTGAGTAATTTCGAGCGTCACGCCGACCCTGGGTATTTTAAGGCAGAGTCCCATTGGTTTGGTACGCCCTGACACCGGAAGCACATCTCTTCAAGGTTAGTTCACTTCGAGTATTTACTGGGAGTAAACACCAGTTGTTATAAAACATTTTGGGAAAATTTTCTGAATTTTCAAAAAATCAAATGATTTTTAAATCAATTTAAACATGCTAAAACTGATTCTAAACGAAGGGGAATGCATTTTAGATTGAATTCAGCTGATTGTACTTAAATTTCCATTTTTAAATTTTTGGAAAAAAATATTTTTTTCCCACTAATTTTTCGGCCTAACTTTGAAGGGAGGGGGGACAAAAACATTTAATAACATTTGTACCAGCCTAAGTATATAAAAGTGATTTCAAAAAGCCAAGCATTTGTTTTATTTGTATTTATTGATTTAGGTGGTCTTTCCAAACAAATTGACAATCCGTGATTTCTCAGCTCAAAAATAAATAAGTAAAAGTAAATCTTTCCCTGTTCCTGAGGGGAACACCCGTGAAGAGTATCGGAGCCGGCATTTAAAATGCGGGTTCTGTGACAGTGTATTAATCAACTTAATGTTAACATGTTGAGGTTAATGTTAACATTCCATAGGTTGTCTTCCTAAGGTGTCTTGATAAGGTCCAGTTTGTGATGATACAATACCTTCCCTTTACTAAGCAAGCGAATCACGAAGGGAAAAGATCACCAGTTGTGTTGGTCCGAGCCGGGATTTGAACCCCGATCTACCGCTTACGAGGCGGAAGCGTTTCCAAAAAATAAATAAGAACCTATGGAATTGTTTGGTCCTCTACGATTAGTGATAGTGATTTTTAAGAATCTTAAATTGTTTATAATGTGATAATTTAATTCTTCTGCTACTGTAATGCCCATGTTCGTATAAATGCCCCCATATGCAAACACAGCAAGCTGAGAAAAACACGTAGTGGTAAGTTGTCGCCAAAAAAGTGAAAACTGATTTCCTCCTGATTTCTAAGACAAAGTACTGGATGTTGCAGGCATTTCAGAAAGAACACATGATTTTGAACCAAACTGCATTAATGAAACGCATTTATGCGATCAGCGGCAGTTTATACCAGCTTATAAAGTGTTGTGTTTATCCATACAGGCACACAGCTATTTGTCTTAGGGGAGTGGCCGTGGCTGACTGGTCACGGTGTTCGCTATGTAAGCGAATGGTTCTGGGTTCGATACCCACCTGCTCCCAACGAGAAAGTTTAGAACACAGAAATTAGAAATGAATGAATATGAACGAAAAATCAAAGTCCCTCGAGGCGGGGTTCAAACCCCCGTCCTTTGGGTTGGTAAGCAAAAATGCTAACCACTAGACCATGACGACGACTTGGTGAACTTGGACTGGAATACTGTAGCAGAGAGCGAGTTGTGGCGCTATAACCACGGCAAATAGTGTCCTGGGCATTCGTGGAAATACAATGTGTCATCCCAAAGGCTCCCGGAGTACCAAACCTTCTTTGCACGGTGCTCCCAACGAATACAGCCAAATCTCGGAGCATATGGTGATGTGTCCCCACGCTACTTCCTCCCCTGTCGATTCAGAATTGTGTTGTTGTTCGAACACTCAATGTTCAAACTCAACCCAATCATCTCTGAGATACGGCTTTACGCAGGAGGCTTGGCCGCTTTAACACTTGTAATGTTTCAACGCATTCCGATGCAATGGCGCACTACAAATGTTAATAAATGACCAGAAGAGTGCTAGGCGTCATCTAACCTAAGGCACTCTTAAGGATCCCTTCGAAATATTGGCTGCGCTAGGATCTGATTAGATTAGATTAGATTAGACACGCACACAACTTTTTTTCTTATTTGCAGGTATTAATAACATCCTTTAAAAAAATATTTCTAATTCAGCATTCACGCATTCATGCAATTAAAAAAATTTTCAAAGAGTATGAATAACAACAATTTCTCAATATTTTGAGTAAGTATTTCCACGTGTGATGCCATAATTTTAATTTGAGTGATACGTCATAGCTCATTTCCAGCTGAAAAGGTTTCTTGAATGCATTTCAACCCCGCAAATACAAGGGCGGGACCACGTTTTCCATGGTAACATTTGAATCACAGTCAGGCGACTGTTAACAATAGACGCAGCAGCCATCTTTGAACTTTGCGGTTTCACTCACAAAAATCCACACTTGCAGTCATGCATTGTTTAGAGGCGAACGATCGCAAAAAGGTGAGTTTTTCCGTTATGTAGGTGGAGAGGGAGAAAAAAAAGAAAACCAAGGGTTGCTATGATACACGCCAATTCGCTTCACTCACATTCATAATCATACAACACCGCTGCAACCAATAATCATTTGCAGCCGTCATAGAAAAGAAAAAGCCTACTACGTTTCCCATTGCGGAATATTAAGAAATATATGCAGAATCTGTCTATGTCACGGTTATTGTATGGAATGAAATTTTCATATATCATACATAACATACATACACGCCTGTACAATTTCTGCAAACACACATACATATGAAAAGTCACAGAGTCCGGATGTAGAAATATGCTGAGTGAGCAATGCTCTTTATTATCCAATCTAGCGTAAGTCCAATGATGAAGGCTGGTAATCACAAAATTCTTAATTATGATGGCAATTCCCCAGTACACATAAGCTGCACACAGATAGATTTGTGTATATGTATGGAATGTAAGAAAGAAACAACAAAAGTGGCATACACGCATATGGGGGGTCGTCAAATGTTCTCAGTCCATCAGTCAACCCTTTCTCACTCCCTCTCAGTCGTTTGCGTATTTGCTGTCTCGGATTTGACTGCGGTTGCATTGGAGAAGGGGCCATTCAGGCCGAATCCGCTGAACAAAACCACTCCATGGTGCTCATTAATGTTAGCCCCTTGCATGGACGGTGATGATGGTGCTTCATCCATCATGGCCTGCTGCTGTAGTTTGGCCTGCATTGAACGAATCTAAATTTTCTAATAAGATTATTACTCAGAAGAGTTGATAATTCAAAATCTAACGTGGTTTTTGACAACTAATATAATACAATAATTCTGGAGTTATTTTTTAAAAAGTCGAAACGAAACTATTGGCACTACGCCCCCCGGGGCATGGCCTTCCTCTAACGTGGGATTTCTGCTCCAGCGCCTCTGACGAGACAGGAGAAACCGGGACCGACGTTTTACTTCACCATCCGATAGAAGCTCAGTGGATAAGGCGGGAATCGAACCCGCGTCTCATAGCATCATCGGGATCGGCAGCCGAAGCCGCTACCCCTGCGCCACGAGACCCACCTTTTTTTTAAAAAAAGTCCTATAAACCAAATTTTTATTTTTTGCTTTTTGGGTGTTTTTGAATACCCCTGACTCAAGGCGGTTCTAAAAACACCCAAAAAGCAAAAATTGAAAATTTGGTTTATAGGACCTTTTCAAAAAAAACTCCAGAATTGTATTTTCCAAAGAGCAAACAATATATAATTATAAAAGGACCATCCATAAACCACATGGAAACTTAAGGGGAGGGGGGGGGGGGGAGGTGATTGTCCACGCTTCATACAAAAACTATTTGTTTTGTATGGAAATTGTCCACGAGGAGGGAAGGAGGGGGGGTAGGTCCCGTGGTTTATGGATGGTCCCATATTAACTTCGTCCATTGAGTCAAGTGAAAAAAATACATTTAATAAGGGGAGAATCGTCAAAATATGTGGAAACTTTTGGGGCATTTGAACCTCTCTCCCTCTCGCATTGGCCACACAAAAATCACGGCCAACTATAACATAGAAATCTATTTGAATAAATTTTTGTTTACATTGTATAGCAAAAAAAACCTGTACGGTGGTACGATGTTTTAATCATCTCAACTCAAGTTAAACTTTTTAGTAATTATTTTAAAAACATCTTTATAGTTGTCTTTCAAAAGGTCCTATAAACATAGGGAATCCCATAGCTTAGGCCGTTGCAATTATTTTTTGAATTTTTTGGAAAAAAATATTTTACTGCCCCCTGATTTTTTGAACCAATTTTGAAAGAGGGGGTGGCGACATAAAGTTTGAAAAATATTTGCAACGACCTTATAAGACATATTTAAAAAAGAAAACTCCATGTAGGTTTATACCTAGTAAGCATAAACTGTTTAATGTTTGATAAGGCCGTAGTAAATATATTTAAAGTCAATGACGCCCAAAAGTTTTACAGCACTGTAATAGGTACTGAAAAGTTGACATTTTACTTAAAATTCCATTCAAAGGGTGTTCCCGGAAATGCAAAAAGTTGTGTATGCAACTAGCTGCAAAATCTGTTTTTTTAGGACCGTCGTTTTTCTGAACAACTCGTTCAGAACTTTTTGCAACTTGTCACATAAACTACTATTTAATTATTTTTTATTGCAATTATGTTCTAAAAATACATACTTTCTCTGTCATTCTAAAGTGACGAAATTTCATCACAAAAAAAATATTAGTGCTGAAAAGTTGACTTATGTAAGACTCGTACATCATTATTTTACAACTTGTTTGTTAGTTTTTTTTGTGTTCTGGCTTTAACTTTAACATCGATAACCATTTATTTTTTACCTATGAAAATGTAACAAAATGTGTCGATTTTGTGGGTGTTTCAGGGCATGATTCTCTTGGTATACTGAGCTCGAATCTCAATCACAGACAACAGAGTCTCATTGATTGCGTTAAAGCTGACGCTCCGACTTTGAACTCCGGCTTGAATCATTTCAGCTATATCCGCGCAAAATTGACACATTATGTTTCATCCTACAATTTTATCAATGGATCAGTATCATATCCGTTATAGCCATCCAGTAAATAAAACCATTTGGCAAAAATATACATTTAAAAATATGATTCATGAAAACGCCAGAAATAGCCAAACTCAAATAATTAAATAATTGGAAACCATCCATAAACTACTTAAACAATTCGAGGGCGGGGATAATAAAATCAGAAAAAGAACCTCACAAAAAATTGTTTTGTGCTCGATTTTTTTTACTTTGGTAGTTCGAAAACAGGCGTAAAACTGTTGGAATAGAATGTTTGTTTTTATAAATTCATTGATATTTTGCAATTTTGTGACAGTAGCTTAGCTTTATAAATGTGAAAAGCACTTTGTGATACTTTTTTGTTCAATTTTTTGAAATTTAGGCTTGAGCCTTATGCTTATATTCTAAATTGGACGGGTTTTCAAAAAAAATACACTGTAGGAAAAAATGATTGAATTTTTAATTCTAATGTAAAATTAGAAGGTGCGTTGTCCAGATTTTCTTCGTTCACATTTTTTTTGTGAAAATAGTCTGAGATGTTACAAAAAGCCTCACGAATATGCAGGATGATTTGTCTCTCCTAAAAAATACAAAAAAAATTAAACCGGTTCTTAAGTGGTCTAAACGTCATTTTTTTCAAAAGCCGATTACGGGAATCGATTTTTGGACAATTTTACTTAAAAGTTTTATGGGACCATCCATAAATCACGTGGACACTTTAGGAGGGGGAGGGTATGAAGATTGTAAACGCTCCATACAAAAAAGATTTTTTTGTATGGACAATTGTAAACGAGGGGGAGGGGGTTCAAGATTTCCAAAAAAGTGTCCACGTAGTTTATGGATGGTTCCTAACGAGTTTAACCATTGTCCTAAGTCCAATCGATAGAGCGGCTTTAAAAATAAAATGTTGAAAAATAGAGGGTTTGTCCATTTTATATGACAGATTTGATTTTATATGACAAACTTGATTTTTCAAAAAATCAATAATCAAATTAACGTCATGATTCGAATTCCCGGACGCTTCGAAACCCGGACACTTCAACTTGTTTTATCAATTATTTGGATACAAGTTCGCATTATGAATGTCAAAACTGTGTTATTTGATGAATTCTAACATAAACATTCATTTAAAGTTTGTTTGAATGCTGTAAATAATGCAAAAACAATAAAATAAAATAAAAGTATAAGTTTACCAAAAATGCGAAACATTTCAACGGAAATATTTCATAGGCGTCCGAAGCACCGGGAAGGCAAAGCAGAAATTTATGTTTTTGATTTTCTTAAATTCCAGCCATTTTTTATATAAACTATCGATTGTTTTGATGTTAACAGCATATTTGAGACCTAAAGAATGCCATTCACTAACATTTAAGTCCAAATTTGTGCGATTCATAAGCAAAATCGAGTGTCCGGAATTCGAAGCAAAAGTGTCCGGAATTCGAATCAGCTTTTATCAGTGTCCGGGATTCGAAGCACAACAAGTCATTTTAAGTTACAAATTGTGATGAAAAATTGTTAGAAAAGACATATTTTGCGTGCATTTTCTTGAAACTGACTGTTTATACTACATCCTGATGATATTTCTACATTTCCAACTTATTACATGATTGTTTTGCCAGCTTTAACAAAAATAATATGGTACTAAGTGTTTCGAATCATGACGTTATTCGCTCTACAGCATTGCCTTGGCGTTCTCGATTGCGAGATTCCTACTTAAACCGGGGCCAACATTTACTTCCCCTTCCGACGGAAGGCGTGATCAGGCAAATCTCGTCTCGCAAAATGATATGGAATCGAACCCAGGCCGACTGGGTGAGAGGCAACCACACCTATAAGTATACCCGTACACCACGGGTCCCGGCTGACTGATTTTTCGCAATGTAAACAATAACAAAAACGTTTTGTTTGGTTGACCATTCCGTGCATTGTCCCGAAGTATGGTTAAATTTGGGTGTTAGATATAAATGTAGTAGGGCATGTACGAGTGTCAAACGGGTTCTGACCTGAAATCCTTTGGCCAATTGTCGCACTTCAGCCATTTACAGGGTCTGCCAAGATAGCACGACAAGATTGAAACTTCTTTCATATGAAGAGTAGGGTGCCCAGAAAAAATGACCCCCTGCTCCACAAGCGGAAAACGGTTTTTAGCGTTATTTTAAGCATCTGTGTAAATTTTGAGCGAAATTGGTTGAGATTAACCCATTGATACTCGAGCCTAAAGTTGGTGAAAAAAATGTTTCTCATACAAAAATGACTTTTTTAAATCGCAAATAACTTTTCAAGGTCAAGTTTTACTGCTTTGGTATGTTCTACAAGGTTGTAGAGCATTACATTTTCAAAGAGAATCTGACTTTTGGGAATATTTGGATGGAAGTAGCGCATCGTGGAGACCAAACCGTAAGAATGTTGGGTTTTCCATACATTTTTTTTCAATTTTTCCCATGCAAACTCACCTTTGAGTATCAATGGGTAAATATTGACCGATTTTGCTCATATTTGGCCCAGAGTCTTAAAATAGCTCCAGGAACAATATTCAGCTTGTGGAGTGAGGTTTTGAGAAAAAGTCACATATTCTGGGCACCCTAATGAAGAGTGATAACAATCCATGGAGTATTTTCGGTCACAAAGGTGAGGCATTACGGGCTGCACAAAATGTCGTTCTTAAATCAATTTTGACCATACTTGGAGATCATGTAACTGACGAGGGTTACTTGCTCCATGCGGGTCTTGCAGGTCTTGAACCTGCGATGTACTCGGAGAAAATGCCCCACAGCTCAGCCGAACTGTAGAGCACCTCCCCGGCTTCCTCCTCCATGGCTCCACCGTCTCGGGAGCCACTGCTTCCTTGCTGCTTTCTGCGGGTCTAGGGCGATCTTTTGATTTTCCGTCCGGAACTGCGCCCGGCAGCGGAGGGAACTGCGTCCGGCAGCAAAGGGAGCTCCGGATCTGCCAGGCTCTGCTTCTCTGCCTTCCGTACCGGCGGTTTTGGTTTCGACGGCTGCTGTCGCCGCTGGATGAAATCCGCACGCTTGGGGCAACTGTGGTTCGTGGCTTCGTGGGCTGATTCTGGAGACATCGGATTGTTTGCCGATGCGCCAGCTCTAGGTACAACGAATCCGTGTGTTCTCTTCGGGAAAAGTATTCTCCAGACCATTCCCCTTAGGCCTGACTATACCAGAAGTTGGCGCGTGATTTTCCCAGACCTGTTGTAGGAGCTTTTGAACAAAAAGTTTCAATTTCCTATAGTAATTCCCAAGTAAACTTTAACCCTGATGCGCGCAGCCAGTTTACAACCAAATGCGCTGATATTTGGCATGGAAGTCCCTATGAGCATGCCCTACAAGGGGAACCATACTAAAACTTGATCGGAGAACTTTTCGGAAAACGTACCCACCCTAATAAATATTCCTTTTTGCCTTCCTCACTTTACTGAGGAAAGGCTATAAAATCACTCGAAAAATGAACTTCTCAATACGAGCTCCTAGACCCACCTTCACGTATACATATCCACTCAGATTCAAAAACTGTTTGGATGTGGATGTGTGCATCGAAATATTCTTACTCAATTATCTCAGCACTGGCAGAACCGATTTGGACCGTTTTGGTTTCATTTGATTCATCTTGGGGTCCCATAAGTCCCTGTTAAAAAATATAAAGTTTATTAAGGTACTTCAAAAGTTATGCTAAAAAAGCATTTTGAAGATCCGGAAGATCGTAAAAAGGGTGGTTTTTGTAAGAAAACCCCGTTATGTTATACATTTTTAGAAAGGTATTCAAAAGACCTTTCCAACGAGTCCAAAACATCCCAAAGATCTGATAATCCTATCAAATGTTTTTAGCACTAAAGTGATATTTATACATTTTTTTAGGCCGGATCCCGGATATTTTAATGAAAACGTAGTCCGGATCTATCATGCGACCCATCGTTGGGTAGGTAATCAAAAGACCTTTCAAATGGGTCCAAAACTTCGAAGATCTGATAACCCTATCAAAAGTTATGAAGACTTAAGTGTTATTCATACACTTTTTTGAGGCCGGATCTCAGATATTTTGATAAAAAGATTAACGGATCCATCAAGCGACCCATCGTAAGATGTGTAATCAAAAGACCTTTCCGTTGAGCCTGAAAGATTAAAGATTTGATAACCCTAACAAAAGTATATTAATGTGAGGAAGGCATCAACCACCTTAAGGTGGATAAAGTAACGTTTTTTAGGGGAAGCCATTGCATCTTTTCGTCATCTTCCGTCGTCTTCATTGCCGCCGTTGTCGACTCCATGTCTGGCGAATTATTCTACTCGCTTGGCCGGCAGTAATAAAAGTATAAGGAAAGCAAAACTCAATTTGTACAATCTCATTATACCTACTCGAGGAACGGATTCGGCACTCGGTGTACGATATTCAACGGCAAGCGGCTCTTATGTATCGACGAAGTCTGCTAGCGACGATGGTCGTCGTTGTTACATAGAGTACAAGCACAGAGAGGGAGAGAGAGAGCGTGGAAGAGAGTTCCTTTGCCTCCATCACAGGGCAAGAGAGGTTGGGGTTAGCCTTAACGGCTAACCCTCATTGCGCATGAGTCAACTTTTCGGAAGGGGAAAATCTGCGAGTTTGCTATACACGATTCGACAGAGAAGGCATGTATTGCCATCTGTATACAGGGCGATTTTTGAACGTCACACTGGATCTAATTTGCGTCTAACTGAGCTGGAAATTGCTACCTAATAGAAGGCACTCGGGGTAATTTGATAATGATGAGTAATCTGTTGTAAATATATTCACAGACGCACGAACACACACATTCACAAACACTCCCAAGTGCAAATGTACATAGAAAAGTGCTGAAATGTCTCTTTTGGTCCACTTTTTACGATCGATTCTGCTCGATTGTATGGAATGAGACGTTTCTATATTACAGTGCTAACTTTTCGTTTATGCATCGTAAACGGAACCGGAAATATGGGCCGTTTAAAGTGAATGAAACACTTCCACCAGATAAAATCGATTACGTTACAAAGAAACAAAATTAAACTCGTGAAGCTGCGGTTAAAGCTTAGCTACCATCATAGCATGGCATTTTGTTCGAGTAATAAAATATGGAGATTTCAACACCGACGGAACAAGAAAACCAAGCATATTACATCTTGGCATGCGGATTCTACTGATTATATCTTTTGGAAATTTGCGTAGCCTTAAATGTCATTTTAGAAAGTTAGAAATACCTTCTTTTCTATAATGCTTTAACACTTTAATGGAATGTAGTAGGGGAACAGCATCTTATTTCAGCGTTCCTCTTATGTTGCCTTATCAGCACATTGACATTCAATTAAAAATCATAAAAATCGTTTTCAACTGAAATCGAGTGATAAATTGCTCAATAAGAAGTGAGCAAGCAAGTTTCTATCAAAAGTTTTGCAAAGTTAGCTGTTCAAATAGTGAAAATCAGCAAATTGGATGGAGTTAGGAGCGAGTGCTTTACCTGCTAAACATACGAAAATTCCTCTCCTTCCTCTAGATTTTTTTAGAAGGTAACTTTTTTCTTTGTTTAAACGTATTGTAACGTTTCGAACATCATTGAAAGTGATATTTGCATAAGACAAACATCATTTCTTTTTTCTCTGATTTTTTATTTGGTTAAAATTTTCGATTATTTGCCGATATTTTTTTACCTACACGAGAACGGTTAAATCCCCTGCCTACTGAGAATTGTAACGACTCGATCAGTAGAATGAAATCGAGCTGACAAACACCGATCGGGTCGTTACATTTCTCAGTGGGTGACAACTTCGAGTGACTGAAGTTTTTGTTTTGAAAAGGTCCAATAAACCATATTTTCAGTTTTTGCTTTTTGGGTGTTTTTTAATACCCCTGACTCAAGGCGGTTTCAAAAACACCCAAAAAGCAAAAACTTGAAATTTGGTTAATTGGACCTTTTCAAAAAAAAAAACTCCAGATGTGAACTTGGATCGAGGAGTCAGTGGATGTATGAAATTTCTAGTCAGACACTAAATTAAGCAATAAAACATGGTAAAATAAATATTGTGTTTTTTTTTTGTTATTCTACTTTAGTAGGAACACATTTTGCATGGATTATTTCCTCGTCATTTTACGATCAGCTAAACTGCATTTGGTAACTATGGGACCATTCATAAACCACGTGGACAATTGTCCATACAAAAAAAATCTTTTTTGTATGGAGCATGGACAATCGCCATACCCCCCCCCCCCCCCTAAAGTGTCCACGTGGTTTATGGATGGTCCCTATACAACGTTCGTTTGCTGTCCAGTTATCTAACAAGTAATGTAAGTTACATATCATGTATTTACAGAGGGGATTCACTAATTTAAGAGGAACTGCATTCGAAATAGCGAATCCGGGTCCTAAAGCCCTTCCGGTAAAAAGACGTATTGATATTTTTTTTTTATTTTAATGCAAAAAAATAACTACAAGACGACTATTTTACGATGGATTAACTATGGTCCCCATGGAACGAGCTATCAAGAATGATGATTTCTTTTGCTAAAAAGATTAAAAAAAATTAATCAAAAATTCATTTTGAATCCTTTGCGGCCGTACAAAGGGTAACTGTAAAATAAAAATAAGCTTTTTCGTTGTGAACTAATTTAAGCCTTATTTTAGGACCCAATTCTAATTGGACAGCAACCAAAAGCTTGATACCACGTACTCGGCAACCGTCGAACAATGGGCTTTAAATATTAACATAGCATTCGAATTAGCGGATATTAGAAGTAGTCTGTTTGGGGTAGGAAAATCGAAACCAAAATGTATCACGATGCGTAGAGCTAGAATAGTCAACCCAAACTAAAAAAACGAATTGACTTCTTATAATGTGGCCTTCATAAGGATGCACAGCAGCCAAGGAAGTTTTTGTCTTCTTATTCAAAAATTGACAAACTTACGGATTTAATCCTGCAACAATCTGATTGTAAAAATAGACAAACCTTGTTGTAAATAATTTTTGGGTAGTACTTTAGGGGATGAATCAAAAATTACATCGATAGTTCCCGTAGTTTTGAAGATACTAAAACGTTTGAAACAAAAATCTTAGTGTAAAAGCTCTGGTTTATGTGCACCGTTAAACTTTGCGGTTTCAGCAATTGATCCATAGGCGTGTATCTTTCTTTTTCTTCTCTTAAGGGTGAAGGTATGGCACGCACGATATGGAGTAAGCAAAATATTATAAATCGAAAACACACATTGGAGATATTTATACGTAGAAAGTTGTGTTTCATCTTCTTTATTAAGAATATGTTCGATTCAAAATATTCTATCGGTGAAAATGATGTTTTTCAGAAATAATTCCCATATAAGATACCACGGAAGGAGGCGCATGGTGGCTCAAGTAAATTTTTATAATTTGTTAATAAGCCTTATTACATATCGTGTGTCAAAATGTTTTACATTCATTTTACCTTTGATAAACATAAACTTTCAAAAACAGTATTTTTAAATATTTTTTTTTTAATTTTTATTTAGTACCAGGCGTCTCCATTAGCATTGAAAAACATTTTTTCTTATGAAGAACGCAATTTTCACCGATAGAATATTTTGAATCGAACATATTCTTGATCAGGAAGGTGAAGCACAACTTTCTACGTATAAATCTCCCATGGGTGTTTTCGATTTATAATATTTTGCTTTCTTCATACCGTGCACGGGATTGTCACCGAATACCTATATTCACACTTAGAATGTGTTGCGTCCGCCTCGGAATTCAAAACGGCGACCACTGGATTATGAGTCTAGTGCGCGGTTCGATTGATCCACAAGGGTGGGACATCAGATTTAATAAGCCTGGAAAACGACAGCTCCATAAGATTACCGTTCGACTATCAAGAGTTCAAACATCCAGAAACACTCATACCTGGTAAGCATGGGCTAGTCGCGGATCCGAATGTTGATTTCAAATGCGGGAAACCTGTGAATAGTAAACAAAACATTCTCATTGAGTTAAATTACCATACTGATCATTTATGATATAATTATGCTCCAAACTGCTCGATAATATTGTTACATGAACTTCTTTGAACAGTACGAAACAGAAAAGGGGGGAAAAAAGTTCAACTCATCACACACTTAAGCCAATAAAGCTGGTTTCGATGCTTCTTTAACCTATTGGGAACAGACGAGGATATAGACACTTTCAAATAGTTCAAATTTAGTTTGTTTAATGTGAAATGAAAAGGTAAATCAAACCAAATTAGATTCCGCAAGGAATTTGTGTTACGTAAATCATTTTCTTAACCTAAACATTCAGCCACCAAGCTAGCCTAGGTGCCTTAAAATTTGCTTCTGGCCAGTTCCCGCGCAGAGTGTCTCTGTGGCTAACAAGCTTTCTTGAAATTACACACCGCATCATCGTCATCATGATAGATATGATTCATGACTGACACTCAATCTCGATTTCATATTCCAAAGGTGAGAATCAACGTTTTAACTAAACAACCAGCAGCAGCCGATCGCGGGTCGGTGGTTAACAAAAAGGGTGCCGAGGTTTCCAAGTTGTGTATGTGTGCCTTAAAGTACCTTAAAGCGGCAGACGATCAGTTGAAAAGAAGTTGTACAAAGTAATCATTTTCAATCGATATTGATAGAATAATTGATTAATTATATGCTAATGCTACCACCGCAGCAGTTCATAAAGTACGGTGAGGCTTTTGATAGGCAGGCAGGCAGTCCGGTTGCAGAGCTGTTCTGCACGGGAGTTTTTTAGAGCTTTGATGTTTGATGTTGCCTTGCTGCCTAGCGGTTATAATTTCCGAAAGAATACGCCTACATTCCGCGTTTTTTTACGTTTTTGCTCTCTTCAGTTATGGTTGAATGTTGCTTCATCGGTTGCTGCTGCCGCTTTTCGATATGTTAATGTACTTGAAACATAACAATAGAAGTCCACCATTCCACAGTGTGGTACATTCTAAACGTTGGTATTATGAGGTAAAATAGAACGGCCAGCTTGTCAGCAATACATGCGCGGGTATTTCTTTAAATGCTAAACATGATTATTAGTAGAGTTCCGAGCGTTGCTGTAGAACGCTTCAAGTTCAAGAAGTTTTGAAATATACTTTTTTTTACTGCGGCCGACAAATCGTTCAAGACGAGGCAAACTATATTTTTTCATGAAAATGTTGCTGTGCCACTCGTTTCATTGTAAGAATTTTGACAGTTTCGATAGGCTGGACCCGGTGCCTGCAATTCCATTTATAGTTTATATGGAATTCCAATAAGATTGTAAAAGAAAAATCAGGCATCGGGTCCAAACTATTAAAACAGTATTTGTTATTGTTATAATGTGTTCAACTTTCATGTATTAATCGTTTTGATATGTTCAGTAAATTTAATTCAGGTTCGTATATCAATGCTCTAAATTTTCTATGATGAATGAATTCCACGCGGTAGGTTATCCTCATTAAGAGGGCTGAAGAAAATAATAAACGGTGGTATTTTCGCATTTCCAACTGTCATATTCCTATTGGAAATCTCTATTGAGACGGAAAGTACCTTTTTCAAGTAGACTTTCATGGTTGATACATTTTTAACTTATTGCTGATATATCTGGACATTATTATTAAATTTGTTTATAGAGTAAATAAGCTATGTTTATAAAACCACATTTTTTATCTTTTATGCAACGTAGCGAGCAAAATACGGATCTTATTGATTAATATTACAAATTTGAACCAAATCGCACGTTTGATTTTGAGATCCTATAAGCAACAAAGTGTGACATATGGGGAGTGAGGGGTAATTTTGGCTGATTTAGCGTGACATACTATATGGATGACGCCCTACTGGTGATAACACAAGTTATGGCGGCCGGTTTATCATTAGTTTATAGCCAATTGCCATTGCGTGATGATTCTTGATCGAAAAGCAAATTTCAGTAAACGATGATACCAGAAGTTTTTTTTTTTTTTTGATAATTTTAAATAATAGCTTTTTGTATAGGTTCACAATTGAACTGAGGTTTTTGCGAAGATTTTAATTTTAACCGTTTACTTTTTAAAACTAGACTTTCAGAGAAAAAATCACAAAATCCAACGAAGTACTTAATTCTTAAAGTTTTGATAGTTTTAAGATAAGTTTAAATCGGTTCCCAATGTTTTAAAGAATATTTTTAGTGAATTTAAAAAAGAAAATTTATTTTACTGTACAAATGCGAAGAAATGTGACCAACTGACATAGACCCAACCAAAGTGGTGTTTTTTCTCTCCCAGGAGGTTAGACCATCCAAAATGATTGAACATTCCACATCTTAGACCACAAAAGTAGCTGTAAGCTCCACTAACATTCAATAGGGTATCCCAAAACCAAGAAAAGGTCAAACACTTTTATTCAGTGTGATATCGAATCAGGTCTGGAGTGACACTCAAGTATCCCTTACATTTCTTCACGGGTCACCGTTTATCCAAAGATAGTAACCCACCATGAAGAAAGGGGGACACAAATACACGTCTCCCTACATAATACAAGCTAGCAAGAATAATCGAAATATATTGGAAGGAAAAAAACCCATTCGTTTTGCACAAACAGCACACATGCACGAAGAACCACTCCAATTGCGGTGTGAAAAAATTTCACATCATTGAATAAACATCAATTTGCTGGAACCGAGCTAACGAGTTGATTGAAGGTAAGCTCTATTATATTGATTCCGAACCCTTCAATCGTTCGCTTCTTCGAAAGATGGCAGCAGAATAAGAAAAGGATAGCAGCCGGCACAACCTCACATCCAAACACATGTATAGTACACAATTTCGATCTCCAATCGTTTTCCTTCTCGTACCGGTACAATAGGAAAACTGCTTTCGAGTGCTCAGCCCCACTTTTCCGGGATTCTTTTGCGCTTTTTGTAGAATGATTTTTTACACAATATACTGGAATGTAAACGAAACATAAACCCTTAACCAACAGACGGTCAAAATTGTATAATATTATAAATTCAAAAAAAATATAGAACGGGAATTTTCGGGAAAAATTTCCCGTGAAATCGACCATTTTTGGACCTCTCGATTCCCGATAAATTCGGTCGAGACTACCGGGAAATTTTAAACTCAAGTATTGAACAAAATTATATTAACTTATTATCAGAAAATTATTTGAAAAATTCACTCTTTTTTTAACATTGGGTGTTCAATGTTCGATGTTCTAGTTCGAATAAACCAATGCTTCTCTAATCTTCCTATTCAGATAGTGTAAATTTCATTAACTATAAACCTACGCTTCTCTAACCTTCCTATTCAGATAGTGTAAATTTCAGTAACTATAATTCAGAGAAGCCAAAAAAATGTTGACCCCAACATTTATCTTAATGCATATTCAGAAGTTACACCCCAGAAATGAAATCTAAAGTTTATTATTATTATTTTTTCCTTCCTCACCTCAATGAGGAAAGGCTATAGACTCGAAAAATGAACTTCTTTATTTGACCTCTTAGACCCACCTTCACGCATACCTATCGACTCAGAATCAAATTCTGAACAAATGTCTGTGCGTGTGTCTGGATGTGAGTCCGTGCACCGAAAAATATGCACACGATTATCTCCAGACTGGCTGAACCGATTTGGACCGTTTTGGTCACATTCGATTCGTCTTGAGGTCCCACAAGACTCTAGTTAATATTATGAAGTTTAGAAAAGTACTTCAAAAGTTATGCTAAAAAACGATTTGGCTGTAGTTTGAAATATTGTAAAAAAAGGGTGGTTTTTGTAAGAAAACTCGTCATGCTATAAACTGTTAGAAAGGTATTTGAAAGAGCACTTAAGTGTTATTTATACACTTTTTTGAGACCGGATCTTAAATATTTTGATGAAAAAGTTGTCCGGATCTGTCATGCGATACATCGTTGGATATGTAATCAAAAGACCATTCCAACATGCCCACAAGATTGAAGATCTGAAAACCCTATCAAAAGTTATAAGTGCTTTAGTGTTTTCAATAAACTTTTTTTGAGGCCGGATCTCAGATATTTTGATAAAAATATCCTAATGGTGGATTAAGTAACGTTTTTATTTCTAATTTCTAAAAATAAGCTCAATTTCTATAACGTCTCTCAAGCATAGCAATCCTCAAGTACCTAAGTAAATTTTACTGAATTAAGTTGATTTCCTTTTTTGATGTCAATAAGTCATGTTGTGTTTCAAGTCAACCTCAATATTAAATTATATATTGAAAAAAGAAACTCTGGTAATCTTTGTACAATTAAGGTCCGTCAATTGTGAACATTCGGGTTTTCACAGTTGACCTTTAAAAGAAAAAAAAAAGTTTAAATGGTTGTTTAAAGTCGTTATTTATCATATTGCAAAAAACCTGGCAGCCGGGAAATTATATATTAGCTATGGTTTTACTTCACAAAAATCATTTATACAACAAGTTTGTGCAACATTTGAAAGGTAACTCAGTGTGAATAAAAATTAGTATACATTTTAACTACTATAGTAAACAAAAAAAATAATGAGGATACTTAAATCAACGTTTCATAGAATAAGTATGATTGAATTGGAACTGAATTCTTTGAAAAGAAACAAATTTATTACTTTTCTTTTTATGTTTTGCCACTATTGGCATAGTTAAAAAACTCCCGGATCCCGGGAATTCCCGGGAAATAGTAAAATTCAACTCTCGATTCCCGGGAAATTGAAAATCTCGAGAATCGTCACCCTCTATATAGAATTATGAGGAACTAATAATTTAGATATTGATAGTTTTGAATCGGTCACATAAGCGATATTCATAACCTAGCGTAGAACGACATGTATTTCAGTTGGAAACCAATGGCTTTCCACTGCCACACGCAAATGTTATTTATTTGGCATACCTATGCCAAATGAGTGTAATAGAAAACCAAATCTTCCAGTAGGGTTTAAAATTCAATTATATATTATTTAGATTTAACCCTTTCGATACGCGGGCAAGGAAGCTCAAAGCTATGAAGCTTTTTTTATATGCATTGAGGAATTTCTTTTGAATTTCGTCGGTTGTGTGCTATCTTGTGACACGTCTGCTTTAAAAAGATAGGACGTGTAACAAGATAGCACACAAGCGACAATTTGGGGACTTTCAGTAAAAGTTTTGTTTTGTTTGCCATAAAAAAATGTCGTTTTCAAAAATCACGAAAAAAATTATGCATGGTAAAAACCTCTATTTTAATCAGAGCTTCCTCTAAATTTTGGTTAACATCCTGAGTGCGCTTATTACCTTATTCGAACCTAACACAACGTGACCCCTCCTCCTTCTCATATGTTGCAGAGATGTATGGCCTGTTTTCACAAATTAACACGTACACGCCTAATCGGAGCCTTCTTTTCATACTGTTTTCCACTCATTTCCCCTGTAAGTTGCATGCAATGAGTGCAATGAGTGCTTCAAAAAAAAAAGATCAACACATTTGGTGTTGCGGGACCACCGGTTTATGCAAAGTAAAATCTTTCTTTAAGGATTTTTGGGACATGCACTTTGGCTTATTGAAAACAATGTTCTCCCCCCAAAATATTTTCCATTCACAAAAGCTGTACCATGCGGAAAAAACGAGGGTAAACCACAGAGTCGCGTTCCACCAGACCAAAGTTGTTGCTGGCTGCCAAAAAAAAAGTATCAAATGACGAAAACGTCGATAAAGTACCCGGGAGCATGTGTAAACATAGAACGAAAGGCTGTCAAAGAAAGGTCTTTAGCAGGAATTCCACAACTTCCTTTCCATCCACCTTTCTCTCTCTCTCTCTATTTTGAGCAATATCATCTTCATTCCTCCTTCCAGAAACCACCTTTTGACGACGGACGAGCTCGTTAATAGGATGTCAATGAATAGAGATGTTTTTTTTTTCGCTCGGCAAAACGATTATTCTGTTCTCACAATTTACAAGATTAGTTTTACTTTCCTTTTCTTTACAATTTGAGCAAAAAAAAAGGAAACTTATTTATATATTTTCTTTATTACCCATTTCGCGTCCGCGTCAAGAGGCTTTGAGAGTTGAGAACGAAAAGAAAAAAAAATCGTTTGAAAAACGAGACGAAAGTACCAAGATAGCTCAGCGCAGTGCCAAAGCACAACATCTGTAGGCGTTTTGTTTTCGGGAATTTCGCTCGAAAACGCCCGAGATTTTGCGGCAGATTTATTTTCTTTTCCTGCCTTTTAGCTGGTGCTACAAGAGCGTATTTATGCTGCAGTCAATACGGGAAGCCAAAATGAGCATCGGTTGATTATGTTTAGAAGGATAATCTCCGAAAGACCGTCATCATCGGCGAGGCACTCACACTAAAAATATTGTATTGTTTTGAAATGGGATTATCGTTGTAATTCTTTGGAAACGACTTGGCAAAAGATGTTCTTCTTGAGAGGACAAAAAAACTATAATTGATACATCTGTTGAACGTGTCAAAAAGGGCGTGAAACAGAAATTGGGTGTGAAATGATTTAAAAAAAAAAAAAGATAAAAAAATATCATACTCCTTTAATTGCTTTAGTTTCAATTAATGTTGGCTTTACTCATGATTATGATACGACATTTTTTTTCCGAAAAACATTAAATTTTGACCAAAAACTTTAAATTTACTATTCGTGAAGCTTTCATTTAATACTGCCCTAGTAACATTTTAGGTTTTAAGTAGGTCATAAAAGCCTATTTAGGCCGTATGAGGGTTTCCAGAACCCTGATAAAACCTGTAAGTTTAAAAATGTTACTAGGGTGTAGTCGGCCTCTTCTAAGAACAATACGATTGATTCATGTAAGAAAAATCATTCCATGCAAAGGGACCATCCATAAACCACATTGCCACATTTCCCCCTCGGGGGCAATCTCTTCTTTTTGTATGGAGCGTGGACAATCGGGACCACCCCCTGTAAAGTGTCCCACGTAGTTTATGGAAGGGCCCAAATTTGAAAATCTTCATCTATGACCAAGGAAGATACATTTTATTTTTCACTTTCTGGCCTGTGCTCCCCACTATTACAACTGCACTACAGATGTAAACATAAACAAAATAGAATGCTATTCTCAAGCTCAAGCGTGACATATTTTTTGCTGCCGAAGTAACTTGTTTTGAAACATTTTGGACCTGTTGAAGTTAAAGGTTTCACTGAAAATTCATAGTTTTGCGCTTGTATTGCTCGTAGGTTAAACGATTGGCCGCCAAAAGAGGCCTTTTTTTGTTTTTCACGTGACAAAAAATTGCGTCAGAAGTGGGTGATATTTTGTGAATCAGAAGAGCAACCGAATGGAAGTTCCGATATTATGTATATTTGAAGCGCAGTGATAATATCGGAGTAAGATTATTTCATATTATTACGCAGGTACCATTCAGTTGTTGATAATTCGTCACTAACATTTCAAAAAGAGTCATAAATATAAGTTTTGCGCAAGACATAGCGATTATTAAAATGTTTACGACGAATTATGCCAATCTCGATTTCAACCCTCTTCTTAAGATTTGTTGACTTAGAAAACCTCAAAAGACTTTTTATTCCTGACAAAATAAATTATAGCACGATTACAATACTTGCTACTTCTTAGAATGATTTTGCAAACAGTAAATTGGTTCCGTTCCGTTCCGAGCTGTCAAAGCTCTAAATTGAGGCAGCTTTGCGAACCACTATTCTGCACCCAGTTTTGTACGATGTAGATATTTACTAAACCATACTTACTTATAAACCATTCGTGTTGCTTAATCATACAGTTTGACAGATCACTCCATAAGAAATACATTTTCACTACAAACCGCGTCAGTCACCCCATTCAATTGCCTTCGTATAGTATATAAAGTTATTGTTGTAATTCAACGATTCTAAGTATTTTCAAATTATCAAAAGGAAAGAAAATATTTTTTTACCTGTATTATATTTACTATCAAATTTATGAGGCTTAAAAAAAACTCTTGGGCGCATTTGATGTTTTAAGCATTTCTAGATAGTTTCGTAAACTTTATTCAAAAATAATAGCTTTTATTAAACAAGAACTACAAATCATTTAAGGGTTTTAACGTAGCACATTTAAAATGGACGGGGTTGACAAGTTGTATACTTCATTTGATCATCACACACGATCAGCATTGAAACGCAAATCATTGAATTTTTTTATGAAAAATCTATCGATCACTTCTCACTAGAGCCATCAAGTTGTGAACGTGCGAAACGGTCGAGTTGTTTGATGGAGTAAGTGCAAACAGTTTGATGTAACTGACGAACGCGTGTAAATGAGCAGAATTGAATTCAAAATTTCAATACGATGTTTTTAATACTTCAAATTGATAGTTAAATTGCGGATTGATGAAATCCTTTCTTTTCTGCTATTATTTTTATTTTATGATATTTTTTATGTGGGGAGAGGATTTTAGGATCCTCAAAGTTGTTGTGTTTGTGTCATGTCATATTTGAACGACTCCCAAGACCAGAGATTATTTCAGAATGGAATACAAAGTTTACAATGAATTCCAATGAACGGTAATTACTCTGACACAGATTACTCGTGATATTCGCTCTGGACCTTGTGGCCATATTTCGACTTAAGATCAGAAACAAACAATCAGAAATAAAAAAAAAACAGATGTTACTAACATTCCTGTCCCCTTGAAATCGAGATCTACAAACTTACATGGCGGGAGTTTTAAACTTTCAGCGCATTCATACATGCTATTGATAAGGTAAACACTACTAGATCGTCGAGGCCTATGACCGGTAGTGCTGATAGTATTACGGTACTGTTCAGCAAGGGAGGGCAACCATGGTTAGTATCCTACGCTCATGCTCTCATTCAGCTTCTTAGACTTAAGAATAATATTTTAGAATGGCGTAAATCAAAAAGAACATACATGTGATGATAAAATTGCTGTATTTGAAACCATTGCATTGTATAAAAAAGAACGAACAGTCAACTTATTGAAAATTTAACAAGAAATTGATGACAGAACATTTTTTTGTAATTCATTAAACTTAATTCTTTACAATACATTCACTTTACTTCCCATAGAAATTCCCATACAAAAAAGCTGAAAAATAGGTGTGCTTACTAAAGATGGACTACTTTTGTTTTCTCTCATAGTTGTATTACACCTGTTTCATTCCAAATTATTCATTATTAAAATAATTCTCGCTTACTTTTAATACTTACTTTTAATGAGATTAATAACATTTACAAACATTGTAAAACTATTGTTTTTATTAAAATGACAGTTTTTGTTAAGTTTGTGCTAGTTCGGTACGAGAAAAGTGCCAGCACCAAAAAAATACTACAAGTTTTTCAACCTTAAATTTGCATGACTTTGGGTGTTTAGAATTTCTCCCAGAACATTTCATTTCCCTATGTAGGTCCCTAATTGAGAAACATTAAAATATTATTTTATTTACAAAGAAGAAAATCATGGTTCTGGCAATATACCTTTTATCGGTCCATTTCTATTATTGACTAAACAGAACTTTGTTCTTCAATTACACTTTCATAAAGTGTTTTGACTGTTTCAAAGTAATAAATAGCTCAATTGTTTACTATATCTGAAAATGAAGTTTCAATAGCGGCTAACTTAAAAAGTGACTAGAATGGGTCGAAAAGCTTAGTGTAACGGTGTATTTCCTTATTTGTATATCTGGGAATGTGGTTATAATTTGAGTTAGAAAACAAGTTTAAAGTTACCTAAAAAATGCATTAATTTGCATCTTTTTATTCCGCATAAATTGAGGTAAAATTTCATCGAAAAAGATAAGCTTGATATGGAGAAGCATAGTATTCTGTGTTTAATTCCTACCAAGGATTACCATTACGTCATGTCAAGGGCCTTGATTGCTCTGTTCTGCGCTGCTCATGTAACGAATGCATGGCAACAAAGTATGCTGCTATGTAATTAGAATAACAATTCACGAATTGAATATTATTTCAAAGCCAAATGTTTTCTTTTGAAAATCCTCTCCGGACAAGGCATCTTTACAAAATAGTATTTTCTTTTTTTTTGCAAGCAGCAGACAGCTCTGTTTTCGCTTCACATAGTAAACGTCTTGAAAAATCCTCATCATGCTTTCATTTCGCGACTTTGCTAATATGTACCAGTACCTGCTGCCACATGCAATTGTTGTTGTTGTTCTGGGGGTTGCTTTTCATCCCCAGATGATGGTCATAAAGTTTTATGAGGCCTACTTGGATTGTAGGAGCTCTTCCAGTTCAGGGTAAAGCTTAAATTGGCACACAACGAGTCACACAGCGGCACAATCATTTCGCACCTAATATGATTTTTCAACATGCAAAAGCAGCAGCTAAATAAGAGAGTGCAGCACACCACATCGTCATCGTCGTCGTCGCCATCCTGAGCATCTTTGTCTAAAGCGCAACAACCGTGACAACGAGGCGCAGGCAGAGGTGCCGTTTGGAGTGGCGAAACCCCGGGGAAAACAAAGGCAAACGTGATAAAACCGGAACACACCTGTACTTGTAACGATGATTTATGCTCTGGCACCTCTTGATAATTGCCACAGTGCCGGCTGATTTTTTCAAACGGGTCACGACCGCGAAGAATGCAGCCGGCTGGTGTTTGAAAAATGCAGCGCTGCACTGTACGCGGGACTTCAATTTTCATCACCCTGTTATGATTGTGCATTGAGGATTCTGAAGGATCGGCAGCATTCGGCGTTCGTCATGCGAACACACTACGCGGAGTAGCGCTGCTTACAAAAGGGTTGTCGGAAACCCGTACTGCTGCACACGAGCTCATATTAGTATTGTGCATTTACGGTAGAGAATACTGCAAATACATATTTTGCATGTCACAGATACTAATACAGCGCGGATGGATATACAATAGGGTGATGTGGTAAAAAGCAATTATAGTTAAATTAAACGAAAATTATAATTAAATTAAATTATAATTTTTAAAAAAACTACAAAAATACAACAAATAATTAAAACAGCCATTATTAATCATCAAATCATATAAACGTTAACCTTAATATTTGTTCATATCCTACCCATTTCGTTAAACCCACAGGAATGGGAAAAAAAGCATGTGTACGCCCTTGTTTTCGTACCCTTTTAAACAGAAAAAAATATTAAGAAATCATCCGATCATCCACGGAAATTGGTATTAAAGAAAATGCTGCTCTTTTAACTGAGCCTACCTTAACTACGTAGTCTTGGTTTATTGTCCCAGTCAGAAGTAACGTGTACCAACCCTATCCCTGGCTCATCAAAACAGTTATTCACCACAAATACACGTACCAACTCTTTGCAAAGTCTGACTGGTTGCATGTATTCGTTGGGGCAAGCATTACGTTATATCAACTTTACGCGACACTTCTTTCTCTCATTATCCACTGCTGTGTGCCGTACCGGCCAAGGTACGAAGTTTTTGTTTTCAATTATGTTAATACTGGATTGTGAGCTGCCGTTTTTTGTGCTTCAATTTTTCATGCCTTTTCTGTCTCTCGCATTACTACACGAGCTGCTGCTGCTGGCTAGGCCCAGTTCAGAGTGTACAGAGAGGCACTTGAGTGGCAACAGCTTCTCCATGGGCAGAGTACCTGAATTTAGCTCTGATCACACAACTCACCGTTTCGTTTGTACAACGAGGGGGGTAAGGGACAGGATGGTGGAGTTCTTAGGAAGCCTCATCCTTAGTGCTAACATATTAGCATAATTTCAGCGATAAAAAAGTGGGTTAATCTCAGATATTTTATCGCCTTTTGTGTGAGGCGTGAGGGGACCAGAAGCTGCGGGCGGTTTTTTAAAGAACCATTTTCCAACTGTTCGCAACGAGTTTCTTGAACACCAGAATGTCCTATATGCTACCATCTCACTTCTAGAGAGCACGCACCTAGGTCAGGTTTGCGATCATTTTGCGAAGGAAACTCTATCTGTGCTGTTGAATTAATAAGCAATGGTAAAGTTAATTAATGCATTCATATTGACTGCAGAACGTACAACAAAAAATAATACAGAATTTCTCGAACAAAGAGGCCATTGAAAAGGATTAAATTACATCTGCCCGGTACAGAGCCTCGGAATTTGAGGTGAGCGTAACGTATGTTTGAACGCTCTGCGGAATTCTTCAGGTGTTGTGAATTAGAGCATGTTCTACGGCTGATCCCTTGCAATTGGTTTTTCGGCATTCCTAACTGTGCTTAAGCCAGTAGTGTTTGACGTTTAATTGGATCATAATAGCTTTATTTGTTTCGTGGTACTTTTTCTAAAAATGCTCAAAGCAGCAAATAAATTATAAAAAAAAACAATTAAATGTAAAAGATAAATTTAAAAAAAATGCTGTGCCGTACTCAATTCATAATCGATTAAAATTTTTTTATCTTTTATCAATGAAGATACACACAAAAAAATCAATTCCCGTAATCGTGAATTAAGTTCATGAGTATGGTGCATTTGCACCATAAACGTGAATATATTCCTTCGTGGTTCTCATAATCGTGAACTGACTTCACGGTTTCGAGAATTGATTTTTTTCTGTGTAAATATAATATTCCGATGTTCAAATATTCAAATATGTTCAAATATTCCGATGTTCAAACAAATGGGAACCATGAACAAATTTAAAATTTACATACATTTACATTTACATTTAAAATTTTCAGTTTAAAAACATCTTTTGAATTTTTGAACATTTTCGACGTTTACTATTGCATTTTCGCTAAAATTTTTCTTTTCGTCAAATCTTACATTTTTTAAAAACAAATGATTGCAAAACAACTGGTCAGGTATAAAATGCATTTTAAAACACTTTTTCCAAACAAATGTTGAAACTATGGCTTGTTATTTCAATATTAATTTTTTTTTTGCCCTCCCCCCTCGACCCCGGCCAGAGCCGAGGGACAAAAGCAAATATTTGCAATGTGTTAGGCCAAACGAATGTAATGGTTAATTTAGGATGAGGTCGTTGAAATATTTTTCAAAATTTCTCTGGCACTCTGGCCGAGGTCGAGGGGGGAGGGGGAGTTAATAATATAACAATTGAAATTACATACTTGCTTGTTTCAATGATGTTAGATCTGACAAAAAAAATTGAGGAAAAAAAACAAAGATACAGCCGAGAGAATCGTTCCATCAAAATTTACAAAATCTAAAGTATAATGCTACCAACTCACACCATCATAACACATGTCTCGGGTGAATTTTCAAAAAGCCGTAAGAGCCACCGTGACCTCTGATACTAATTTTTGCTTTTCTCCTAAATTAAACAAAATTTAATTTATTTTTAGTTTGGGGCACTAGAAGGACGTGTAGATGAACAATCTCAAGCATTTTTGATATTGATTTTTCGTAAGTAGCTCGAATACAGATGCAAAAAGGACTTTTTTTACCAATGGCTCTTACGGCTTTTTGAAAACTAATCCGAGATGTGTTCATTCGTTAATTGAAACAATAAATCTCCAACAAGTGTCATACATCGACATCTGACCACTCTTCCAGCTGTTGTTGCCGAGGCAGTTAAGTCATTGGGTTAGAAGGAATCGTATTGAAATGCTACAATGTTGGAAGTACACCCAGAACTGGGCATCGGCATACGAGAGGATAAAGAGCACGATTCGGTTGTAAAATGGTACTGTGTGCGGACTGAGAGGATAAATCCCGAAATTACCAAGAGTACTTTACTCATGGTTCATTATCCAAAAAAGTTCATCTATCAAAAAAAGTACCGGTACCGATACTCAAACCCAAGACCTTCGGCATATTGAACCGTACCTTTGCCGTATGGGCCACCATGGTTCGGTGACAAAGTGGCGGTCGTTTGTCCATATAAGCCACTCATAGGATGAACTGTTCTAATGAACGAATGAACACGCGAGAGGACTATACTCTCGCAATATAGCACTTTCCTCACGTTTCTTTTCGTGAGGACTATCCCCTCGTTCTTTAACTTTGGGTGTAGAGATTTTAAAACATTTAGGATCATTTCGATCAAATTCCAAGAATATATTAACAAGTAAATTTTTCGAGAGGTAATTTGTGACAAGAACGTACCGTAAACCAGGGTGACATTGTTTACGGTACTTGAGGAGAATACTATCAAACTGACAGGATTTGTTAAAAATAATGTTTTTTTATTCTAATATTAGGCCTAACCCTTACAGTCCTGAAATTTTAAAAATAATATTTTTTTGTTTAATGATGGGAAAGTCATATGCTTCCTTTGACAATTCTGATTTTTGGTATATAACTCATCAGGTTTGAAAGGGTTAATAAAAGTCTAAGGTCAAAAATTTAAAATTAGCTAAAAGTCCAAAAGTACCCTTTTGATTAAAAATGCAAAATAAACGTTATACAATCATTTGTACAAGCAACTAAGATAAAAAAATAGTTCAATCAGTTATAATTTTTACTCCCTGATTTTTGAAGAAAGGGAACTTGAAACAAAATTTGCAATGAACTTAGACATGTTTGAAAACAATTGGACAGGCGTAGAATGCATTTTAAATCACTGATTTACAATGTTAAAATATGAAACATTCGTGAAATTTTCCGATCTTTTCGAAAAAAATATTTTCAAAAATTTAAAATCAAGACTAACATTTCAAAAGGGCGTAATATTGAATGTTTGGCCCGTTTTAAATGTAAGTCTTCATTTTGAATGTTTGAAAATATTATTTTCGAACAGATCGGAAAATTTCACGAATGTGTCATATTTTAACATTGTAAATCAGACCATAAGTTGCTGAGATATAGAAAATGGTGTGTTGTTTGGGTGGGACTTAGAAAACAACAATTTTACTGTTTTTAACCTTTTTATGGCAATATCTCAGCAACTAAGGGTCGTATCAACAAAGTTCAATAAAGCAAAATATAGAGAATTTTCTCAGCTTTTCAAAAATATTTTTTTCAAAGGTGGGCAAACAGGGGCACTAATTTTAAAAAATGAAAAACTGCGACTATTTTAAAAAATGTTACCTGAAAATGACTATAACTTGAAAACGGTGCACTTTATTAAAAAAATCACTAAAGTACTTTTTGATTGAAAATTCGATTTTACATCGAAGAATGAAGTTAAAAGTTTTTTTTTTCAGTGTAGTCCATATCCATACCTACAACTTTGCCGAAGACACCAAATCGATCAATAAATTCCTTCAAAGGTACAGATTTTTGAATTTTTGTATGGACAGCTGCCAAATTTGTATGGATATGAATGAACTAATGATGCCAAATTGCTTTTTTGGGCATACCGAAGGCACCAAAAATGTTTCAGCCGGGTTAAAAAATAAAAAAAAAATAAAATTAAAGAAAAAAGAACGATTCCGTAGAGAACTGCTCACCTTTTAAAACATAATAAACATAAACATTTAACATAACATAACATGACATTTTGTTTAACCACAGACATTAGCTATTATTTGTGTTGTTCTAAAACCAACACATTATAATGTTTATACTTATGCTGTATTCTGAAACTAGGCTGTAACAAATTGGTAACTTACCGCCGCTCGTTTGATGATGCAGCTGTAACGGCCCTCCGGCAGCGCTCGCAGCCATATTGTGCGGCAGAAATGCCGCCGCAACGGCTGCGTGCGCGTTAAAGTAAGCCATCCGCGAGGCCATCTGCATCTGGTGCGAATCCGACGAAAACGGACTTTGGCCCATTCCCGGGTAGAGCGATGGTGTCACGGCGGACACTACGCCACTAGGCCGGGAGCTGTCGCTCAGGCCGAGCAGCTCCTGGATAGCGAACGGCGATCGCTGCGGCATGGTTTGCGGTGGCCGCACGGTGGTAGCTCCCGGCGCCGTTACGTGAATTGTTTCAGGTCGTGGTAACGAGTCCAGATTCATTGTTTCACTTCACACACACACAGACTAGCCAAAAAATAGGCTTTGGTTTGATACTTTCATCTCACGTATTCCGGATAAAAAAGTTTAGCTTATTTTATTATGCTCGTTGTTATGGTCTTCGTTCTATTAGTTATTTTTTACAATCCCGACGGTATTTGCTTAGACTACATTACACTCGCTTTCTTCTAGATAAACACCCAAAAGCCATTTCCATTTGAGTAACTTTTCGTTGTAAGCTGATAAATTATCTGAAAACCGAATCCCATAAACTGGTAAATTTGTCACCAAACCATGATATAATTATACAAGTCCCAACCAATCTTATAAGAACAGGAGGACACACTTTTCATGAGAACTTTTTTTCGAGTTGTGGAGAAAGGCGCAGTAACATCCGAACGGTTGTGATATCACGGTGAAACTAAAATTTAAATGTCATCATAACCGCACGTACATACAATAATTTATCACAACCGAGCACGCGACGCGAACGAAGCGCACGAGATAAACAAAGCACACATTGAGAACTGAACACTGCACACCGCTTGCTTGCTTGCCCGCTAGTACTACACGCGCAAAGGACGAAGAAGAGTTGGTCCAAGTTGGCGACGGCGATGCCACGCGAGAGGTGCATAACACGACGACTTCAAAATTCTATATGGATGGCTCTGCGTTTTTTCCGCCCGCGAAAGGACCACGTTGCCTTCCAAACTGCTGCTTCTCAGAGCACATGCATGTGTATTGAGGCGCGCGCGAGCAGCAAAGAAAAAAATACTCACACTCACAATTAAGAAGGCCCTGCCGAGCATCGTAAACGTGAGTAGGAAAGCATACGCAAATAAAAACATTACACACAAACATAAAGAGACGAGGGCAAGAGCAGCATGAGGAATCCGGTGATTCTGCGGTGGTAGCATGAAATAGGCACTTCTGGCCATGTGGTGGCTGCTGGTAGAATGATAAAAACCCAACCCGAAGGGAACCACTGCAAGAAACAACCCCTCAAACTGCAAGAATGAGTGAATTGGTGGAAATGTAAAAATAACGAAGCAGGCGTGGCGACAAACACAAACATATTGAAATAACGTGCATACATCGACATTGAAGGGGAGCAAGAGAGTACATAAAACGCCGTTGGTGAGAGAAATTGTGCAAAGAGAGACAAAGTGGAGAACCTAAAAAACATGGCTTGCCAATCTATGCTGGACGTCGACGCATACTACATCAAATCGATCATTCGGATCCGCATCGTAAAATTGGTAAATTTGTCACGAGTTCATATAATACTAATTACAGTACATAATTAGTTCGGAATTGATTAGCCATACCGATGACCAGTCTTTAAACTAGTTTGTGTGATTTTTGTTTCTTCGTATCTTCTATAGTTTTTGAATGCAAGGATCATTTTTCATCTGCTGAGTACTAAAAAATCCAAGCATCGAGTTCCATACAACATTTTTGTCAACTCCGTAACACTCTTCGAATATATTTTTTTTCAGAACGTAACGTCATATCATCTTGACTAGTGGTCCTCACGGCACTTTTTTCGAAGTACTGTAGAGCAGCCCCTTAAGATTCAACCTGAATTTGATTATGTATATCATGATATTCGGGGGTTTTCTAAAGTGTTATCACACTAGTAGAACACTAAATCATGCAGAACATGGTTTTACAGAGCTCACGTACGTCCCGCGGGCCACGTTTTGGTGACCACTAAAAGTATTTTTTCCCCATGACCCATGAAAAGTATCGGGACCGCATTTTCACAGCGGATTCAGTGACTATTTCTTAACTTAATGTTAACATGTTAAGCTTAATGTTAACATTCCATAGGTCACTCCGGTGACTACTCCATAGCCTACTCCGGTGGAATCGCTGGCGGCGGTTGGACTCACAATTTAAAGGTCGTCAGTTCAAACACAGGAGTGGAAGGTTCCTTAGAGTAAAATAGGTTTGGGTGCTCTCCTCATTCGAGCCTTCGGACTCCTAGGTTCGAGCAGAAACTTGCAATAGAGACCACAAAAGACCCGGGGGTCGTTAATGTGGATGGTTTGATTTTTTTTGATTTTTTGAGGTCACCCTATATTCCCTAAGGTTTCATGATAAGGCCCAGCTTGTGACGATACACTACCCTCCCTTTACTAAGCAATCGAATCCAGAAGAGAAGGGAATTGAGTGAAAGGATTTTTCTGCATCTGCTGAGTACTAAAAAACACAAGCTTAGCATCGAGTTCCATACAACATCTTTGTCAACTCCGAAATACTCTTCGAATATATTTTTTTCAGAACGTAAGGTCATACCATCTTGATTCTTGACCTATTCAAGACGATTGACGAAGTTCAAAAAAGTTCAACTTTTCAGTACTCAAATTTGGCGTCATCCATTAAATTTGAGGTCTGCGTCCCAATTTAAGTCAAATTTGAATAGTTTATTGCCTTTTAAATAACAAAATGCACTTTTCCAAAATTTTGCTACCGCCATATTGGCCGCTATCTAGGATTTAAAAACGAAAAAAAATGTTTTTCGTGATTCTATTATCCGAAGTCAAATTTTCCGAGGCCTTCGGATGATCGAGTCTGGACTGTATAGGAAAAGCGTGACAAAGGAGAGGTGGGTAAATTTTGGCTGATTTTATCGTGACGTACTTCATGGACTGTTAATTTAACACTTGTCAGATGTCGGGTCTCAGATATGTTGATGGAAATGTTTTTTGTCTCAAAAATTACATTAATTTTAATAAAATAACTAACTATCGGCTTTTAAAAGCTCGTGTTTCACTTAAGCATTTTGTTTAAGACAAATGTTCAAACACGGGTTCAAACCATTGTTCAGCAAACGATGAACCCTGTTTCAACAGTTGAACACTGTCAAAAATGAATTGAGGTTCAAAAGCAAACCAAGTTTGCCAGCGAACTCATCACCGAATTCAAAGCTAAAGTAAATTTTCAAAACAACCTACAGTATGTAAAAAAAGTATTTACACCCCTTGGGCACTACGCACATATTGTGATGAAACATCTAAACAATTTAATGTTGACAGAAACCTAGTACTACGTTTTGTTCAGAAACTCATGCCAGACATTTTGCTACAAAAAGCTCATGAAAAGATGATTTCTATAAAAGTTATATAACAAATACTATTACGAAACTAAAAAGGTGCAAAAAAGTTTGTACACCTTTCGAAAAATTAATATAAATAATGTTATTTGTTGACAAATCACCATAAATCCAGTCTCCCAACTTCAAATAGGCATCCTTGACTGATTAAAAATAATTTGGATTGAATATAAAGTTTACTAACTACTTAGTATAAAAGTTTATATAACTCTGGAAATTCTATATAAAACTTATCTAAACTTAATTTTGCAAACTTTTAATTCAACTAAATGTCAATATATTACCATAGAATTGCTAAATAAACATTTTGGAGTGGGTATAACACCGTTTTGGGGGTATTTGTATCGATAGAATAGATTTTTCGTTGGAATTTCGTACCAACCCGGAATTACGTCGTCGGAAAATCCGCCGGCATCCGAACCGGTCAACAATTCTTAAGTCAACCTATGTGGCATCGGAAAGGGCATAAAATTTCCGATCTTTTGATACCCATACATCTAGGTTTTCTATAAAACCCACGATTTTAAATACCTAGGTAAAAACGTTGTTATGGTTTTGTTTGAGCAATCTGCCAAAAATGTATGGAATTTCGTAATTTTTGTTCTCGTGGATCAAACTTACTTTTGCCCAGGTATTTAAAATCGTGGGTTTTATAGAAAACCTAGATGTATGGGTATCAAAAGATCGGAAATTTTATGCCCTTTCCGATGCCACATAGGTTGACTTAAGAATTGTGGACCGGTTCGGATGCCGGCGGATTTTCCGACGACATAATTCCGGGTTGGTACGAAATTCCAACGAAAATCTATTCTATCGATACAAATACCCCAAAACGGTGTTATACCCACTCCAAAATGTTTATTTAGCAATTCTATGGTAATATATTGACATTTAGTTGAATTAAAAGTTTGCAAAATTAAGTTTAGATAAGTTTTATATAGAATTTCAGAGTTATATAAACTTTTATACTAAGTAGTTAGTAAACTTTATATTCAATCCAAATTATTTTTAATCAGTCAAGGATGCCTATTTGGAGTTGGGAGACTGGATTTATGATGATTTGTCAACAAATAACATTATTTATGTTAATTTTTCGAAAGGTGTACAAACTTTTTGCACCTTTTTTTTTCGTAATAGTATTTGTTATATAACTTTTTATAGAAATCATCTTTTCATGAGCTGTTTGTAGCAAAATGTTTGGCATGAGTTTTTGAACAAAACGTAGTACTAGGTTCCTGTCAAACTTTAAATTTTTTACATGTTTCATCACAAAATGTGCATAGTGCTCAAGGGGTGTAAATACTTTTTTTACATACTGTATGAGTCATGGGTTTCCCATGCAGATAGGACCTTTTGACAATTTAATCTAGAAAGACTGCATTTATCCAACAAGGTTAACCCAGAATGACAGGAAAAGTAATTACTTAAGTAGTTCCACAACAGAATTGCATTTTACTAGATGAAATGAAAAAAAAAATCGTAGGCTCCAAATTCTTGATTAAAGAAAAAAATTATATTTGTTGAGTGAAGGATTTTTTGTTGGGGGTTGTCTACGATTTGTTGAGATTTCCAAAAAAGTGTCCATGGATGGTTCTTTTATAGATTTTCATACAACATCAAAAACTAAAAACTAACTTAATCCACCTATGTGATTGGAGCCTTCCTCACTTATTACCAACAATGGCTGATATGATGGAATTGTACAAAAATTTCATCTATTTTTAAGATCCGGAATAAAAAAGTACATAAATATCACTTAAGTGGACATATCTCGAGACAGGGTTGCCAGATCTTCAATGTTTTGGACTCGTTGGAAAGGTCTTTTGATAACCTAATCAACGATGGGTCGGATGGTGGATCCGGACATAGTTTACATACATTTAAGTGAGATCCGGCATCCAAAAAGTACAAAAATATCACTTAAGTCGGGATATCTCGAGACAGGGTTGCCAGATCTTCAATGTTTTGGACTCGTTGGAAAGGTCTTTTGATAACCTAACCAACGATGGGTCGGATGGTGGATCCGGACATAGTTTACATACATTTAAGTGAGATCCGGCTTCCAAAAAGTACATCAATATCACTTAAGTCGGGATATCTCGAGACAGGGTTGCCAGATCTTCAATGTTTTGGACTCGTTGGAAAGGTCTTTTGATAATCTAACCAACGATGGGTCGGATGATGGACCTGGACATAGTTTACATACATTTAAGTGAGATCCGGCTTCCAAAAAGTGCATCAATATCACTTAAGTGGTCATATCTCGAGACAGGGTTGCCAGATCTTCAATGTTTTATGCTCGTTTGAAAGGTCTTCTGATAACCTAACCAACGATGGGTCGGATGATGGACCCGGACATAGTTTACATACATTTAAGTGAGATCCGGATATATGTGAAAACACATTTTTATACATAACTTTTGAACTACTTATAGAAACTTCAATCTGTATAAAACTCGATCTATGGGACCCTAAACCAAGTCGAATGCAACAGGTTCGGGTCAAATCGGTTCAGCCATTGCCGAGAAACATGAGCTAGTTTGTTGGTCACATACATACATACACACACACATACACACACACATACACACAGACATTTGTTCAGTTTTCGATTCTGAGTCGATATGTATACATGAAGGTGGGTCTACGACGTCTTTATGCAAAGTTCATTTTTAGAGCAGGATTATAGCCTTACCTCAGTGAGGAAGGCAAAACCCTAAAGCCGATTAGTTCCCCAGCATAAATTTTGCTCAAATTTCGGCCATCGGCCAATTTTTACATATAGAATCGACCACTAAACTTAAAGATCGAGCCGAAGAACTTTTTGCAGAACGGATCACGGATCACGCTAATATATCATTCTGCCCTCCCATATTAACAACAAAGATTTGCAGAGCTTCCGTGGCCGTGAGGTTACGGGTTTCGCCTTGTAAGCGGAAGGTGATGGGTTTGATTCCTGTCTGGCTCGGCAAAGTCAGATCCCTTCAAAGAGTAAATCTGCTCACTGGGAATACTGACCGGTAGGGGATGGGTTTCGACTAACGGCTTGCTGGAATTCCAATCCAGAGGTCGTGAGTTCGATACTCGCACCGGGATGATGAAGTTTTTATTTTTTTAAGATGTGAGTAGGTTTAGTGAGTTTTCACGATGATGCCTGCCCTCCCTTTCTTTCTTTAGCTTGCTTTGATTAGCATAAGAGGGGCGGCTAGATGCGAGCGTGAAAATTCACTAATCCCACACTCGGTGTGGGTCTTTCACCCCCAAACTCGTCGAAGAGAATATTGGCCTCGAGCCGAGAGAATAGTGGAACCATTCACGGACACTTAGATCATTGCTCGAGATGACTGAGAGAATTATGCCCTCGAGTTCATTTCTGGAAAAGAGATCATCCAACGTATAAAAAATAGTGTTGACTACGGGTATCTAACCAATGAACATTAACATACTAACTCAATGACTTAACTGCCTCGTCCACCATATCTTGGCGACTCAAGAGTGGTCATGAATCGATGAATACATTTGTTTTGATGTTGGTTGCATTATTCTTTCTAGTTTAGCATTAAGTCCTCAATACATCCCTCGACCCTATATTTTGAGTGAATTCAAAGTGGAATGAATTGTGACGTTGCACAAGATAGCACACAAGTGACCTAGGGTTAACATGTTCAATTTAATGTTCATATTCCAGGTGTGACGTAAAATATCTTCTCTTTTCTAAGCAATTGAATCTAGAATGGAAACGATCACCAGTTGTTTTGATCCAAACCCAGTATTGAACCAGGCTTCATGGCTTGGTTATGCATTTACTTTTTCGTTGGCTTTTGTAATTAATAATTGAAACTTGCCTCATACATTCCATAGACCATATGCGATTTCTGACTCTGAATTCCTCGGAATTTCTTAACCTGCCATTTCAATTCATTCTTAAGAAATGTATATGCTAATCACAGTAGAACATTTCAAACTGCCAATCGATTAATGAGCCATTGTACTATTTCTATTGTATTATGTAATCTGATACCTTTCTCTTGCGGTAGAACATTGCATGCTGTGTTTCAAAACCTTCTTCTTCGACATCGTTGGAATCAATAGCCGATTTCTTCCGTTTATTGGTAATGGATACAGTTCGTCGAGAATCGAGCAAAACGCAACTAAACGGTCGACCAACATCTTCCCTTCCCAGAGTGGTTCACATTCATCATTTGCAGCCCTTAGATTTCAGGTTAAAATGTTGAGGCCACAAAAATAAATTATTTAATGACCAATAGAAACCGTCAGCCACTTTTGTTCGGGTTTCCGTCCACTTGGGCAAATAAAAGAAATGTTAGCCCATTTGGATATCCTTTCAACGTCTGTCAGCTTCACGCCCGTTGTCGCTACAATTTTTCCGGCTTTTATATTTTCTGTCCAAAATCTCAGAGCTGGATGCTGGATGAAGAAACAGAAGGAAAAAAAAACTATTCCATATGACAGTGCTGCTGTGCGAGCATGAAAATGTTTTCAAATATTATGACGGGATCTCAACGGCATATGGACAGGACTTATGGAATAAATGTGTAAATAAACACAAACATAAGCGAACCAAAAAAACATATTGATAGCATCCCGGAGCTGCGAGAGTAAGTAAGTAAGGACGACTCTTCCTGTACTGGTCCTTTACTGGTTCATTTCGCAAAGCATGAGAAAAAATGAACTTTTGTTTGCCAGTTTACCAGCGGTTTTAAGATGTTAAAAGTTTTTGAACTTTTTTCTAAATTACAGATTCTCAACTGTTATCAACGGTTAAAATAGTCGTACATTCATTTACAAGGTTTACCGAGTTGAATAAATACATAAGAATAAAAAGCGTGCTTAAAACATGTTTTGCAACGAGTTGATAACATCATTTTAGCAATTCCGCTATAAACTGTTTTTTTTTAATAAAACGTTCGTTTTCCTGCGTAAATTATTACATTTTGACAGCACTCATATGGACGACCAAAATTATGAAATTGCAATGCATTGGAATGCATCCATAATATAAATGTGTTCATCAAATAAAAATCATAAAAAAAAGTTTTAAAATCTCTGCAATTTTCTGTTTTTCAACTGTAAATTATTATGGAACATATCATTTTAACACTGGAACGCCCAACGCATGTCCAACTTACACGGACGCCCAAGCCTCCCAAAAAAAAGTGGAACGGTAACTTCAACTCGCTGGTTCTCGGGCATTACTCAAACAATCGGGAAGATTCTTGTTTCCAGTGATTTGTAAGAATGTCTAGATGATCCTAAAATTTTGCAGAACTTGATTTGAATAAATCTGTAATTTCTGCGACCAAAAACATCGTTCCACCTTTTTCAAAACGACTGCCTCCGCGGATTTTATGGCGATTTTTTTTACAAGCAAAAAAAGTTAGAACGCTGTTTTTGATCGCAAAAATTACAGATTTGATCAAATTAAGTTCTGCAAAGTTCTAGAATCATCTAGACATCCTAACAAATCACTGGAAAGAAGAATTATCCTGGTTGGTTGAGTTATGCCGAGAACCATTAAGTTGAAATTACCGTTCCAACTTTTTTGGAGCCTTGGGCGTTGAAATGTTAAGGGAAATTTTATGTAATCCAGTTGAGTGTGGAGATTTTTGTTGTTCAAATCACGGTATAAATTTGGTATTGTCATTCTTAACATACGAAAAAAAAAATCTTATTTGCTGAGAAGAGTCAATCTGATCGCGCAAAGCAGTAGGACCCATACTGCCGTTTTACGGCGATATGATGTATACGCCATTGAGGTGATTTTGCTGTAGACACGATATTCTGGTTTTGTTCATTTTTTCAATTTAAAATGACTAATTTGAGGTCTGCTCTGTAGAAACTATTAAAAAGTACAATAAAAATGTGGCCCCTACAAAATTTTTAGTTTTTTCTTATTCTCTACGATTTTAAACCACAAACATCATTTGGCCGTAAAAATAGCAATAAAAAATCACTACTTTTCCTGCCCAATGATGTATGTATGCATTGCTCGATCAAAGCGATCAAAGCTGGCTTTATTTTTTGTGCCAGCTATTTTGATAGCTGAGTGGATCCCGTAATGCATTGTCCACGTGGATACTTTAAGGGGGGGGGGAGGTATTAGGGAGCGTTCTTTTATTACGTAACGCAGTTGGGGGAGGGGGTCAGAGGTCGTGTTACGATCCATACTAAATTTTTAAAATTTGTATGGAAATTTTGTTACGAAGGGGGGGTCTTAAAATCCGATTTTTGCGTTACATAATAAAAGAACGCTCCCTTAGCGATTGTCTATGCTCCATAACACACATTTTTTGCATGAACAATTGTCAGCAAGAGAGGAGGGTGGGTCTAGAATTTTCAAAAAAGTGTCTACGTGGATGTGGATAAGGTGTCATCCATTAAATACGTCACATTAAAATCAGCCAAAATTTACTCCACCCCCCTTTGTCACGATTTCCCTATGCTTTTAACATGCAACGTCACGCTTTCTCAAAACCCCCTCTTCCCTCAGAACGTGTCGTACTTTATGGATGATGCGTAATGGACGTCCCATAAAGAATTAAATCGAAATAATGTAATAAAATATTGCCCAGTCTTGATTTGGTTCCAAAACCACAAATCAACATTCAAACAGTATTGAATTTGACTTCTATCAATTCTCAATGTATACATACATCATGATGAGTAAAATTGGCGTATACATCATTGTTTGTTTGCTTAATAAAATGGGCCCCAGAGCAGTTTTTTGAAAAATTCTTTCGTCAGGAGGTAGCTTTTAAGATTCTTTATCAAACTGTACAATAAAATTGAAAATGTCCAAAATGGCGTAAACATCATATCGCCGTAAAACGGCAGCATAGTACGTTGTGTTGATTGATTGCAGGTTCCCAGATGACCAACGGATAGCAGCAGAAATAAAACAATAGCTTGCACTACACTTCAGACCAATTGCCTAGGACGGTGGCTGGATGAAGAAGAGAGTGATCGTCAGATCTTTATTCGTCATAAAGGTTCACATTCGTATTGTTCTTCAGAATGTACACAATAAGGACGTGTCCATAAACTACACACCGTCCCAACACAATCTTATGCAAAATTTGCAGAACTTTTCGATAAAAATGCTTTTAAAAGCACACGATTTAGCTGTACAAGTTTTTTATAAAGGTCCACCCACCACACTCCCCCACATTTAAAAGCTCATTAGAACTTCCTGGTAATGGACGCAAACTATCCTTAGCTCGTACACACATAAACAAGAAAATTGAAAATAAAATTTGAGCCAAGGACTAATTAGATGTGCGGTGAGTTAAACTACAAGGATGGTATCCCAGTGGAAGAGTCTTGCTTTTAAGGGATCCGCTTAATTCAAATTTATTATTTAAAAGCTAGCATTGACGACTGATTACTGAATACTTATTAATATTTAATTGAATAGTTCGTTGAGTTTTTGTTTAAAATATTGTTTAATTTTTGCATTAAAAGTGGAGCGGTTATGTACTGTTTGCAAATTACTTGGAAGTAAATTAAATAGCGTAGGTCCTGAAAACTTGATTCGTTTTTGGCCTCATGGACAAAAAGTAATGTATGTATTTTAAAAAGAAAGCTAGTGGTAATATTTTATGACAATTGTCAAAGTAAAGTTCATAAGTTAAATTAAGTATTGGTTTTTTCAAAAGATTTTTCAGGCATCGTTTTTGTAAGGTTTGTAATTTTATTAAATGAGAACTAGCGGTATGTCCCCATACAGAAATTAGGTAATTTATTTCAGAGTAAATGTAGGCAAAATAATATTTTAGTTGTTATTTTAGAGTTTTGGAAAAAATACCCTTACCCTCCACAAAATTCCAATGTACGATGTGACAGTTTTTTCTATTATGTGATTGTGGTTAGTTCAGAACAATACAGGATCAAACAGAATTCCCAAGTATTTAGAACAATAGACTTTTTCGATTATGCTAGAATCAAGCCTAACTTGATCGTGATTTTTCTAATAGATTTGATTATCATGTTCTTCATTTTGGAAGCATTAAGCGACAATAAGTTAGCATTTAAATATTCATTTAAAGTTCAAAGATCATTTTCCATGAGTGATATTATTGTGTGAATGTCTGTAACCGTTGTTACAGGTTTCCTTTACTTATAAATATTTAAATGCGAACGTTCACGATCTTTAAGGTTATGGTTAGTAGGGAAAAGGGAAACAAATGAAATTATAAACCAGCTAGTAGGGATTTGGTACAAAACGATTGAAAAACACAATTTGTTAACACACTGATACAACACAACAACAAGGTGGGACCAATATCAATATGGGTGGAAAATGGAACGACTCCAGAGGGTGGTGTGACCTCCCTCTGTGACGTCATGCCGTGTCACTGGCATCGGAGGCTTAAAGGAACCTTGAAAGACCGCCATCGGTCTATTCCAAACCAGGCAAGTGTGCGATCAACAAGTTGAAAGTAGAGCTTAAAATTAGTAGTGAGTGCGAAGGTGGAGAATTGTGCGCGAAGCACCCTACGTCGTTCAGGTACGTCTAAAGCCCTGCAGTACGGCTCTGCAGATGAACGATTGCCAGCAGCTAGAGTTCAAATTAGTCGGCTGGTCCACTCACTACTCCCCGTCCACAGGACCTTTTGTGTTGCCGTTTAACGGCCATTTTGTCGGTCAGCAGGAAGCTGGTCCGTCACCCCGATCGCACACTCTCGGCCTAGCAGCAGTAAGAGCGGAGGAGCCAGCTGCTACGCCTAACCCGTCAAGGATCAACGTTTTCGCTCTGGCCAGGGTGGCCATCAACACCAAGGAGCACGCTCGGACCGGAAGGTCCTAATTCCCAAGGAGCGTTTTCCCCTCTCGGGTTGGCCGGATTGGGCAGGTCCCAGGTCGCCCGATTGCGTCAAAGAGGGAAGGCCTGAGATTCCAGCCGTGCTCTACACCACCATCACCACCACCGTCGACACTGTTCCGGAGAACCGGTGTCCACCAGGACGCGAGCGCTCGCTGGCCGAACGGATTCGGCCCAGAAGTCGTCGTCAAGGTAGCAGCGGTACGTACCCGCAGCGTCTAATCTCCCCCCCCCCCCTTTCATTTACACACACACACATACACTTACAATAAACACACTTTAAAACGAATTACTATTTATTAAATTATTGAACCCGACCTACAAAGAAAAGTGAACGTTTAAGTCCTTGTCCGCGATCTCCTCTGTTGACCACCGTAGCGCAGCCGACCCTAAGATAAACCCTTAAGTGTCTCATGCCCTTAACCTGAGCTAGTCTTTGGCCTAGTTTTGCAAGAGTTACATGTCATTGTGAGGATAAAATAACGCAGCATCATCCGCAAAATGTCTTGCATTTCCATTAAGTTCCAATCTACCCAGATCATTAATAAACAATAAGAATAATAAGGGCTCGGCCCAATGTTACTACCTTGTGGTACACCAACGTTGATGGGAGATAGATAGCTAGAATCTCCTTCAATGTAAACAAATTGTTTTCTATTTGTCAAATAGTTTTAGATTACTTCATTAGCAACACTTCTGATACCATAATATTCTAGTTTTTAAGTAAAATGTTGTGATTAAGCGTATCGAACGCCTTCTTCAAATCTAAAAAAAGACATCCAACAAATATCCCTTCATCAATTCCTTTTACAACCACATCTACTAGTTCAATCACAGCTGTTTGAGTGCTAGACCCTTGTCTAAAACCTTACTGGAATCCATAGAAAACATCATGTTTGTAAAAAAAATCAAACAGTCTAGTCACTAAAAATTTTTCAAAAAAAATATTGAAAACTGCAATTTAGAAATTGGGCGATAATTTTTACAATCCCAAGCATCATCCGATTTATAAATTGGGACAACTATTGCTATTTTCAGACAGTCAGGTTAAAATCGCAAAAAAAACTGGTCAAAACTGGTTTTGGTTATTCTCACACAAAACGTCAGGCGACAAACTCGGCGACACCAAACCAAAGGCTCAAAAATGGGGTACTTTGGGGTTAAAAAGTTTATTCAATAATTTTTATTGTTGGCTAAAACTGCTAATAATCATAGAATGCAAATGAGTTAAAAGTTGTTACAGATCCACAAAATACTGTCAACATTGAGCCGTTTTTGGAATTTCACAAATCGTCACCGTCGTGCTAACTAGTCGTACGTACATTTTGGGCTTAATTGCATCTAAGAGAGTTGGAATTGATGAAGTTTTACGGAAATGCGAGCAATTTCAAGATTTTTTTTATGTTTTTTAGACCTCAAACTTCAAAGCCCGTTTTACCCCACTTCCCTTTGTCGTAGAGGGCTCATATTTGGCATGAGTTCATCTCATGTACTCACAATGCCTCACCTTTTGACCATCACAAATCCCCAAAATTCGATTTCAATCATGAGTTTTTTCGGTTTTTATGGATATTCCAAAAAAACTCCGTGCATTTTGTCACTTTTCATATGAAATAAGTTTCAATCTTGTCGTGCTATCTTGACACAGCCTGAAAGATGATATAAGTGCGACAAAAGGCCAAAGGGATTTCAGGTCAGAACGCTTTTGACACAGTTTGACGAGCTCGACTATATCGTAAACATTTTCAATGATAACTCTGGATTCCGGAAACCAATTTCAACCAAACTTCGGGCAATGCACATAATGGTCTACCAAACAAAACGTGTTTGTTATTGTTTACATTGCGTGCTCTCGTTTTTGTATATTCAATGTCAAACATTAAAAAGCGTTTATCTCGGAACGTCAAAAAGCGACGTACGACATGATAAAAAAGCAAAGCAATCCACATTAACGACCACCTGGTCTTTGTGGGCTCTGTTGCAAGTTTCTGCTCATTTCTAGGCGTCCGAAGGTTATGTGTGGTGAGTCACCCAAAACCTCTTTTACGCAATTGGACCGACGTTTTACTTCCCCATCCGATAGAAGGCCAGGAGGATAAGGCGGGAATTGAACCATCGAACCACCCCATAGCAACTTAGGAATCGGCAGCCGAAGCCGCTAACCACCGCGCCACGAGGCCCCTACGACATGATAGCACGGTTTAAAGTTTAAGCCCAATTTGCCCATTGTTTTGAGGTTTTGCAAACTGTGTGTGCAAACGATAAAAACATAAGCATAAGCTAGAATGTCATGGTTGGAAATGTTGTCCCAAAACATCCTAGATCCATCATACTTTTGTTACATTTGGCTATGGAAAGATTACACAATACACACACTGAATTCAAATCATTCATTAGCTCTGATTTTTTAAAGTTACATTTTTATTTTGCAAATGCAGACATTTGAAGACAAATATTCGAAATATTTAGTTGGCTCGTAATTTCCAGTAAACTTATGACATATTTCCATAGGGCATCGGTACTCATGCACCAAGGTGGACAGATTGGATGCAAGAAAATCCTGCGCGCGTGTTTTACTGCTTGGCAAATAATTTCCACGTTAAAAAAGCCATCTCATAGGCCCCCGTTGGTTGCAATGATGACGACGCTGGATGACGAAGGATGGAAGATGATTATGAGTAGAGTGTATGGACGGTAATAAAGAAAATGCTGCACAGCAAAAGCGAATTTCTGCAAGTGTTTGAGAGCGCAAACCGTGAATGTGTTTTGGCGAATCATGAGTACATGGAAGCATTATGAACCATGATGAGTTCGCCCGGAAAAGGTAGAGTTGATGAAAATTTCCATTTCTTTCTCGCGTTGCCTCTCCGATGATAACTTATGCCTACCTGCTCACCCATGTGCTCATGTGCATCAATGACAGAGAAGGAAAAAATCGCGGAACAGACCGCAGACCAGAAGAGTGAGCGCACAATCTACAAAGAAGAAAATAGGGACGAGAAACCTTGGGAAGTGCAATTATGGAATGAGCATTGACGTGTGGTACAAAAGGGAAATTTAAATACTTAATGGTGAATGCTGACGACTAAATTAAATGCAAATTTTTAATTTCTTTTGTAAAATCTGCCGCATCACGACCGTGGCGTTTAAGTATGTGCAAGTTAAAAAAAAAGTAATAAGGCAGTACAGCGAATACTACTTATGAGAAGTTTGTCCTACTTTACTCAAAGATTTATTGTGGTATATATAAACAAAAAAACGTTTTTTTTTGTCAACTAGGTACTATTAAATTATACTAACAAACTATGAACTGAAAACAAACACTCCAAAAATGTGTAAAACTGATTTTAGCATAAGCATGCCGACACTCCCATTCGAAAGAACATTATATGAAATCCACATGGCCGTATTAATGATAGCAGAAATATTGTCTCATAAGTATGTTTTTTTCTGGCTTGTTCGGATTTTGAAAGCTTTTTAGGCCAATGCTTTTTGTAACATTGTTGTCTACCCATACTATTGATAACTAACTTCTTCGCACATTTTGAATATCCAGGAATCCTTTTTTAGGAATCCTGCTATGGAACTCCACAATTTTTGGAAAAGTTAAGTCATATATTCCTACCAAATTCCCTGAAAAATCGGTAAATTTCAGGAAATGGAAAACTTTCCGTGTAAGTTGATATTACACTTCCTCAATATTCAAGAGAACCTGTAATAGTGAGCAAAGCCATGCCAGATATACAGTGAAATATATACAGCATGTAAAAAAAGTATTTACACCCCTTGGACACTATGCGCATTTTGTGATGAAACATGTAAACAATTTAAAGTTTGACAGAAACCTAGTACTACGTTTTGTTCAGATACTCATGCCAAACATTTTGCTACAAAAAGCTCATAAAAGATGATTTTTATAAAAAAAAACGAAAAACAAAAATATTGGCACTACGCCCCCCGGGGCATGGCCTTCCTCTAACGTGGGATTTCTGCTCCAGCGCCTCTGACGAGACAGGAGAAACCGGGACCGACGTTTTACTTCACCATCCGATAGAAGCTCAGTGGATAAGGCGGGAATCGAACCCGCGTCTCATAGCATCATCGGGATCGGCAGCCGAAGCCGCTACCCCTGCGCCACGAGACCCACATGATTTCTATAAAAAGTTATATAAAAAAAAATCAAACCATCCACATTAACGACCCCCGGGTCTTTTGTGGTCTCTATTGCAAGTTTCTGCTCGAACCTAGGAGTCCGAAGGCTTGAATGGGGAGAGCACCCAAACCTCTTTTTACTCCAAGGAACCTTCCACCCCAGTGTTTGAACTGACGACCTTTGGATTGCGAGTCCAACCGCCGCCAGCGATTCCACCGGAGTAGGCTTGGTTTGGTGTGTTGTTTGTACTTATGGCATGGAGACAACTCCTACACCTGGAATGAGTTAACGGCCTAACAACCAAGGCCGGGACCGACATTTTACTTCCTCATCCGATGGAAGGTTGCAGCAGATGGGAATCGAACCCAGAATCATCCGCTTACAAAGCGGACAGCGTAACCATTCGGCCACGCACTGCCAGTTATATAACAAATACTATTACAAAAATAAAAAAGGTGCAAAAAAAGTTTCTTCACCATAAATCCAGTCTCCCAACTCCAAATAGGCATCCTTGACTGATTAAAAAAATAATTTGGATTAAATATAAAGTTTACTAACTACTTAGTATAAAAGCTTATATAACTCTGGAAATTCTATATTAAATTTATCTAAACTTAATTTTGCAAACTTTTAATTCAACTAAATGTCAATATATTACCATAGAATTGGTAAATACACACCCAAAATTCAGAATCGAGATAATCGTTCTCTCAAAATTTATTGAGGGCTCAGTGCCAAAATCGATAGAGTAATGGTACCAACTCACACCATCATAACAAATGAGTTCATTCGTTAGTTGAATCAATAAATCTCCAACAAGTGTCATACATCGACTTCTGACTTCTCCATGATCACCAAGCTGTGGTGGCCGAGGCAGCTAAGTTATTGGATTGGTTTGTCAAAGGTCTCTGGTTCGATTCCCGTTGTCGACACTTTTGGTTTTTTGTTTGACGGATGAACTTTTTTTGCAAATGAACCTCGAGAGAATAGTTCGATCGCTCATCTCGAGCTGTGTTCTCTGCGTCCGTGAATGGTACCACTATTCTCTCGACTCGAGACCATCATTCTCTCGGACTAGCGCTGCCAGTTTTGGGTGCACATTTTTGTTGGGTATAGCACCGTTTTGGGGGTCTTTGTGTCGATAGAATAGATTTTTCGTTGGAATTTCGTACCAACACGGAATTACGTCGTCGGAAAATTCGCCGGCATCCGAATCGGTCCACGATTCACAAGTCAACCTATGTGGCATCGGAAAGGGCATAACATTTCCGATCTTTTGATACCCACACATCTAGGTTTTCTATAAAAACCCACGTTTTTAAATACCTGGGTGGTTCGGATGCCGATGGATTTTCCGACGACGTAATTCCGGGTTGGTACGAAATTCCAACGAAAAATTTATGCTATCGATACAAAGAACCGTCATTGCCAATCTTCGGTTCGCTGCTTTTGTTCGTGTTTGAAGTTTCGGACCGAGACTCTGCGTTTGACGGATGACGCAGTATTCCAGGGCCTTCGGCCCGAGTTTTTAGGAATGGCACCCCAGTACCTTCGAGTAAGACGTAGTCTACGTCAAAACACTGTGATTTTTTAAATAAATGGTAGGGGAACTATACCCTTTTTCAGCCTATTTCTATTATCGGCCTATCAGCACTTTGATCATGAGTTACAGCTTTCATAAAGTGTTTTTGACTGTTCCAAAGTAATAAATAGCTCAAAGAAAAGTGAGCAAACAACTCTCCATTGTTGATACATCTGAAAATGTTGATTTATTAGCGGAAAACGGCAAAAGTGATGAGAATTGGTCGAACGGCTTAGAGTGATTAAAATGGGTATATTTCCCCTATATAGATTTCCAGAGTTATATACACTTTTATACTAAGTAGTTAGTAGACTTTATATTCAATCCAAGTTATTTTTTTAATCAGTCAAGGATGCCTATTTGGAGTTGGGAGACTGGATTTATGGTGATTTGTCAACAAATAACTTTACTTATATATGTTAATTTTTCGAAAGGAGTACAAACTTTTTTGCACCTTTTTTTATTTTTGTAATAGTATATATGTTATATAACTTTTTATAGAAAACAATCATACATGATATACGCCAAATTCACAGTTTTCACACAGCCTCGTCTGGTAATGAAGTGGGCAGGCAGCATAAAAAGTGAAGTGAGCTGTGCACACACTTTTCTTCAAAAGCTTCTGTTTGCGGGTATCCGCCCTCCCGACTCAATGTCTACTTTGTGATGTGATGCCGCGGAGTCTGGACTGTCGGCTCGGCCCTACAACTGCAAACGGAAACGAGTTTGATGGGAGGAGTAGCAGTAGGCTTCGCCATCAAGCAGTCATTAAATAATTTATCACGGAAAATTATGATATAATTAACAAGAAAATTTTTAATTGAAGTGGAGCTTTTGCTGCCTCTTGATTTCTGCGCACCTAGATTCCCAATATAATGTGGCACTGGTGGCAGTGGTAATTTGAGCTCGAAGTTGGCCTCAAAGTAAGTGGTAAAATGAAGAGAGGCGTTTGTTTGCTGCGTTGGTCATTAGATTATGTTCCAGGTTTGACAACAAATTTGCTTATGCAGGAATACATTATTATTCAATGGACACACATTTGTACGTTTTTAAGTTATTTGTAAGGTCAATAATGATAAATTAATAGTAATAATAATAATAACATCGAAATTCTTGGATACATTATAACTTTAAACAAAGACAAGACATAAGGCATAAAACGCGGATTTTACAACTCAGAACAGGATTTTTTCTGAAACTTTAATAACCAACCGATGAATATCTGAGAAAACTATGTTGTGACACCCAGAGGAACTTAATGTAAAGAATTTTGGATAACGTCTTACTCACGCAGAAAAATAAGGCATATTTGAATCAACAAAACATTTTGTTGATTTGAAAATCAAAATTTTTGCTGAATCAACGCTAAACGTCAAAGCAACTTTTTCAAAACAACAAAAGATGTTTGTGGAATTAACAAAATCAAGGTTTGTTTCAACGCAAAATCGGCGTTGATTATATTCAACAAAAAATTTGTTGAATCAAACCTCGTACAGGCTGATTCTACAAAATATTTTTCTGCGTGCTTGAAGGTACTGAGGTTGCATTCCAAAAAACCCAGACCGCACACCCGAGGATAAGAAGTAAGATCTTAAACACTCATAATTATTTGTATCGTTCGATTCAAAACTGTCTAAATATTGCGAAATTGTCGGTGCCCTGAAGATGTCTTGATATTGACTGAAATATTGATTTAAATTATACTCCACCGAACAATGCAATTTTTGGATTGTATGTAAAAGCGATGAATCGCCCTAATTTTACATATAAAATTTGATTGGTTTGTCCATGTCTGAATATTTTTGAAATATTCAAAGTGCACGTGTTTGTTAATATATTTCGTCCCAGCTTTAAAATTGCCGCAAAAAAATCAGGGAGCAAAAAATATCTTTTCAAAGATCTTTAAAATTTAAATGGATAGTGTAACCCACACCCGAGCATGGGTAAATAACAAGGGAAATGCGTTACAATACCTTTCTCTGGTATCAATACCAACTTTTGATATTTCTGGACCCTTTCAAATGTGTCTTAAGCATGAGCAAAATTCGGTATAATACCAATTAAGGTATTGTTTTGATATTGCAAAATTGCAGAATTTGTCAATGGTTGGACACCACATTTTGGTATTATTTTGGTATTATAGTATTTTATCAAATTCTTCTAAAACTATGGGAAAATTTTGACCAATTTTGACAAAAGAATTAATTTTGCGCTAAAAAGATATATCTAAGCGAATGCTTTCATTGAAAACGGGAAAATTCAAACTTGATTTTAAACATTTTTGAAATACCCCTCAAAGAAATGACTTGAAACTGTGGAAAATTTTGAAAAATACACAGCAATGGAAGGTAAAAATGGAAGGTTGAAAACAGAATGTTGAAAAAAAGAATGATGAATTTTACCTCTATAATTGTTGAATATAACGATTTTTTTTGTCAAACAGGTTTTACACAAAAAAAATGTGTAATATTACCTGATGAATATTCATCATTATTTTTGCTACTCGTATACTTGAGTAATATTCATCAAATTAAGGTACAATATTCAATCATCTTTTGACCCAGGGACTTTGACAACTGTCAAACGCAAAGTTTTGAAAAGTGGTTGGCAGAAGCCTGTCGGATCGTGATTCAATCGTCGCGTGTCCGGGAGTTTTGGTCGCTCGTGCGTCAAACAATCGTTGCAGATTCTGTGCCGTCGTCGTTGTGTGTTTTGGTGAGTTTGTGTTTGAGTTTGGTGCTTCTTCCGGATCGGTTTGGAGGAAGGTGCCGGGTGTTTACGTCCAGGAATCGTCGCAGATTTCGTGTCACCGTCGTCGTTTGTTTTGGTGAGTTTGTGTTAGTGCTTATTCCGGACTGGTTTGGAAGAAGAGTCCGGGTGTTTTGGCCACTTGCGCATCCAAGAATCCTTAAAAAGTGTAGCTTTTTTGGTTAAGTTTGGAGGAAGTTGCCTGTCGAGTTTTGGGGTTTGAACAGTTGACGAAGAACTTGATGTATAATCCATTTATTTCAGGATAGTTGATTAGTCGGGATGACTTGTTTATTGTACTTAGTCATCCAAAATATAATGAAAAATTGAATTTTTCAACAAACGTTAAATTTGAAGTAAATTACCTCATGTTCATTTTGTAAGTAAAAACCGGACTAATAAATTCCTAAAATATTGTTTTTAATTATTTCTCTGAGTGTTGTCAAATTGGCTTGGTGAGAAGCATTCTTTGATGGCCCCTCTCGCGTAACACGCATCACTTTTCGGTTTCTGGATTGACACCGCAACAGTTAAGAGTCCTAATGACAATTTTAAATATCATTAAACATAATTATCAACTCATCTTTACAGCTTCTCAGAACAAACGACTCTTGAAAAATGCCAAAGCCAACGTGGAAAAAGCAGCCGCCATAACTGTACAAAATTTGTTTTTCGGATCTAATCACCCTAATGGTCGACGTCTATTTCCACTTTTAGATAAGTTTTGTTTTCTTAAGAATATGACACTTTGTAAAAACATTGTTTGTTTTTGCAAGTGGATATTTCATGAGGGATAATATCTCAAGGATTTCAACTGGTGAAACTTCGTCTGGGAAGTTAGCTACTGCTTGCAGCATTTTTTTTGGGTAAGTACACAGCAAAAATCCGATGGTAAAATCGCATGCACATCACCATTATGAAAAAAGTAATTTATATTACACTTTGCATGTACAATTTTTGGAAACACAAAAAAGGTGCCACCGATGGGATTTAAACCTAACATTAACAGTATGGACTGGCGTCGAAGGTGCTGAGGTACCATTTCGCAGAAAACAGTGCTTCAGATTTCAAACGCTAACTTAAGATATAACTTAAGGTAAAACGGGAAAGCAGCGCCATATTGATACCACGACTAGCATTTTTGGAAGCACCTTTAAAGAAAACACCGTGACTTAAACATGTTCTGTCTGTTGCAGGCGCTAAATAGGTCGATAGCGAGCAACTTGTCGAGTTCAGACATTTATTTAAGTTGAACAAAAGTTGTCCAAAAACTGGCGTTCCGTCTAACCTTAAAGTAATATTTGCTAAAAACCAACCCGGGTCCTTAGAGTGATCAAGCAGTTGGCCGCTAACTGATTGCCACCCACAAAGTACCCTGAAAGTCATGAAAAAAATATTCGTTTGAATCAAATGTTTTATTTACGTTCTCTGAAATGGATGACAGTTCAATACCTATCCTTTCAATTTCTCAGCCAAAAATTACATATTTTTTAATGCAATAATACACATTATTTCGTAAAATTCAACATTTTTGCGGTAAATTTCATCATTTTTTTAGGAAAATTTCATCATTATTTGAGGTAAATTTCATCATTTTCTGATGAAAACTCATCATTTCTAAGGTCAAATTTCTCTTTTTTTTTGCCACAATATCTGTCACCATTTCCTGATGAATATTACCATCATTTTTTTCTGTGTTGTTCAGGAGCAAAAATTCGTCACCAACGGCTCTGGAGATCAGGAGTGAAGCAGCCAAGGAAATCGACTGGTGAAGCAGCCACCGACCGAAGAAGATGAACCAACGTTATCCGCTGGATACTTCGGCAAGAGGCGTGATACCATCGTGGGTACATCGCGAAAAACTCGGATTTGAGTTCAAGAGCGCAGCACGACGTGGACTTCAACACCTGGTGACGAAGAGGACAAAGGAGCAGCGTTACCCAGATTTTCAACAAGCAAACGGCAAAATTTAAAGTGAAAAAAAAATCTAAATTCAAAATCCAAAAATTCTTTTCCAAATTTGATAAGTTAAGTGAGTGTGTGTATGTGAAAACAAAATCAGCAATTAGAAAATCATTTAAATAATTCAGCATGACCAGATTAACTAATTTGACAAAAGAAAAAACAAGATTCAAAATTTATTTTTTAGAAGGTGTGAGTGAAAAAAAAACAAAGAAAACCATCTCAAAATTATGTAGCATAAAAAATCAGTTAAAAGAGTGCATGAGTGATTTTGTTATTTTACACGGAGCAGGAGTAAGTTTTGTTTTGCTAAATATATTATATGTTTCAATGAATTCTAACGATTATCAAATTGTACAACATTACTTTTAGTCAAATAAAAATGGCAATATTTTATGATGACAAACTGCATTGTTTTAAATTCATTATGGGTTGGAAATATTAATCCTGTGGAAAGTTGTGTCATTAAACATTTGGTAGATATCATCATTACACAGGAAAAAAATATATGGGCTAAATGATACCTGAAGTACTCTCTGGATTTCATTCGTATGGTATAAATTTGTAAAGGTTTAAAACATAAAAGGACAATTTTATTTTGCATAACACGGAGAAAAATTAGTTCCCAAAATTGTGAACAAGCGTTCATGAAAATGGGAACCACGAACAAAGTGTTCAAATCCCATGGTACGTATTTGGAAATCGTACCATGGGATTTGAACACTTTGTTCGTGGTTCCCATTTTCATGAACGCTTGTTCACGATTTTGGGAACTCTTTTTCCTCCGTGTACCACAAACTTTCCACGTCACCAAATTTGTTGCTGACCGTAGGTATTCGAAATTTCTGCCGGCAAATATTTTGAAACTCGGCACAGAGGTGCAAAATGGTCCCAGAAACCATTGGTTTGGGTGGAATTTTTTTTTCATAATAACGGTCTGTGGGGGACCCGTGACTACCTCATTTTTCGCTTTATTATTAAAACGTTGATTTAAATTTCATAACTTGCTAGGTGTTCTCGCATCGAATTTCGAAACACGTCATGTGTTACAGTACATGTTGAAAAATGGTTCGGTTATTCAATTTATTTTATCTCGGTCCTAAGTCGTTTGTCCGACGATGTTATAACGATTGCGTTGAAAGAAAAATAAAGTGTTTGCTTGCATCATCAAATGCTATTGAATCATCAAACTTTTAATGTATACTCTATACTTAAAAATGGCTTGCGTAACTTTAAGTTTCGTTATAATGCATAATAATGAGTTTAACAATCAGCAATTCCCCACGAAAAGAGCATGATTCGAAAAAAAAGTTCTCCGATCGGGCTCAAAGTTTTTCTGGGGGTTCCTTGGCCGAAATAATTAGACCCATATTTTTTTGTTTGGCCATTAGGGTAACATACGCCGTGTTAGGGTGGTCTGAAAAATGGCAATTTTCGTATTTTTTCACAAAAACCACATTTTTCAAAAAAAAATCATAGCTCCACGCCATTTCTTCCGATTTTAGCTGTCTTAGACGCAAAAGAAAGGTGAAAAGTTTGGCTGTTTGAAAAAAATAGTAAGAAGTTTCAAAAATCTAGCTTAACATTTGAAAAGGTCGTATGAAAACTTAAAATGCTGTTTTGAAGGTTTTGAGCCAAAGAGCCTACGTCTGAAAACTATTTTTATCGGATTCGTCGGAAAATTTTACATAGTATATCATAAAATGGTGAAGTTATGTTTTCGATACTCTGAGATACGATTTATGGAAAATAAAAACTGGGTTTTTCGACGTGACACGCACAAATATGGGAAAATGACGAAAACGGGAAAAAATCGACTTTTTTCACTAAAACTGCGATAACTTGAACTTTTCAGCGATGAAATTTTCGTAACTTCGTAACGTAACTTTTGGTACCCTAACATGTATAGGGGTAATTCTCTACCAACTCACACGAAATCGGGAAAAGTTGCCCCGACCCCTCTTCGATTTGCGTGAAACTTTGTCCTAAGGGGTAACTTTTGTCCCTGATCACGATTCTGAGGTCCGTTTTTTGATATCTCGTGACGGAGGGGCGGTACGACCCCTTCCATTTTTGAACATGCGAAAAAAGAGGTGTTTTTCAATAATTTGCAGCCTGAAACGGAGATGAGATAGAAATTTGGTGTCAAAGGGACTTTTATGTAAAATTAGACGCCCGATTTGATGGCGAAAAATTTTGTTCTAAATGAAAAAATGACCCTTCTGGGTCAATGTAGATTCGAAAAGTACATTAAATTTCCCATAAAATGACATGTTCCAAATTTTTTTACAGTCGGGTAACGGAAAATGGGAGAATTTTTAAAACTTTTTTAGTGTTTTTTTCGATGAAAAATACGTTTTTTCGGAATTTTGAGTACGCCATCAAATCGGGCGTCTAATTTTACATAAAAGTCCCTTTGACACCAAATTTCTATCTCATCACCGTTTCAGGCTGCAAATGATTGAAAAACACCTCTTTTTTCGCATGTTCAAAAATGGAAGGGGTCGTACCGCCCCTCCGTCACGAGATATCAAAAAACGCACCTCGGATTCGTGATCAGGGACAAAAGTTACCCCTTAGGACAAAGTTTCACGCAAATCGAAGAAGGGTCGGGGCAACTGCTGTGTGAGTTGGCGGAGAATTACCCATAGGTCATCGCTGAAATTTTCAAGTTATCGCAGTTTTAGTTAAAAAAGTCGATTTTTCCCGTTTTCGTCAATTTACCATTTTTGCACGTGGCGCGTCGAAAAACCCAGTTTTTATTTTCAAAAACCCGTATCTCAGAGTATCGAAAACATAACTTCACCATTTTTGATATACTATGTAAAATTTTCCAAGGAATCCGATAAAAATATTTTCAGACAAAGGCTCTTTGGTCCCGAGACCTTCAAAACAGCATTTTAAGTTTTCATACGACCTTTTTAAATGTTAAGTGGTTTTTGCGAAAAATTACGAAAATTGCCATTTTTCAGACCACCCTAACACGGCGTATGTTACCCTAATGGCCAAACAAAAAATATGGGTCTAATTATTTCGGCCAAGGAACCCCTCAGAAAAATTTTGAGCCCGATCGGAGAACTTTTTTTTTCGAATCATGCTGTTTTCGTGGGGAATTGCTGAATTTTAATCATTTATTAGATCTACTGTAACAGTGCAGATACCAGCTGACAAAATAAATGTTTTTTTTTTCAGATTTTTTGATTACCGTCATCAGGGGTGACATTGGGTCATACAATTTTCAGCATTTTTTTATGACTCAATTGAGGTTTTGCAGCGCGCCTGTGATTCAAATGAAGGTGGCTCCAAAATGAGGTTACTTGCCAAACATCGTATTCCTTTCTGCTGGATTGAAGAACAAATTCCCTTCTTCTCATGATTCCCTGCATCAATCTTTATGAAACTGGTTGCAAAAGACGAGAAAAAAAATTGCTTTAGAACAATGAGCATCAATTTTTGGGCGCGCAACAAATTGTGACCTTTTTCTTTAAAAAAACATGTTTTGGAACACGAAAAAAATAGTTTCCCCGTAAATATCAAAGAAATAAACAATTATACAAATGATAACAGATGTGTTAACGTATATTCAACAATTTTCATTGATTTTTGACAGACTTTCTTGCCAAATAGTCCAAATTACTATCTTTTTCTAAATTTCCAGTTTTCTCATAGAAAAATCAAACAAATATTGTAAAGTTATACACCAAATTGTTGGAAATAATTTTTCTCATCCGAATCCGGCATAAGTTTAATAAAAATGTTAATTTTGAAGGTAAAAACACATTTTTTCGAAAAATCATAGGTTTACGCTATTTTTTCATAGGTGGCGGCATGTGTCATTTAGCTTTGCTGCAAATTTTCTATCTCAGCCCCCAGACCCACTGTCACCCCTGATGGCGGCAGTAACAAATTGCATCTCTTAGCAATGTACATCGGAATATCGCAAAATTCTTTTTTTAAACGATCCCAAACACGCTATCACAGGAATATCTATTTATTTATTTATTGTTTATTGGATTTCTATTTTAATTGAAACTTTGAAGTTTATAGAAATGAAAATTGTTTTGCCCTCAGATTTTTCGAGGCGTTTTTGAATTGAGGGTGACTTAGCAATGGCCGTACTGTAAATTTTGAAAAAAGGTGTTCTATATTTAATGTTTTCAAGTTTCAAAATTCAAAAATTTATTAAACTTCAACAAAATAAGAATCTAGTTTGAATCGTTGTAATTTCAAGAGCTGCTCAATTAAGCTTTTAGAACAAGCTTTCAATTATATTCAGACACCTAGCGGCGAATAGCAAAACAATTACTGAACCGATTTTCAGTAAGATATGTTGCGCGACGACGTTGCAATGTCGCACCGAAAGATGAAACGGGTCGAAACAATGTCACAGGCCCAAAAGTGCTTTTAATTTTAATTTTCCATATAATTTTCTAAATCAACTGTACAAATAGTTTACACACTTACAACAACCATAAAAAAGCAAAATAAAAATGTGCATTTGTTAATTACGTAGATTACGTTCATTACGTAACCAGGACCGTACACAAAGATTCGTTCCAGCAAAGTCCTACTGCACTGTTAGGTAAATCTTAAATTACCAAAATTCTGACTATTAGAAATTTACTTGTATGCATCCACATGGAAGTTTGAAAAAATAATAGTTGTATAAATCGTCAGACACAACCATTATTTCTATAGCCGTTACATAGGAAAAAAAATCCACACGCTGGGTAGAACCCAATGGTTGACTCGTGGCATTTTTCTTTTTTTTTAATTTATATTTGTTCAGATTTTCTTTTCCATGTAGGGTACGTTATCCATTAGTGGTCCCCTTTCCTATAGGGGACCCTCTGAAGGGTTTTTGATGAAAAATTCAATAAAATCACAATTTCAAGCGTGTTGTTGTCTACAAATCTTTTATTTGGCACGTTCAGCATCATTTAAAACAATGTTGACTGGCATTGAATTGTCTTTTTCACCAAAATAAGTGTTTTGAGTTCGACATCTGAAATCAGTCATGGCCACTAGCATTTTCACAACAAAACTGCATTTATATTTTATCATTGAATTAACTATCCAATCATTTTTTGACTGATTATATAACTTCAGCAAGTTGAAATAATGTAACTTTAAGGAATTTTACTAAAATAAAGCGAAGAACTGCTCATTTTCGAGCAAAAATTAGGGGGGTCCAATATAGGACAACGAAAATCCTAACTTTTCCAAAAGTGGACCCCTGTTAATTTAACCTTCAAAAATGAAGAAAACTGTGTATTCAAGCAAAAGTTTCTCTTAAACATACAATAAATGCTTGTTGTTATCAACCTAAACGCATATTTTTTCAATTATGAGTATAAATATAGTTGTTTTCATGTTAAAAGTACCAAAAATGCTGAAGCCGTATGAATTTATAATTAATCAAAACTATAGTTAATTGTACTTAACTGAAGCATCATAATTGCAGCTTGAAATGATATTTTATAATAATAAATCAAAAACAAAACATTTTTTCTAAATGAACATACTTTATGAGCAACTTTATAAACAAATCTATTGTTCAGTTTCGGTCAACCATTTATGTAATTAGGGGAAATTCTCGTATCTTTGGCAGGTTAAGCTCTCGCTCCTAACTCCATCCAATTTGCTGATTTTCACTATTTAAACAACTAATTTTGCAAAACTTTTGGTAGAAACTTGCTTGCTCACTTCTTATTGAGCTATTTATCACTCGATTTCAGTTGAAAACGCTTTTATTTAGCTTTAATTGCATGTCAAAGTTCTGACCTGCCAACATTAGAGGCACGCTGGAATTAGATGCTGTTCCCCTAATATGGAAAAATTTGCATCAAAATTACTTTTTTAAAAATATTTTTATTTTTACAGTGGTTTTTGAAACTTTTTCTCTGATCTGTTTCGGAAAAAAATGTGTTTAAATGTCTGTTAGTTTTTTTTTTGTTGTTTAAAGCCAAATTTGTTAACAAAACATATTTGTTTATGATGAAAAGTGAGCAAAATCCATCTTTTATTCATTATATCTATCATTAGACCTAATGTGCTTCGGCTCTACTAGGGGGTCACAAATGGTTAAAATACCCTACATTCATTCAGTTTTTTTTTTTATTATTGAGTGTCCAATCATAATCGATGACCTTTCACCTCAATTTTAAAAACTAGCCATTTTCATTTATTCATGAAATATTGTAGCTTTCGCTATTCAGTGATTTCAAATGTAGGAGGTCCTACATGTACAAAAGGGAAAAGGGATACCTTAAAACTAACTTATAAACTATATAAAGAAGACTGCAATGATTGTTGTCGAAATGCATCAATTAACTTATTGGACATCCAAACGTCCAAAGTGTCAACTTCGGCTGATTGCTGAAGTTCACTGGGAGGAAGTTTCAGAATCATTTTGTGGCATTTTTCTCTGTATCGGCTACACCTTTCCAAAACTGAATTCGTAAAAACTTGGTCCGGAAGGTTATAGGAATGGAATTAAAATAAATCAGCAGAATCAAAGTATTTTCCATATCTCGCCTCCCAAAATTGAAAAAAAAATGCTTAAGATAATTGGCAAAAATTCAATTATTCCGTTCAATCTGTCTGGTTAAAATTCCTTGTTGAAAAGAACGATGCGTACGCGTCGTTGTCGCCATGTCCATTTTATTTAACACTGCAAAAAATGCCGAGTTTTATTATTGCCATTGCCTCTTCTCATTTAGCATGTCGTGGGACAGTTAAAATGGGGTTTATCAAAATCACAGTAGAAATACCATAAAATCAAAACAATGCTGAAAGGATGTGTATTATTTTACGCCTTCTATCCAGCTGCTGATTTAAAGAAGGGGCTCAGTAGTGGATCACATAGATTGAACTTCTCAATTATGTTCAACACTTTATCGTTCATTTACACGTTTGTTTTATGGTTAATTTTCCCTATCTAACAATAGATTTGAAGAACATTGCACATCAACCGGATTATTTCAGTTGTACGCGACTCATAATGGAAATTGGAGATTTTCGAGCCTTGCCTCAACTTTCCTTGTCCGCTCAACAAAACATGGTTGACGAAGGTGTAAGAAAAATGTCAAAATATTTGTAAATACAGCGACAGTTTTCATTCATTCTGAAATGTAAAGTAAAGAGCTCTAAATGGAAAACAAGAACAATGCACATCCTTTTTGATTTCATTTTCTTCCTCAATGCGATCGAAAATTTTCCCATCAACGTACGCATGATGCGATGTCATTAGACCTAAACATAATAAGGCTGACAATCGCTCCGGGCGAAATGGAATGATGCACGATGCTAGTGCCAAATTGAAACACGTGCCCCGATCGATCGACGAAGAAGGGGGTCAAAAGTTACTTTACAATCATAATATCACGCCCAGCTGGGGGTTGATTATGTAGCTGGATTATTTTAGACTAGATGGGTTTTTTTGGTGGCAGTGCGTGGCCGAATGGTTCCGCTGTCCGCTTTGTAAGCGGATGATTCTGGGTTCGATTCCCATCTGCTCCAACCTTCCATCGGATGAGGAAGTAAAATGTCGGTCCCGGCCTTGGTTGTTAGGCCGTTAAGTCATTCCAGGTGTAGGAGTCGTCTCCATGCCATAAGTACAAACAACACACCAAACCAAGCCTACTCCGGTTGAATCGCTGGCGGCGGTTGAACTCGCAATTCAAAGGTTGTCAGTTCAAACACTGGGGTGGAAGGTTCCTTGGAGTAGAAAGAGGTTTGGGTGCTCTCTACAATTCAAGGGTCGTTAATGAGGATGGTTTGATTTTTTTTAAGGTTTTTTTTTTGGAAAAAAAAGAAGTTTAACTTACTTTTTGACTATGGATTTAAACAAAATAAATCTAGGCTATACTTATTTAGTGTCAAGCTGTTTAAAGTGCAACATGGAGATAAAAGTTCTGTCCAGCTTCTATGAAATTTAACACGACAGCTTTTTTGCGCTTGTAAAAAATGCCTAAAATTCAGGGAAGGCAAACAAAACAAAAAAAAATTGGAACTATGTTCTTGATCGCAAAACTTACAGATTTGATCGAATCGAGTTCTGAAAAGTTCTAGGATTATCTAGACATCCGTACAGATCATTGGAAAAAGAAGCGTTCCAATTGAATGAATTATGTTCGAGAACTAGCGAGATGAAGTAACCGTTCCAACTTTTTTGGGAGTTTGGCATGCGTTGGGTGTTCCAGTATTTGGGTGTCTAATTTGGATAGCAGTATTTTTAATAACTTTCAGATGCCAAGATAATTAAGTGTTAATTAATACTACCAAACATTAAGGCGTCATCCATAAAGTATGTCACGCTCAAATCAGCCAAATTTAACCCCTCCTCCCCCCCCCCATGTCACACTTTGTCACGCTGGCTCTGACCCTCCCCCCCTCGAAAAGTACATCACGTTTTGTCGGACCCCCCTACCTTATGTTTTGTACAATGTTAGCATGATTTATAAATAGGATTATTGTTAAATTCGGAATACAATCGAGAAAGTTTTTAATTTCTACAGTTAATCCTAACTTAATCCACCTATGTGGTTGGAGCCTTCCCCACTCATTACCAACAACGGCTTTCATTTCATCTATTTTTTTAGATTCCGAATAAAAAAGTACATCAATACCACTTGAATGGACATATCTCCAGACAGGGTTGACAGATCTAAAATGTTTTGGACTCGGATAATGGATCCGGACATAGTTTACATACATTTAAGTGAGATCCGACTTCAAAAAAGTACATAAATGTCACTTAAGTGACCATATATCGAGACAGGGTTGCCAGATCTTCAATGTTTTAGACTCGATGGAATGGTCTTTTGATAATCTAACCAACGATGGGTCGGATAGTGGATCCGGACATAGATTACATACAGTGAGATCCGGTTATATGTGAAAATACATTTTATACATAACTTTCGAGCAGAAACTTGCAATAGAGACCACAAAAGACCCGGGGGTCGTTAATGTGGATGGTTTGATTTTTTTTGACATAACTTTTGAACTACTTATCGAAACTTCAATCTGTATAAAACTCGATCTATGGGACCCTAAACCAAGTCGAATGCAACAGGTTCGAGTCAAATCGGTTCAGCCAGTGCCGAGAAACATGAGCTAGATTGTTAGTCACATACATATATACACACACACATACACATAGACATTTGTTCAGGTTTCGATTCTGAGTCGTGTACCCATAAAGGTGGGTCTAAGACGTTTTTATACGAAGTTCATTTTTAGAGCAGGATTATAGCCTTACCTCAGTGAGGAAGGCAAAACTCTGTTTTTTAAAGCCTTGAATCGAGTTTGATTTATGAGTAAAGTTTATCGAACATTCAACTTTTTAAGCAATATTCAAAGAATGAACTTTCAGTATTAGATAAACAATCATGCGCGACGTCACAGTCTCACGTTCCCTCCCTTCCCCTTGTCACACTTTGTCACACTTGCGATTCCCGATTTGGCTCGGCAAAGTCAGATTCAGTTCAAAATGTGAAAATGCTCGTTGTGAGTGTGATTCCCGTACCGGAATGCATACCTTCAATATATTGGCTTAGGTGTGAGGCCGAAGGATCCACCATACTTCATTTACATGTGGTTGAATCAAACAATTCATCCTTGAAAAAATGAGTTTGCGTTCAGTTGTACGTTAAGTTTCACAATGAACGTCTATTCTTACCTTTAAGCTTAATTAAACATTATCTTTCAACTGGTATCGTATTTCTAAGAAGAAAGTATTCTTTGAAACATCATTACGAGCGTTCCACCGTACCGTAATTCAGCTGCATATCTTTGATTAACAACAGCATCACGTTACCATCATGCCACCAGAGCGACAAATGTCACCAAACAGGCTGTCAGGAATCACTGACTAAATGAGTCTCGCAAGGCAAATGTCACGTTTCAACAGTTTAATTTCTCATCATTATTACCGTGTATATTGGTGATTATTTTTTTCCTGTTTCTGATCGGTTTTCTCCTGGCGGGATCAAACCTTAGCATATCAACCATGAGCCACCCATCGAACATGCAAGGATTCAGCGATGTAGAGCCACCATCAACCTATAAAATAAAATGACAAAAAAAACTTCAGGCATGGGTGTCCCCTTCCGAAAGTGTCATCATTATTTTCTTGCCTTGTGCTGGTTTTGACTTTTTATGCAGGAGATGGGGTAAACGAGAGCAATCTGATCGGTGTGGTAGCTTGTCTTTTTTATACTTTGGAGATTTCATCATCTTTATCAGGGAAATTTACTAACTGCGTGTGCACAGTAGAACATGGATGCAAGAATAATTATTGAAGAGAAAAATAACTTCGAATTCAGAAGAATAATTGTCGTATAAAGTTATATTATATAAAAATATATATAAAATCAAATTTCGCAAGAGTAGTCCTACATGCCTTCTAAAAATAATCAAAATATTAGCTAAAAATTAAATGGGTCACTTTAATAAAAAAGCAAACACATAACCTACACAAAAAAAAATGATGGTAATATTATATCAAGAAATGGCGACAGATTTTGTGGCGAAAAAAATGTGTAATATTAAATCAGGAATTGATGAATATTCATCAGTTTTTGATGAATATTCATCAGGCTCACATTTTTACACATTTTGCCTTTCTTACTAAAGAAATCAAGCTTCTTCATCAAATCAAAAAGTCTCGACTCAGTCGCAATCCAGCGACAAGTTAAGACGTGTTTTGCTCGTGTTGTCATCTCGCGTGCTTGGAAGTTTTTGACGGATGGAGGTGAAGGAATCCTCCGAGGAGGAAGATTTTCGTCCCGTCCGCGGGAATCGGAAGCGGAAGAAGTCCAGCGAGGTCACTGAAATCGGCATCGAAGGAGAAAAAGTTGAGAAGACCCTGCTCAATAGGAACAAATTCAGCGCGCTTTCGGGCGACAAAAACAACAACAATGCCAGCCCAGCAGGCGGAGGAGACGCAGTTCCAGCACCCGTCCAGTCGGCAAGTAAACAAAAGCAACCACCTTTGGTGGTGAAGAACACCACGGATTTTTACAAGCTCGTGGCGATAGTGGAAAGTTGTAAATTTGGTTTCAATCCGATTTACAAACTAACCCGATTTGGAACCAAGGTGACCTGCTTCTCTGTCAAAGATTTTGACAAGTTGCAAGAGGAAGAAAGTGGAATTCTACACCCACGAACGGCGGAGCGAACGAAATCACCGGGTCGCTCTTCGTGGTTTACCTGATGAACTGAAACCAGATGAGGTCAAGTACCTCCTGAAGAGGGATCTCAAGCTAGACGCGCTGGAGGTGCATGCCATCAAGCGGAAGGAAAAGTCCACCGTGAACGAAACTCCGTACATTGTGGTCTTCCCCAAGGGATACACCAATCTGAAGAAGCTCTCTGCAATGAAAGTTGTGGCAAAAACTATCATCCGGTGGGAGGCCTACCGGAACAAGCGGCCGAACGTGACCCAGTGCAGGAACTGCTTGCAGCTGGGTCATGGAACCAGGAACTGTCACCTGAAAGGGAGGAGCAACAACTGTGGAGATCCCCACAAGACGGAAGAGTGCAAAGTTCAAGAAGCCGAGCCGAAACGGTGTGCCAACTGCTATGGAGCCCACAAAGCCACGGACCGCAGCTGCCCTAAGCGTGCGGACTTCATCCGGTGGCGCCAGCAGGCGTCGAAACCGAAACCGCCGGCAAGGAAGGCGGAGAAGCAGAGTCTAGCAGTTCCGGCGTTCACGCCGGCGGAGTTCCCTCCGTTGCCGGGTGCAGTCCCGGACGGAACATCGAAGGATCGCCCTCGCCCCGCAAGAAGCAGCCAAGGAAGCTCCCGAGACAGTGGAGCCACGAAAGAGGAAGCCGGGGAGATGCTCTACAGTTCTGCTGAGCTGTGGGTCATTTTCTCGGAGTACATCGGCAGATTCAAAACCTGCAAGACCCGCTTGGACCAAGTAACCCTCGTCAGTTTCCATGATTTCCATGTATGGAGTGTAATGAGTTTTTTTTTATTTTTTTATATATTTTGATTGTAAACTGATCCTTGGTCCTAACCTGGTCATATCACCTAAAAGGACCTAATAAAAATAAGTTATGAATAAAAAAAATCAAAAAGTCTCTATGTTTATCGAGTTAACCTGATGGTTTGCTAATAGATAAAAAACAAAATTACAGCTTTTAGAACGCATGCTTTCTTTAAGGATTATTTTGTAGTATATTTGCGTCAAATTTATAATAAGGTTGATTAAAGCTGTCGGCCACTATTGCTAGTACCAACCACTAGTGTCTTCCTTTTATCTACAAGGACTTCGCCGCCCTGGGCTCCTAAGTGTTTTAGTACGGCACGGAGAGACGGCGCCGGATACCCATATTTACACAAAGAATTTTAGAGCGCCCATCGCGGGATTCGAAACAGCAACCTCTGGATTGTGAGTCCAGTGCGCGGTCCGATTGATCCACACGGACTGGTAAAAAAATGTTGAAATGTTATCACAAATCACAGCCAAATTTGACCCCTTCAAATTGTCGTTTTAAGCTTTAGCAAAGTCACATAAAACTAGACAAACTTCAAATCCTAAAATTTTCGAAAGTTTTGGGAGTTGTTCTTTAAAATGCTTTTTAAGGATCAAAAATTGGTTGAAAATTGTAGTTTATGCAACAAGTTGCAAAAAGAGGATTTTTTTCAGTGATGAAAAAATCAACTTTTGCAACGAGGTCCATACAATGTTTTTTGCAATTCCGTAAAACACCCTTTGAACAGAATTATAGGACAAATGTCCATGCATTGAGTCAATGAATCGTGTAATTCAAAAAAATGTTGAAAATTACAACTTTTCCAAACAAGTGCTGAAAAGCTCAACATTTCTGTGCTGAAAAGTAGAACTTTCCAGCATTTGTTTTGATAGGGGTAACTATTCCATTCTGTTATTTTTGGTACAGAAAAGTAGGCTGTTTCGTTGTTCAAGAATGACAGGAAATGTAAGTAGTTTCACGACGAAATTGCAAAAATGGATTTTTGCCGATTTTTTAGATCGAAGCCGAGGTGGGGTTATAAGTTATAAGACATTATAGGAAAGGTAATGCGATATGTGTTCAAATGTAAGTTTAGCATGGGACGAAATCAAGCTGCCCCGAATAAGGAGAATCAGGGTATTTTAACCATTAGTGGACCCCCTAGTAGAGTCAACGAGCATATTTCACAATTATGCAATATGTTAAGCACTATTTCAAAACCCTTTCTACAACACAATGAAATCTGAAATCTTTTGAACAAATCTGACTATTTGTTTAATAAAATATTTGCAATTGTCCATAAAAATAGTCATTTGAAAAAAAAACTGTTTTTTGCCAGTTATGGACCCCTTTTTCGTATAGTGGACACGGGTTCATAATCCCGGGAAAAATATTGTTTTTATATCAAATTTAGCCGATATTTGATGTTTTGATGCATGGTGTGTGTCTAATAATAGATATGAGCAATTCTCTACGAAATCGGTCTTTTTCCTAGAATTTTAATTTTTGTAACTTTTAATCCGTATGAAACTTTTTTGGTGTCTTCGGTATGCCCAAAGAAGCCATTTTGCATCATTAGTTTGTCCATATAATTTTCCATACAAATTGGGCAGCTGTCCATACAAAAACGATGTATGGAAATTCAAAAATCTGTACATTTTGAAGGAATTTTTTGATCGATTTGGTGTCTTCGGCAAAGTTGTAGGTATCCAGGTTTTTAAGCGAAAATAGCGTTTGAAAGGTGAACGCCCGAAATGTCAAAATCACACAGTGGTATCAACATTACGAAAAAAGTGTGCCATGGCATGACAGCCACATTTTTTTTTAAATTTTGGTGCTTCTGCGCTATTTTGACATTTCAGACGTTCACCATTCGAACGCCATCTTCGTTTAAAAACCTGGATAGATATGGACTACACTGAAAAAAAATGATACACGGTAAAATTTTTTTGATATTTTTTTATTTAACTTTTTGTTACTAAAACTTGATTTGCAAAAAAACACTATTTTTAATTTTCGACAAAGAACTTTGTCCTAAGGTTTCTATACGTGGTGTCAATCCAAAATTTTCGCGAAGCGAAAACGTTACGTGACGAATTCCCCTCTCGGCAATTTTCCCCTCTTAGGTACACGCTGGTTGGTTGAACAAACGTTTCCCAATCAGTCAATCGAGAGACGTGAGATTGATGTATCTAAAATTACTCCCTTTCCACCTCATAATTTTCGGATCAACGACGAGGCAAAAAGCGAATAAGGAGGTATAGGAGAATGGGTGCAAAGAGGAGGGGCATACGTCCCCGATCTAAATCAACAAAACTCGGCTCGGTTGATCCCGATAATTCATTCTGTTGCTGGACATCGAAGAGTCAACATCAGGAGCAGATGGCCTGGTGGTCCTGGAGCAGATGGCATGGGCCAGCCAAGACATGCCATCCAGCATTAGAAGGAGTCGATAATTGGAATTGGCCATCACCTGGATTGTTCGGAGTCCCCAGGGATGTTCCGATGGGGAGACATTTGCCGAAACATTAGTGTTGGGGCAATATGGGTATCAAAATTTTTGATTTTTGATACGGGATATGAAAATTTGACATTTTGGCAGTAGTGGCCACAATTAGGAGTGGCCGGAGGCCCCGGGGATGTTACGATGGGGGGACATTAGCCGAACCATTAGAGTTGGGGCAATATGGGTATCAAACTTTATGGTTTTTGATACTGGACATGAAAAGTTGAAATTATAAGGGAATCTTGGGGAAATTTGGACCAGACAATGTAATCGAAAATTTCAACAACCATCTTGCAAAGTTCTTTGTCATACTGATCATGTGTAACATAACCACGTGCACCTTTTTTTTGATGATAATTACGCCATCGCTGATTCAAAGTCTCTTAGGTACATTCGAAAGGTCTTTTGGGGGACATTTGCCGAACCATTAGAGTTGGGGCAATATGGGTATCAAACTTTATTTTCGGCAGCAGTGGCCACAATCCGGAGAGGCCGGAGGACCCGGGAATGTTCCGATGGGGGGACATCCGCTGAACCATAAGAGTTGGAGCAATATGGGTATCACACTTTAGGGTTTTTGATACTCGACATGAAAAGTTGAAATTATAAGGGAAACTTGGGGAAATTTGGACCAGACAATGTAATCGAAAATTTCAACAACCATCTTGCAAAGTTCTTTGTCATACTGGTCATGTGTAACATAACTACTTACACCTTTTTTATGATAATTATGCCATCGCTGATTCAAACTCTCTTATGTGCATTCGAAAGGTCCTTTGAAGCACTTCAAAATGTGCCATAGACATCCAGGATTGGTTTGACTTTTTCTCATAGCTTTTGCAAATTACTGTTATAATGGATTTTTTTAAAACCTTCATATCTTTTTTCCAACAGTCTCCAACACCCATACTCCTATAGGTCAAAAGTTAGGTAATTTCATAGACCTTTTGGTAATAACTTTTTGGCCAATCACAGTTTTTCTCATAGTTTTTTCAATTTTCTATAACAAACATTTTACAACGTTAGTTTTTGCACTGTTGGCTTCCATAGTTGCACTTTTTGGTTTTAATTTTTACATATTCGGAATCTTTGGAAAATTTCACGTTAATAAGAACTTGTAAATTTGATTGGAAAAAATGCCATTATGAATGAATTAAAATATTTTTTAACAACTTGTTTGATTCGAGGTAAATCAGGTTTTCGCCTACTTGATACAACATTTGACGTATTGAACACAGGGTTAATAAGATCTTTTTCTTTTTTCAAAAATGTTTTATTTTATTTATTTTTTAATCAAATTGACAACTCCAATACTTCTAACTTACGTGAAAATTTTCGAGGATTCCGAATATGACAAAATTGAGACCAAAAAGTGCCGCTATGGAAGCCTACAGGCCAAAACTAACGTTGTAAAATGTTTGTTATAGAAAATTCTAAAACTTATGAGAAAAACTGCGATTGGCAAAAAGTTAATACCGTAGTCCATGAAATTCCCTAACTTTTGACCTATTGGAGTATGGGTGTTGGAGAATGTTGGAAAAAGTTATGAAGGTTTTAAAAAAATCCATTTTTAACAGTAATTTGCAAAAGTTATGAGAAAAAGTTAAACCAATCCTAGATGTCTATGGCACATTTTGAAGTGCTTTAAAAGACCTCGTGGCACGGTGGTTAGCGGCAATGCTGTTAATCGTTGAAATCAACGGCTTTTATATCATCGATGTCGTTGATCGTTGATTTAAACGTAATCGTAATCGCAGCCATCGTTGATTTAATCGTCAACGTCAACGGAGTCGTTGCCGGGACCGTGGTGTAGGGGTAAGCGTGATTGCCTCTCACCCAGTCGGCCTGGGTTCGATCCCAGAATGTCCCGGTGGCAAATTTTGAGACGAGATTTGTCTGATCACGCCTTCCGTCGGACGGGAAGTAAATGTTGGCCCCGGACTAACCTAAAACGGTTAGGTCGTTAGCTCAGTCCAGGTGAAGGAGTCGTCTCCTGGGTCCTGTCCTGGTGGAGTCGCTGGTAGGCAGTTGGACTCACAATCCAAAGGTCGTCAGTTTGAATCCCGGGGTGGATGGAAACTAAAGTGTAAAAAGAGGTTTGCAATTGCCTCAACAATCAAGCCTTCGGACGCTTAGTTTCGAGTAGGAATCTCGCAATCGAGAACGCCAAGGCAATGCTGTAGAGCGAATAATTTGATTTTTTTTTGATCAACGCGTTGATTATCGATAATCAACGCGTTGATCAACGGCGTTCTTTTATAGTTTTCTAGAGTTTTTTGAGGAAAGAACGATTTTTTCATTAATGTATTGATTGGGAAACATTCTTAAATAGATGTGACATGGTTGTTCGGGGATCCGGGTGTACCAAGATGACCGAAGTGACCGGATTTTAAACGTAATTTAAGGGCTAACTAATTACTGGTCACTTCCATCTCCACTTTGGTCCAACCAGGATTTTTCTTATGTAAGTAACACCGAGGACGAAATATTGGGAACCGAGATATGGTCGGATTAACACCGGAATTATTGTTCCGGCGGGTTCAGTAAGAGTCTCGCGAGGCTAAATAACGACAGAATTTGTTTTTCTATGATACAATACTAAATTTCACCCATGTTCCAGAACCCAGATTGAGATCGGCCAAAATGTCAAACTTCATGACAGACCGGAGTAGCTTCCTGCTAGTATTCAAAGAGTAAACAAAATATTTATGACCTACTGCGATCGGTTTTCGGCACCACACGGAAGATTTATCTCTTGGGGTTGCTATCGAAACTCATTGATCACCCACAGTAGGCTACTCCGGTCTGTCATGAAGTTTGACATCTTGGAGAATCTCAATCTGGGTTCTGGAACATGGGTCATGTGGTTAATTCAGTATTGCATCACAGAAAAACAAATTCTGTCGTTATTTATTCACGCGAGACTCTCACTGAACCGGTCGGAACAATAATTACGGTATTAATCCGACCATATCTCGGTTCCCAATTGTCCATCCTCGGTGTCATTTATATAAGAAAAATCCTGGAAGGACTAGGGAACCAAAGTGGAGATGGAAGTGACCAGCAATTAGTTAGGGTTTAAATTACGTTTAAAATCCGGTCACTTCGGTCCTCTTGGTAAACCCGGATCGCCGAACAACCATGTCAAATCTATTTAAGAATGTTTCCCAATCAATACATCTTTGAAAAAATCGTTCTTTCCTCAAAAAACTCTAGAAAACTAAAAAAGAACTCCGTTAAATCAACGCGTTGATTATCGATAATCAACGCGTTGATCAACGCCGTTTAAATCAACGACTCCGTTGACGTTGACGATTAAATCAACGATGGCTGCGATTACGATTACGTTTAAATCAACGATCAACGACATCGATGACGTTGATTCAACGATTAACAGCATTGGTTAGCGGCTTCGGCTGCCGATCCCTAAGTTGCTATGGGGCGCGGGTTCGATTTCCGCCTTATCCTCCTGGCCATCTATCGGATGGGGAAGTAAAACGTCGGTCCATTTGCGTAAAAGAGGTTTTGTGTGACTCACACCACATAACCTTCGAACGCCTGGAAATGAGCAAAAACTTGCAACAGAGACCACAAAAGACCCGGGGGTAGTTACTCGAAACTGAGTGTCTGAGGGCTTGATTGTTGAGGCAATTGCAAACCTCTTTTTACGCCTTAGCTTCCAACCACCCCGGGATTCGAACTGACGACCTTTGGATTGTTATTCCAACTGCCTACAAGCGACTCCACCGAGTAAGGACCCAGGGAGACGACTCTTACACCTGGACTGAGCTAACGACCTAACCTTTTTTATTAGGTTAGTCCGGGGCCAACATTTACTTCCCGTCCGACGGAAGGTATGATCAGACAGATCTCGTCTCGAAAAATGCCACCGGGACCGTCTGGGATCGAACCCAGGCCGACTGGGTGAGAGGCCATCACGCTTATCCCTACACCACGATCCCGGCTCGAATGCACCTAAGAGAGTTGGAATTGATGAAATTTTACGGAAATGTGAGCAATTTTAAGATTTGTAATGTATTTTCGACCTCAAATTTCATAGCCCGTTTTACCCCCACTTCCCTTTGTCATAGAGGGCTCATATTTGGCATGAGTTCAACTCATGTATAGACAAATAAACGCTGTAAGTTTCATCCAAATCGGAGCACCTCGATACGACTTGTTACACATTGGTGAAAAACTCGCTCTTAAAAAAAGAAAAGAATACAACTTTGCACATATAAAGCATTTTTTATGAAATACATTGTACTATCCGTTTCTCGAATCGATCTGAATATTTGGTGATTGACTCTACAGGCAAAATAAGGCCAAATCCATGCAGGAAAACCTATCGCCCAATGGGTTTAAAAAAATTTGCCTTGTATGAAAAACGATAGAAAATCGGGTTTTTTTAAATTTCAATCAAAGTAGGCTTTTTTGGAGTCAAAATATGACCCAGATAAATATCCGGGAACCGTGGTGTAGGGGTAAGCGTGATTGCCCAGTTCGATCCCAGACGGTCCCGGTGGCATTTTTCGTGACGAGATTTGCCTGACAACGTCTTCCGTCGGACAGGGAAGTAAATGTTGGCCCCGGTCTAAGCTAGAGGCTTAGGTCGTTAGCTCAGTCCAGGTGTAGGTGTCGTCTCCCTGGGTCCTGCCTCGGTGGAGTCGCTGGTAGGCAGTTGAACTCACAATCCAAAGGTCGTCAGTTCGAATCCCGGGGTGGATGGAAACTTAGGTGTAACAAGAGGTTTGCAATTGCCTCAACAATCTAGCCTTTGGACACCTAGTTTCGGGTAGGAATCTCGCAATCGAGAACGCTAAGGCAATGCTGTAGAGCGAATAATTTGATTTTGAAATATTTTAAGTGGAATCGGTGCAGATTTGACGATTTCATAAAACAAATTCACAGTTTTATGTTGATTTTGCCAAATTCCCAATCTGAATCGATTTCGCTGAAAATTTCACCAGGGCCGTATTTTTATCCCGAAGCAGATTTACAAATTGTTGATTACCAGTTTCGAACTACAAATCGTTGAAAAATATATCTAAGTAGAAACTAGAATTGAAATCCATCGGATATGCGGTGTCGTACCATTTATTCTTCACAAGATATCGAAAATTTGATTTAAATTGTATAATCAAGCAGTGGGATTAGAAAGATCACTTTTATACATTTGGTTTTTTGTTTCAAATTCAAAAATATGAATTTTCATTATGAAAATAACCCTACTTCCTCCGAATAATCAACTTTTCCGAGAAAAAAAATGGCTCTGATTGATTGTATGGATGCATGAGTAAGAACGATTTGTACATTCCGTAATTATTCCCATTGAAATCAGCTCCGCTCATCATGCGCGATTCCTGCAGGGCAAAGAAGAACCCTCTTGAATAAAACCGCGCCCCTTCCACTGGCAGCTGATTGCGCGATATTTCCCTATATTTTCCCCCGAATCATTTTTTTATCGAGTATATGGGATGGGCAGCAAGGTTTCTTTCTGGCTAGCTTGTCGTCTCCCCTACCACACAAATCAACAACATAACAAGCCAGTAGGAGCAAACGCCGAACGTAAGGGACGGAATCCACATGAAATCAGAAATTATTATTATATCGTCGTTTGTCCCGCCCTAACGCTGGCTGCTGACGACGAATCAAAACCCAGCGCGCGCGGTCATGCCTGGCAGACGATGAAGGCAGCGAAAAAGAGAAATCACAATTTATGATTTCTTTCGCATTTTTTAATCAGCAAAGTACGACTGTGTCAGCACCAGCGTGCACGGAAAAGTACAGTAAGGTTTCGTTTAATCTGTTTTTTTTTTTGTTTTTGTTCAAATTAGTTGCTGAAGATATGATAAAATAAACCTTTGAAATGAGTAGAAAATTTAAATTTATATTTCCAGTTCATTCGAATAGCTGACTGTATGTAAACCACTCTGAATTCTTTTGCTCACATTTCCTCTATGTGAATACAACGCTGCTTGGTGTGTACGATAAAGTGTTCGTACATAAGGTTTTTTTAGACGACGCCACTATACGACTCACCTTTGACCAACATCGTGTGCGCCGTAGCAGTTCTCACGGTTGAAGCCGATAGCGCAAAAGAACAGATGACACTGGCAAGTATGGTCGATGTCGACTCCTGGAGTTGCCTTGTGATTGCCATCCCGTTCCTCAAAAAGTTGAAAACACTCATTACGCTTATAAAAGGCTGGGGTTACTTTTGATATTCGATACCAGTTACTAAAACTTGGTTCAAGAACCTGTCGAAACTTTCTTAAATGCTGATAATTAATAAAGTGTCGCTTTGCGCAAAAGCTACATTCGGTCGACGTCGAGGCAATAAATAGGGAAACAACTCTTTCATACAAGAAAACTTTCGTAAAATCGTCGTGTCCTCTGAGCATTTTTTTAAGTCTGTTTTTTTTGATAATTTAACAATTCCTGGGTAAATCTGATCTGATGGTATTTGGTCCAATAATATAATAATGAAATTGCAAAATTGCAGAATTTGTCAATGGTCGGACACCACATTTTGGTATTCTTTTGGTATTACGGTATCAAATTCTTCTGAAACTATGGGAACATTTAGACCAATTTTGACAAAATGATTAATTTTGCGCTAAAATGATGTCTCAAAGCAAGTGCTTTCATTGAAATCCGAAAATTGATTTTAAACATTTTTGATATACCCCCTGAAGAATTGTCTTGAAATTGTAAAAAAAAATCTTGTTGTGTTTTTTTGAAATCCTCTGAAACTATGGGACATTTTTTACCAATTTTGACAAGATGATTAATTTGATTATTTGTGTTCGATGTGGTGAAGAATATCACTAAAAACAACATGGAATCATCAGGTGAGTAAAAAAAATCTGATTTTCGAAGGGCGCGGGAATATCTAAAAATAAAACCATGGCAATAGCAATGTTCAAAAATCCAGAAGACTTCAACTTGGTTTTGAAATTGTTTGATTTTGTGGTATTATTTTACCCTTGGAATAACATGGTTTGATATTGTTGTGCCCTTCCACATAAAATACTTTGGTATAATTTCATGATATTTTACCATCTATTACTGGACAACCAAGGGCACATTTTGGTCCCTGATATTTGCCCAAGTAATACCAAAATTTGGTATTCCCGTGTTATTTACCCCTGCTCGGGTTGCTCGGTTCTGGGCTGCAGCTCGCCAGTCTCCTAGGCTCCCCATTGTACGCACGGTGATCCTGCTCTACGGCCTGTGCGCGCGGTCATAGAGCAACCTTACAGGATGGTCTTCATGCATTCTCGTGACGTGGCCGGCCTACCTAAGACTCCCAGTTCAGCAGACGGCAGAGGATCTCCAAAGCCGTCTCCATGCGCTATATCTCCGTTGAAGTGCTCGTTGAAGTGCTCGTTGAAGAACCGCTGCCACTTTGTCCATAGGAAGGTTTCCCTCAGCAAAAGCTGCATTCTATTCGTCAAGTAGCCGCTGGCACTTCTCGTCGAACCAGCGCTGCTTTCCAACTCGGGCCGTACTACCTAGCGCGGCTTCAGCAGCACTGCCGATGGCCGAGCATATTCTGCTCTATCCATCCATCCGTCTCGCTTCCAACATGTAGTGCTGCAGCCGCTCGGTGTTGAACGACGGTGGGAGTCGATTCTGTCGTCGGTGGCACGTCGTCGACAGGTTTAAGTGCATGCTTGCATTTAGTGTTTTTGTTCGTTGGTCAGGTGATGTCAAGGTGCCTTTGTGGATGTTTTATTTTTTTCGGAGGAAGACCGTGCTCAGTAGCATCATACCGCTGGAGGCTGCGAATTTGATGCACCACTGGCCGTTGTCGTTCGTGACGGTGTGCAGGCTGCACGGCACGATCACCGGCTTGCACATCTCCTCCCTTCCTATGCGGGCGTTCATATCTCCGATGACGATCTTCGTGTCCCTCAGAGGGGAAGCTGTCGAACTTCTGTACCAGCTTCGCGTAGAAGGCTTTCTTCTCGGCATCGGATAATTCATCGTGTGGGGGTGTGGGCAATGTACGTTGGAAATGTGATTGTTGAAGAAACGGCCTTCAATCCTCAACCATTCCGGTCGTTGATCGGCTCACAATCTATCACACGACTCCTTTGAAGTTTGATCAACTCTGAGCTGAGATATTCGAATTTTTGTGAAGATCATAATTGTACTTAAAATTTAAAAAAAAAACCTAAGGCACTCTCCAGGATCCCTTCGAAAGATTGGCTGCGTTAGGGTCTGATAAGATTAGAGATTAGATTAGATAGATACAAAAAAAAATAAACTTCAAATAAAAAAGATTAGGTAATTAGGAATTTGCGTGATCTTAACCGCATCGTAACGTTTACGCTTCTGTCTTACAACTCCTGTTGATAAATCCTGTGTTCAGCTAAATTGTGAAATTTACAGTAAGTGTTAGATCGTTCTTTATTTTACACTTCTTCGCTGATCGTCCTAATCGTGTAACAATAATCTGCAAAGAAAAAAAAATGGTAATATTCATCAGGAAATGGTGACAGATTTTGTGGCAAAAAAATGATTAATTTTACCCCGGAAAATTATGAATTTTCATCAGGTTCACATTTTTACACATTTTTTATGTAATATTACTCAAAAAAGAGGTAATATTCAACCTACCAAATTTTCTATATTCCAAAATTCAACTTTTTTTGCTCCGGTTTATGTGCACCGTTAAATGTGATAAGCGATAGAAAAAACATTTATCATGTGTTCGGTCCTTTTTCTAGTATTCCAACAGTTATTTTGTAGATATTTTGATAACAACTTGTTGGCTGACTTCATTCTGAGCTGATTGTTACTCAAATGCAACCCAGTCGGCTTGAGATTGATCCCAGACGGTCCCGGTGGCATTTTTCGAGACGAGATTTGTCTGACCCTAGTTTCGAGTAGGAATCTCGCAATCGAGAACGCCAAGGCAATGCTGTAGAGCGAATAATTTGATTTTGATTTTTGTAATGCCTTTTCAAAGCTGTAATTGAACGTCAAAGTGCTATGCCAGCATAAGGTGCACAGCAAAAAAAGTTGAATTTTGGAAGGTTGAAAATTGGGTAGGTTGAATATTCCTTATTTTTTGAGTAATATTACATAAAAAAATGTATAAAAATGTGAACCTGATGAATATTCATCAAAAACTGATGAATGTTCATCAATTCCTGATGTGATATATAGCACATTTTTTTCGACACAAAATCTGTCACCATTTCCTGATGAATATTACCATCATTTTTTTTTTTTTTTTTTTGCTGTGTGTTCAATAGCATTACATGCTGTTCCCCTAGTTTGTTCTGTTTGGTTGTGGTCATTACAAACGCGTTTTGAACAGCAAATATTCCATCCTGTTTAACAAACACGACAATTTAAAATGTGTCAATCAGATAACAATGTTTACTGACTTTATCATAAGTCGCATCCAAATTAACGTTACGCTATATTCAGCAGAATTTTACTTTATTTTAACAACATTCTATCGTTTATCACGTCCAAAGAAAGTTTTTGCATTTGAGAATCCTTAGCTAAAACATCACCACTTGAAAGTTATTTATGCAAGAAAGTCAAATGTGCATTCCATGCTCAAAGCACATTATTTATAATTATTTTGTCGTATGCACGCGAAAACTCATTATGCAAACATCAAAGCCAGGAAGGAAACTGTTTTTCTTTTCTTTCGAGCGCTTCAAAGCGGCGACGCCATTAAAATGCAAAGTAAAATGTTTGGAGTGGAAACCCTTTACACAGTTTATATTCTTATGCACAGGAAAAAAGCCCTTGTACCTTAAGTGTACACAAAAAAACACAGTTTGTATTGCATATATTGTGGCAGGAACATGCAATATTCGTCAGAAGCTTAGCTTTGAATTAGGAGAAAGTTGGGTTTCAGTAAAGTTTTAGTAGTGCCGGAAACTTATATCGTTGGCCAACAAAAAAAAAAGTTTATTAGGAAAGTGATAGTATCTTAATAATATTAACAAGGAAATGGTGGAAGAAACCGTCAAATGCAATGCAATGTCATATACTTTTGACCGGTACCGTGAAGAGTATATGGCGGTGCTTTTCGGAAGCTAACAACTTTTCAGCAAAAAATCCTAAAAATATAATGTGTTCGGGAAAGTTGTTCAAAATTTAATAAAGGTCCTACATCTGAGAATTGATCAATATTGGACGATTTTTGCGTTCTCCACAGGTAAAAAACTAGAAAAGTTGCCTTTCTCCATACATTTTGACGACTTTTCCCATACAAACATAAAGCGATTAGAGGGAGGGGTTCCCGTGGTCAGAATAAGCTCAAATTTGGAATTTAGCCTAATTACACTGAGCAACAAAAAATTACAAAAATGACTGCGCAGGATCAACTCGAGGGGAAGCATGAAGTTTGGGGTCCCCAAATACACGTACACTTTGAATTTAAAAAAAGATATTTAGACAGGGCCGAGTGGTTTTTCTCCAAAGTTTGTATGGAGAATTAGTGCTGTTCGCTACTTCCACATATTGCATGCAATTTTTTGGTTGCAACGAACCGCCCTAATTCTCCATACAAACTTAGGAGAAAAACCATTTGGCGCTGCCTAAATGTTCATCAAAAACTGATAAAAATTCATCATTTTCTGGGGTAAAATTAATCATATTTTTTTGCCACAAAATCTGTCACCATTTCCTGATGAATATTACCACCATTTTTTCTGTGTGCCATCAAAACATGTAGGTTTTTAAGTTTTGCGATTTTCGTTTTTTTTTTTTCAAAAGCCCCTTTTTTCAAATGGCCATATTGCGGAAACAAAAATTATAGACAGCTACACAGAAAAAAATGATGGTAATATTCATCAGGAAATGGTGACAGATTTTGTGGCAAAAAAATGATTAATTTTACCCCAGAAAATTATGAATTTTTCAGTTTTTGATGAATATTCATCAGGTTCACATTTTTACACATTTTTCATGTAATATTATTCAAAAAAGAGGTAATATTCAACCTACCAAATTTTCAACATTCCAAAATTCAACTTTTTTGTGTGTTTTTTTAAAAGGAAATTGGACGCTGAATCGAATGGTGTAATGAGATTTTCGATTGAAATCAAAGTTTTATGCATTTTGCGCTATTGAAAACTTTACACGCAATTTTTTCAATATACATGCTCTTAAATTTTAAATTAAACTTTACTATAGTGTTCCCCAGACGATTTTACATTAGAATCATTTTTTTGAATGTTGGGCAAATTGAAATCTCTTGGAGAAAACGATAACGGTCTAGGATACGCTCTAAGCTGCTTAGAGCGTAGTCTAGACCTTATACCTTCCCAAAAACCGTCCAACTCCAAGCGAAACTTTCTTGGGGACACCGTGGAGATTTTCTCTTGTCCCTTTAAGTGGAGCATCAACACTTCCCGTCTTCCAAATCCCCTATCCTTGTCCCTGGTGCGCGGTGGAGATGGGAGCGGCCAGCAATGGACAGCTGTCATGGTGGTGAGAGACTGGTTCCGGTGGAGTTAATTCTATTCCCAATTATCAATTCCTAGGCAACTTGGGCATAGACAATCATCACATCACATGGCGAAATCCAGTCTGCAATCCGCTAAAATCACCGTCTCCTACACAGAAAAAAAAATGATGGTAATATTCATCAGGAAATGGTGACAGATTTTGTGGCAAAAATAATGAATTTTCATCAGTTTTTGATGAATATTCATCAGGTTCACATTTTTACACATTTTTTATGTAATATTACTCAAAAATAGAGTTATTATTCAACCTACCAAATTTTCAACATTCCAAAATTCAACTTTTTTTTCTGTGTAGCGAAGCGAAGTTCTTATGCATCAGGTTCCCGACGAACACGCACTGCCCTTACACCTACATCTCACGCTTGCTCTGAGTCAGTACGAGCAACACGCTAGAACACGCTTTGAGTGTTCGTGCCAGGCATGCACACCTTCTTTTCCGGTTACGCATTTTAACTCGGCCGGGGGTGGCACATTACGTAGGGTTTGATGCAAGTATAAGCGCCTAACCATTTAAAGTGTGCCTATTAACTTTCATTACTGTTCAACTGTTTTATTTTCAGTTTGAATTCAAAAACTAGTTTTTATTTTACTGTGTATTGTTTTCTCCTGAAATCTTTCCTAGTGCTGAGTCGTGCTTATATGTTGCTATTTCTTTTATCGAGGTGTTTTGTTACAATTTTTGATCCTAAGCATGTTATAAAGTTTACCAAAAGTACAATAATAATATTTGTGTTAATCCTTTAACCATTCCATAAATTGAGTATGTGCTCAAACATCACTAGTTAGTTTGAAAAAAGGGTGATGATTGAAAACAATAGACAGTAAAAGAAAATATACTATTTGAAGAATCAATAGTAAAAGAAAGATAGTAATTTATGAAGTAGATAAAGAAATTAACAATAGTTAATAAATAGAGCAACAAACAAGCTTAGATTGTATAAGGACAATTTATAGGGCAGATGAAAAATTATTCAAATAGATAAATAAAGATAAACAAAATTGACATCGCTGCCAAATTAAGGGAAAACAGGCAGTTTGTTACAGCAGCATCAATTAGAAAATAGAGTGGAAAGCGTTGAGAAATAAGAGAATCAAGAAAATAAAATCGAAAACAAATGGACGATAATAAACAGAAGACGTGTTAGAGAATCAGTGAAACAAAATAAACAGAATATAGATGGTAGATAGAGAGCCTGGAGCTTATCAGAGGACGGACATCTCAGACCTGAGGTGTCGGTCGAGGCACGGGAGCTGTCAGACGGAGGTGCCTATCGAGCAAAATCCTTTGTCTTTTGCTCGATTGTTACCTCCGTTTGACAGTTCTCGTGCTTCGATTGGTGCTTTTGGTTTGAGATGTCCGTTCTCTAATAAGCTCCAGGCTCTCTATCTACCATCTATATTCTGTTTATTTTGTTTCACTGATTCTCTAACACGTCTTCTGTTTGCTCTCTGGCTCTCTAATGGTAGATAAAAACGGAAAGAAGAGAAACCCCGTTGTGCGATGTTTCAGGTACATCCACAGCAGTTAACTCAACATACTGCGAATCAAAACAATACCGTCTACAATCACAAATTATTTCCCTTTCCCACATTGTCGCGCCCCTTTCTTTTAGCCGTCTCGAGTCTGACCCGCGGTGGTCAAAGGTTTACGAGCCGTTTCCACAGGCCACCAGCTAGGTCATCGTGAAAACCATGCCAACGTGGAAGTAAGAAAATAGGACACTTGCAAGGAACCAGAGCTATACTGTCTTGATCAAGAATGATCTAACAGGAGTACGAACGTAGTCAGTGACGCTCCTTCCAGGATGTTCCTCGCCTGAGCGTCAACTGAAGAGGTATCATCAGCATCATTCGCCCTTTTCCTGCTCCTAGCGAAGCGAAACTGTGGCGAAATTACCCATAAACAATTTTCATTTAATTTAAAAACTGCACCAGGGATAAAAAAAACCATTTCATTCTCGAATCTAGGTGTCCGAAGGATTGAAATGAGGAGAGCACCCAAACCTCTTTTAACATCTCAATATTTCTACTTAATGTGAAGGTTCTACGGCGAATATGTTGCATGACGTTGTAACATCGGGAGATTTTTGCCTTCCTCACTGAGATAAGGCTATAATCCTGCTCAAAAAATAAACTTTTTTTTAAAAGCTCGTAGACCCACCTTCATGTATACACATCGACTCAGAATCGAAAACTGAACAAATGTCTGTGTGTGTGTGTGTGTATGTGTGTGTGTGCCCAAAATTATTGCCAAGTTTTCTCAACAATGGCTGGACCGATTTTGATCAATCCGGTGGCATTCGACTTGGTTTAGGGTCCCATACATAGCTATTGAATTGTTTGAAGTTTCGATAAGTAGTTCAAAAGTTATACATAAAAATGTGTTTTCACGTATATCCGGACCTCACTTTAATGTATGTAAACTAATTGTGGTTTGGTTGAGCGTTTTAGCAGAATGCATTACTGTGAATACAAAGAGACGAGTTGTTCCTTTTTAATTCCGCTATATATTTTTAATATCTTAACAGATACGTATTTCGTCTACTACTTGCAGACTTCATCAGTGTTCTGTTCTCGACTAAACTATGTAAACTATGTCCGGATCCACCATCCGACCCATCGTTTGTTAGGTAATCAAAAGACCTTTCCAACGAATCCAAAACATTGATGATCTGGCAACCCTGTCTCGAGATATGGCCACTTAAGTGAAATTTATGTACTTTTTGGAAGCCGGATCTCACTTAAATGTATGTAAACTTTGTCCGGATCCACCGTCCGACCCATTGTTGGTTAGGCTATCAAAAGAACTTTCCGACGCGTCCAAAATATTAAAGATCTGGCAACTCTGTCTCGAGATACTTAAGTGATATGTATGTACTTTTTGGAAGCCGGATCTCACTTAAATGTATGTAAACTATGTTCTGATTCACCATTCGACCCATCGTTGGTTAGGTTATCAAAAAACATATCCAACGAGTCTAAAACATTGAAGATCTGGCAACGCTGTCTCGAGATATGGCCACTTAAGTGATATTTACGTACTTTTTGGAAGCCGGATCTCACTTAAATGTATGTAATCTATGTCCTGATCCACCATCCGACCCATCGTTGGTTAGGTTATCAAAAGACCTTTGCACCGAGTCCAAAACATTGCAGATCTGGCAACCCTGTCTCGAGATATATCCTCTTTAGTGATATTAATGTACGTTTTGGAAGCCGGATATCACTTAAATGTATGTAAACTATGGCCGGATCCACCATCCGATCCATCGTTGGTTAGGTTATCAAAAACCTTTCCAACGAGTCCAAAAAATTGAAGATCTGGCAACCCTGTCTCGAGATATGGCCACTTAAGTGATATTTATATACTTTTTGGTAGACGGATCTCACTAAAATATATGTAAATGTTAGTTAGGTTATCAAAAGACTTTTCCAACGAGTCCAAATATTGAAGATCTGGCAACCCTGTCTGGAGATATGGCCACTTAAGTGATATGTATGTACTTTTTGGAAGCCGGATCTCACTTAAATGTTTGTAAACTATGTCCTGATCCACAATCCGACCCATCGTTGGTTAGGTTATCAAAAGACCTTTGCACTGAGTCCAAAACATCGAAGATCTGGCAACCCTGTCTCGAGATAACTCCACTTAAGTGATATTTATGTACTTTTTGGAAGCCAGATCTCACTTAAATGTATGTAAACTTTGTCCGGATCCACCAACCGACCCATCGTTGGTTAGGTTATCAAAAAACATTTCCAACGAGTCCAAAATATTGAAGATCTGGCAACCCTGTCTCGAGATATGGCCACTTAAGTGATATTTACGTTCCAAAGCCGGATCTCTCTTAAATGTATGTAAACTATGTCCGGATCCACCATCCGACCCATCGTTGGTTAGGTTATCAAAAGACCTTTAAAAACGAGTCCAAAACTTTTTTATTCCGGATCTAAAAAATAGATGAAATTTGTGTCCAACACCATCATACCACCAATTGTTGGTAATTAGTGAGGAAGGCTCCAACCACATACGTGTATTAAGTTAGTTTTTTTTTCAATAATTTACTGAGCAGGCATTATTGCGCTGGCAGTGGGGACGCGCAGTCTGGATTTTTTGTTTATTTTCATTTTTTGTGTCACTGCTCGTTTGTTTGTGTGAGAAATTGTTATAATTAAATAATGGCATCATTAGTGCACTGGAAAAGGGAATGGACTTTAGAAAAAATGTTCCTGACCATCCGGTGATATTTCTGATTTACCGGAGGTGGTTTTGAGGTGCTTTTCTGCTGATTGAGGTGCTTGAAAACATGATTTTTTGGAAAAGTTACGAACAAATAAATTCTAATAAGAATAATATTAATATAAAGTGCAAGAAGGGGCATCTGAAATAATCATTTCAAAACACTTCCAGAAGGCAAATTACAGCATCTGGTTAGCCACATTTGAGCATCGAGCCATACTTTGACCACTTTTATTTTTAATGATGAAGTGGATATTAGAAGGACGCAAAATATTAGATTTTTTTATTAAATTATTCAAAACTTTCATAATTTCGAGGCAGTTTTAATCTAACAGAACAAATATCTACCATTTGCATAGCCCTGTACCCCTCTATGGCTGCATCTCCTGCCATTAGAACGAGTTTGCATAATGCAGTTGTTGCCACATCCTATTTTTTCTTCTGCTACTGCTTCTGTAGTGTACCTAACGACGCCATGCATGTTGCGCAGAAAATCCAGGATTCTATGGCGGATTATTCATGAAAAGAAGTTATACACACAAGGCACTCCCCCTTGAGCCAAGCGCGAATAATAATCATCTTTTAATTTTTGCATTTCGACGTCACGGAAATGGAATGAGAAAAATTGTGAAAGGAAGAAAGAGAAGGTATCGTGTCATTATAATATGTGCTGCTGCCATGCCACACCATCATGCCATACACCTTCGTATTTCGAATGAATGAGAATGTGCGCGAATCGCGCAAATATTCTTCTTTTCCCCAACAACCGACACTTCATTATAATAACGCGGATAATGATGGCAGTGCAATTCCCTGAAGTGTATAGTCGCGGCAACTCTCATCTAGCAATGGATCACAAGAGGATCTGAAATGGAAGCCTGGCCTAACGAGCATGTGGGTGGAATTCGTCATATTTCCATTAGAGCAGATTTTTTAATGATTTCGAATTGATATGTGCAATAATGAAACGAGCTCGAGATATTGCAAGCTCTGACGATTTTTTTCTTCGTCGATGATTAAACGTGGCGTTAATGAACATGGATGAATGATATTCTTCTTTGTCTATGCTCAAACACATGAAATCATCGAAGCTTTATGTTTTTCTTTTGAGGGAAAAGTTACTTACTTTTACTTTACTTTTACTGCTCGTACAACCTCCGGGTCATGAGCTGTCTCCAAATGCGCTGCCACTGGACTCGGTCCTGGGCTGCTTCTCTCCAATTCCGCTGCGGAACTCCCACACTTTCCAGATCTCCACTTGGTCCAACCACCTTGCACGTTGCGCCCCCCTCCGCCGCGTTTCAACCGGCTCCAAATCAAACACCAACTTCACCGGATTGATAGTCTGGTTCGGTTGGCGCGCATTCAGCGCGTCCGGCATTCTTGCGACGTGTCCGGCCCACAGGATTCGGCCAGCCTTGGCGACCTTCCGAATACTTGGCTTGCTGTAGAGTGCGCCAGCTCGTGGTTCATCCTTCTCCTCCATACAGTGTTCTCACGCACGCCGCCAAAGATCGTCCTAAGCACTCGCCGTTCGAAAACTTCAAGCGCTTGCAGGTCCTCTTCGAGCATCGTCCACGTCTCGTGCCCGTAGAGGACGACGGGTCTTATCAGCGTCTCGTACATGGTACACTTTGTACGCCGGGAAAGATGACCAGACCGTAGGGTCTTGTGGAGTCCGTAGTAGGCACGACTACCGGTGATGACGCGCCTCCGAATTTCTCTGCTGCAGTTGTTGTCCGACGTCACCAACGATCCGAGGTACACAAACTCCTCCACGACCTCAAACTCGTCTCCTTCGATCGTCACGCTCGGTCCTATGCGAGTCCTAAGGGACTCGGTTCCTCCTGCCAGCAGATACTTCGTCTTCGCAACATTCACCTGTGGTACGCAAATTGTAGCCACGAAGGAATCCGTCCGATAACCGTCCCACGGGTTTGTTAATTAGCAAACGGTTTATGCGCCACCTCCGTAGAGGACCGACTTGCCTGGTTTATGCCCGACTAGACCCAGCCGCAGGGCGAGTCGTTTTGTAAAAACCTGAAATGAATGGGGGAACGTTCAAGGGACTCAAAATAGGTAAGAGGTACTCCGCTTCGCGTGCGATGACTCCAAAAATATCCAAAACTGAACGGGGCCACCCGTTGTCCGTCCGAACAACTAGTCACCTGTTCGCTCTGGATTAGAGCGTCCAATTTCCCGGGCTTACAAAATTCCCGGGAAACGGGAAATTTTCAACAAATTTCCCGGGAAATCCCGGGAATTCCCGGGAAATTTAACATTTAACGAAAATTATTCTATTCCTGTTTCTGATTAATCTTTTGCAACGAAATTGTATAAAACAGCAACTTTAATGGTCAAAATGAGTGTGAGGATCAATTAATGGCTTGACTGCTTGTAAAAAATCATGCAACTTTGAAAAAATATATAAACTCTCTAATTTTTAAATCTTTAAAATCGTCCCAAATGAAAGAAAATATTATTAGTATTTTTGTTGAGAAGGATTTTTTTAAATAAAAGTGTTTGGATAGAGAAAATCTATGCTTCACAACCATAACATTGCTTTTAAATTTGTCTCAGTGACCATAAAGTTAAAATAAAAAAAAAAAAAAAAAAAACAAAAAAAACAACTTGTGAATAAGTGTTTAAAAGTGGTTGTAATTCAACGATATTTTTTAATATATAACCCTCTTACGTCCTTGGTAGCTCACGTGCTTCATAAATTTATAACTTCAATCTGTAATTTCTCGAATACTTAGAAACAAATTTATCTCACACAAACCTTTTTAAAAACATTTAATTTTATCAGTTCAATTTCCATCCAACATGTTCAAGATAAAAAAAAGTCAAACAAATCTCAATGCTGATCTTGGCCGGAAGATGTAAATATCTTATTTTCAAATGATATTACAAAAAAAAATATTTAAAAAGGTTGTCAAAACTAAAATAGTTTATATTCATTCCATAACAGCGTATGTTTTGTGGTCCAACAATTAAGCAAACAATATTCCTAGTGGTGAATGCTTCAGAAATAAATATTATCTGAATTAAACCATGACATGAAATATACAGAAATAAATAAAATCAAATCAGGTTCTCCAATTACTATTTTTTGTATGATTTCAAAACATTGGTGCCAATAAAGTAGGAAAATGTATACTTCTGCTTGTATTTCGGGAATTCCCGGGAAATTTACAAATTTCCCGGGAAACGGGAAATATTTTTTTCCGGGAAATCCCGGGAATTCCCGGGAAATTTTTCCCGGGACGGGAAATTGGACGCTCTACTCTGGATCCTCACAGGATAATTTCTACCCCCGCACCAATCGCTGCGACTAGAAAAGACCCCAGGCTGAGATTCCCAAGCAGCCTTGCACTTGGAGTAAAACAACAGTAACAAAAACGTGGAGACGTCGAATGCGAAGCGAGAGACCTCTAGACCCGTGCAACTAATCTGGCGAGAGAGACATTTCGTTCACCAAAATAACTACGCTAACAACGTCTTGGGGGAGGTGAAAAACGAGATATATTGCATGCTAAATGTGGTTTTTAATTGTACATTTTTAACCTAGGTTTAAGTTACATGTTTGTAGTGTCCTACGTGTTCATTTCCTCTTCTCTTCTTGGTTCTCTCTCTCTCTACTAACTATCTGTGTGCGGATTTGTTCTGGGGCTTAGTTACGTTAGCCCGGAGGTCACAGATGTAACGGTGACCAACGGAACTAGGCTCGGGAAAGGGCAACGAGCCTTAGAAAATGTGTGTGTGTGTGTTTTTGGCAACTCGGACGACGTCTACGAGTGCGTACGCATGCGGTTTTTACGTTATAGGTGAGTACTCACGGACCGGTTTCGTTGATTGGCTTACGCGTCGCTAGTGCACCGCGCGGTGCGATATTCTTCTGGATCAGATGAAAGGCGCGCGATCTCAAGGAGGCGGCCTGGTTGAAATCGGGCTTGGCCGGCTGGCCGGCCTGGTGGACGGGTCGCCTCCTTCGGGAACCTGGACGGTGCGTGACCACGTGGACCGACGTCTACGGTCTGGTGAACTCCTGCGGCGAATCTGGACCAGCGGCTGGACAGGAACGGCTGGCGCGATGGATGGCTCTCCCTGGAGCCACGTGTAGCGTGTGGTCTCCCTTCCGGATCCCAGTGGGCCTTCCGGGGCTCGATCGCTGAGACCGCGGGGTCAGCAGGGCGGCTAAGGCTTTTGGTGGCGGTGTGGCGAGCACGAGCTGGTAGGAGGCGGTTGGTTCCGACTCAAGAACAGAACGCCGTCGTCGGCTGTTTGGCGACGATTAACACACATCACACATCAACACACACACTAGGTACTTACCTTTTTATTCCTCTTCGCACACAGAATCGGACCGCACAAACTACTAGCTAAGCTAAGGTTGGACACTACAGGAAAGAACAAAGATTAACTACACAAATCTACAGATCACTCGTTTCACTCGAGTTACCGTCACTAAACACACCGGGGGGCTAGACTACTGGATCGGCGCTGCTGCCTCTTCCGCGACTCAGGACCAAGTGGACGAGTAGAAATTGTACTTTCCTCAGAAAGCGTCATTAGGGAAAGGTTGAACGGAAGTACGTAATTTCGTGAGAAATTTTGTAGTTTCGAGTAACGAATTTACCCGAACAGATTTTGGGAATATTACTGAAGGCATCTCGTTCCCTCTTACATATTTGTCATCTGGCTTTCCTGTTCTAATTCATTCCAGGCTTTCCGAGAGGGCTTGATCGTGCAAGTTCTCTCAGCAGGTTTAACCCAGCAAGTCTTCCCATACGTGGTGGTGCAAGTTGTGCTTTCTCCAGGACTATCGGACGGATTGGCGGGGGTGTGAGGAAGTGAGGTGTAGCCTAGGGTGTAGCACTGTTCTACTAAAGCTTGCCATGTGCTAGCTTCGACACAAACCCTTGATTGAGTTGGACTTGTTTATATTAAATTATCATAGCTAAATGAAAAACAACTAAACGAATAGAGTGACCATGTTACACACCTTCAATCCAACCTTATCCGCATCCCGCTTCAATTCGGTGTACCGCTTAGCCACCTCCTCGAACGTCCTGCCGACAATGTCCATGCCCAATGTTGAAACAGAGGCCGGAGATACCGTCGCCTTGTCGCAGTCCCTTGCGCGATTCGATCGGGTCGGACATCGTCCCCGAAATCTTCACGCTGCACCGTGCCCCGTCCATCGTTGATTTTACCATTCTGATCAGCTTCCCGGGAAAGCCGTTCTCGTACATGATCTTCCATTGCTTTTCGCGATCGACCGAGTCGTACGCGACTTTGAAATCGATGAACAGGTGGTGCGTCGGGATCTGGTACTCGCGACACTTTTGGAGGATTTGGCATAGCAAAAAGATTTGGAGGAAAAAGTTACTCAAGTTAAATTACTTCAAAAATTATCTTACGAATAATCTCAAAAGTTTCTCAAAATAACTAAGGTAGAGAGATATCGCCCAATATACCATTATTTCTGTGCAATCTTGTGACAAGTCTGCTGTAAAAACATAGGACGTGTATGTCGTGATTCGTGCAAGTTCGAACATGAACAATGATCCAAATAAAAGCAGTTTTAAAAGGAAATTAAGACTTTTTTAAATTCCAACTAGCTCACAGTTGCGCCGGCCCGTCATATTCCCCTAAGTACATTTGAGAGTGGAGATTTGGTGTAACCAAAGGCTGAGAATCCAATAAATGTTGATACAGTAATCCTGCATACTCGGAACTCCCGCAAACTCGAAATATAGTATGCTAAATGCAACTTTTCTGTCAACCCTTATGAAGCATATTAAACCTTTAGTTTCAATGATTCCAGTGCTTGAATTCAATATTTTGTAAAAAAATGCACCCCTGGAGATATCCAAAGTTTGTTAAAATGTGTTAGAAAAAGTGTTCCGAATTTGTGAATTTCAAGTCAATTTTTTTCTTCAAAGAACGTGAAATGTTAAAATTTGTAGACTTTTGATACTTCATTCAAAAGACCTCAAAGCTTTCACATGAATGTAAAAGCTAATCATTATGTTCAATTATCAAATTTCCATGATTTTTTTTATATTGGCCAATCTTTAAACTGTTCCGAATATGAGGGATGACTTGTAGTGCAGTTTACTCAAAGATAACTGTCTCAACTTAATTATGTAAAATTTATCATTTGTGATTTTTTTAGAAAGCTACTGTTGCAAAAACATCACCAAAATGTTTTAATTAAAATAAACTTAATGACTTTAAGAAATAGTTACCCAATTTCCGTATTTGTAGGAATACGTCAATTTTAGATTCAAATTCCACTAAGTTAATCATGATATATTTATATTAACAGCAGAATCTGTTTATGGGTGAATCAAGTTATCAATATGAGGAAATGTGCATCAAACTGGTTAGTTCCCATGCGTCTATAAAAAAAACCATCAGGGAAGAATTTTTACATTCTTACTCACAATAGCAGAAAATTTCAAGTAGTTATCGGCAAAACAGAAATCTAATCCACTTATTTGTATCTCAGCAGCACCTTGGTCAAAGGTATAATAGAACAACGGAACATCTTGTTACAGAAACATCAGAAAAAAGGTAGCATTTTCGAAGAAGCAGATGGTTCACTCTTTATTCTTTTGTATGAGCGAAAAAAAAACATCGTGAAGGCTCATTCTGTTTCTGGTCTGAATAGTGCACATCATGGCTATAATTGACATAAAGAGGAGGGTTTTTCCTACCACTGCTCCTTTCCTTTCTGCGGTGAACGATGCCATCAAGAGGCACCTATCGTGCCGATTTTGACACATTATTAAGTTTGTTTGGATGTTTATTGATTGTATCTTGGCGTGGAAATCAGCCATTCAATTCAGTCCAGTAGCAGGTAAAAACTGAAGAGGGTGCATAATTTATTATTCTAGAAGGTTGGTTAGCGGCCATTTTCTCTTGCGTCACAATGGAAATATCAAATTGCTGTGTTTGGGAGATTCAGTCCACGTGGTGTACCATTAAAATTTGAAAAGTGGGACAGTAACGAAACAGTTCACGTCATCTTGGGTAAATCGGGACACATGGGGCGAATTGGGACAGCAGTTCTAGCAATGTTACAACCTAATATTTTGATATTTTTCAGTGATTTCGGTTAGACCAGATCCAGAGCAACCAAATGTGTGCATCCATTTCCAAATTTGAAGCATTCCCGAGCATGGGTAAATAACCTTAATAAAACCTTTCTTTGGTATCAATACAAAATTTTGGTATTCCTGGACCCTTCAAATTTGTCTTAAGGATTATACAAGAGCAAAATGTGGTATCATACCAATTTAAGGTATTGTTTAGATATTGCAAAATTGCAGAATTTGTCAATGGTCGAACACCACATTTTATCAATTTCCTCTGAAACTATGGGATTTTTTTATAAATTTTGACGAGATAATAAATTTTGCGCTAAAATGACTTGAAAGCCAAAAATGTTAAAGCTGATTTTCATTTTTTTATATACCCACTATGATTTTTTTTTAAAGTTGAAATTTCTCTAAGTCGGGATAACCAAATACTTTGAAAAACGAGTTAATCGACAGATTATTGAGTTTTGCTGAATTTCAATCCAGTTTCGTTTTAATAACACTTATTTTTCAATCTTGTTATTTTTCAGAATCTTCAAGAAAAGCACAGGCCGTTCATCAATGACAAATGCATTCGATGTGGTGAAGAATATCACTAAGAACAACATGGAATCATCAGGTGAGTAGATTTGGCTGTTGCATATGGATCATTTCCGTTTTTTTCACTAACTGCAACTGCTGCACTAAAAACGGTATGAAAATACCAAATTTTGGTATTACTTGTGCAAATACCATCGACCAAAATGTGCTCTGGTTGCCCAGTAATAGATGGTAAAATACCATGAAATCATACCAAAATCATGTATGCGGAAGATCACAGGAATACCAAAATATGATTTTCCAAGGGCGCGGGTATACCTAAAAATAAAACCATGGTAATACCAAGTTTTGGTATTCAAGCAATGTTCAAAAATCCAGAAGACCTCAACTTGGTATTGAAATGGTTTTATTTTGTGGTATTATTTTACCCTTGGAATAACTTGGTTTGGTATTGTTGTGCCCTTCCACATACAAGACTTTGGTATGATTTCATGGTATTTTACCATCTATTACTAGGCAACCAAGACCACATTTTGGTCCCTGTTATTTGCCCAATTAATACCAAAATTTGGTATTCCCGTGTTATTTACCCCTGCTCGGGTTTAAGTTCTCTTAAACGTGCTGTCCCTATTCAGACTGTATTAGAGCGTCCAATTTCCCGTCCAAGGAACAAAATTCCCGGGAATTCCCGGGATTTCCCGAAGAAAATATTTCCTTAAATTCTTTGAACTATTGTATGAAAATGCTCTGATGAATACTCTGGAATGATGTTAATTTATCGTATAATTTAAATCATGTTGCATAATAATACAAAAAAAAAATCATTGGAAAATTACTTTCTATTGTTTGTTCTCAAAAAATGCAAAAATATATTCAAAGCTTGCTTCAAATATTTGAAAACAATGGGTTGTTTGGAGTAAAACCAACACTAAAAAGCTTCACCATTTGTTCAAGAGCTGAAATCAGTATTTGTCATGAATAACATCATTTCTGCATGTTTGTTTTCTAATTTAAATAAACTTGCCACAGAGGCAATTTTGAAATTTCTCATTAAAAAATACCAGAATACATTTTCTTGTAGTTGAATGATTTTTTACATGCAGTCAAGCTGTTAATTGATCTTCACACTTATTTAAACCATTAATGTTGATGTGCTATACAATTTTGTTGCATAATATTAATCAAAACCAAGATCATAACAATTGTCAATAAATTTAAAATTTCCCGGGAATTCCCGGGATTTCCAGGGATTTCCCGGGAAATTGGCTGAAAATTTCCCGTTTCCCGGGAAATTTGTAACCCCGGGAAATTGGACGCTCTAGACTGTAGCAGGGGATTGAAACTCGTCTGAAAAACCTGCATCGGTGGCGCCGCGTGGTGGTAGCTGCCCTGTTTATTATACTGTGAAATTATCCATGGTTAATCCAAGGAGCCAAAGGTGGCAACAGAAATGTCTGTCCAAAAGGGGTGGTGCAAAAAACTTATAATTTTTTATCAAATTTTCGAACAAAACAGCAACAATTTACTAGTTTGATAGTCAAACTACACTTAAAAGTTAGTTTTGTTATTTGTTTTTACAAAACCGCATGTTTTTTAACGAAAGTGGCAAAAATATTCGTAATTACCTTTTGCCTCTTGGTGGCGATTTGTATTAGTATGTGTGTGGTCAATGTTTGCGGACGTGCACGCAGAACACAGAACAGTGAAAACTAGCGAACCTCACCTTCTTCTGATACATGTCGCCATATTGAAATCGCTTGAAGATTCATACCCGTGCTGTAGTGACGATTCTCCCAAGTTGATGGTAGTAATATTGAAATAATACATTTTTACAGCTATACCTGTTTTGCTGATATTCGGCAGATTTATTGTCATTTTTCGATGAGACTTCAGACTCACAATTGGATGAACTTCGTAATTTTACGCTTGAATTGATTTTTAGAGCATTTTTTTTTAAATTCAATGTTGTTAAAGTCAAAATGTTCAGTGGGTAGTAAAAAAGGCACCAACGACATAGGGATAATTCTCCGCCAACTCACACGAAATCGGAAATCGTAAATTGCCCCCAATCATGTATCCGAGCTCCATTTTTCAATATCTTATGACCTCTTCCATTTTTGGAACATGTCATTTTATGGGAAAATTATTGTTTTTCCAATCTGCAATAACCCAGATCCCAATTATTATTTTATTTAGAACAGCAATTTATTAAATGTTAATTTTATTCTATTTAAAAAAAAATGTTTTTGTAACTTTGCATGGTTATTTTTTTATAGTGAAACAATGTTCTACAAAGTTGTAGAGCAGATATTTAAAAAAAAATGTTCAAACAAAAGGGTTTTGCTTGTAACCATTACGGGTTATAGCGATTTACGAAAAAAAAGTTTCCATCTTCTAAACTTGTTGCATGCATATAGGACATTTATGCGAACGTGGGAAGATAAGAAGCTAAAAATATAGAAATCGTTGTATTAATTTTGTTTTGCTCTGTGTCTGTTTTTACCAAAACCAATCTAAAACATCTAAATGACTAGATAACGGTAAAACATTCATGATTCCCCTACCGCTACACGGAGAAAAAAGAGTTTCCAAAATCGTGAACAATGGGAACCCCGAACAAAGCGTTCAAATCCCATGGTAAGATTTTGAAAAACGTACTATGAAATTTGAACACTTTGTTCTTGGTTCTCATTTTCATGAACGCTTGATCAAGATTTTGGGAACTCTTTTTTCTCCGTGTAATTAATTATATGTTACGTAATATTTCGATTAACTCTAAACTAATATTTTGGCAAAAATGTAAACACTGTTATTGTTTGAATCATTCTGAATATGTAATGTTTAAATTCTAAACAGTACAAGACATGAAAAGCTGCTCTTAGGCATGAATTTTTGGTCGATCAAATCAAACCGCTATCTTCTAACCAAACCGAAGCATTACCATCGGAGCGTTACATTATCTCCTTTTCCTTTTATCGCCAAGACATTTGAAAGAAGAAAAAAATCATATTAATGTAATTTGCCCGTTTTCCTTTTATCACTGTGCGATCTGAATGGAAATAATTTCATCTCCCAAGATTTGCAAATTCATAGCACCGATTTTCCCTCAATTTATATTTTCCGCTTTTGATTTCGTTCACTTTTTTCTCGTATTCTGCAAATTTTGTCCCCCGATGCGAGCGGTTGCGCTTCGGATCCCCAACCAGACAAATTTATTCATCAGTTATAAATTTATCATTATTGTGATGTTCGTTATTATCATCATCATCATTTTCCTTGTCATAACTAATGGTCCTTTTGAGAAAACCCGAAGCGAGCGAGTGCTCGGCGAGGATATTTCCATTTCGAGAAGGGATTTGTGCTGAATAGGTGAATATCGTCGTTATTTAGCACCACCACCATCACCACATCTCTCGCCCATTTCCGTCCCACTTCTTCGCAGTAAAAAAAAGGGATCTCTTGGACCATGGACCAACGGTTTCTCGATTCCGGTCCGAGGATTAACAGCGCATTCGAGTCCTATCGAGTGGGTGGTGGTAAGGACTGGCATGAGACGAAATTGAAATTTTTCTCCATTGAATGATTTTTTGATGATTCCGATTATTATAGCTCCTTATGAATTATTCAGCAAAACTGTATCGGGTGGTGGAAGTTATCTCATTACAATGCTGATTGCAGTTCAATGCATATTTTGCATTGGATGAGAGCTTTGTTAGATGGAATATTTGTGTGAAAACTTATTTTGTTAGTGCTAAACATGGAGGGCACACGATCCACTTGATTACAGTATGAGTTTACACGTGAGCATTTCTCTACGAAATCGGTCTTTTTTCTTAAATTTAATTTTTGTATTTTTTAATCCGACTGAAACTTTTTTGGTGCCTTCAGTATGCCCAAAGAAGCCATTTTGCATCATTAGTTTGTCCATATAATTTTCCATACAAAATTTTCAGCTGGCCATACAAAAATGATGTTTGAAAATTCAAAAATCTGAATTTTTTGAAGGAATATTTTGATCGATTTGGTGTTTTCGGCAAAGTTGTAGGTATGGATATGGACTACACTGAAAAAAAAATGATACACGGTAAAAAAAATTTGGTGATTTTTAGTTTAACTTTTCGTCACTAAAACTTGATTTGCAAAAAAACACTATTTTTATTTATTTTATTTTTTGATATGTTTAAGAGGACATCAAATGCCAACTTTTCAGAAATTTCCAGGTTGTGCAAAAAATCTTTGAGCGAGTTATGAATTTTTGAATCAAAACTAATTTTTCAAAAAATCGAAACATTGGTCGCAAAAATTTTTCAACTTCATTTTTCGATGTAAAATCAAATTTGCAATCAAAAAGTACTTTAGTGAAACTTTGATAAAGTGCACCGTTTTCAAGTTAAATCCATTTTTAGGTGACTTTTTTGAAAATAGTCGAAGTTTTTCATTTTTTTAAATTAGTGCACATGTTTGCCCACCTTTGAAAAAAATATTTTTGAAAAGCTGAGAAAATTCTCTATATTTTGCATTTTTGAACTATGTTGATACGATATTGCCATGCAAAGGTATCAAAACAGGAAAATTGATGTTTTCTAAGTCCCACCCAAACAACACACCATTTTCTAATGTCGATATCTCAGCAACATATGGTCCGATTTTCAATGTTAAAATATGAAACATTCGTAAAATTTTCCGAACTTCTCGAAAAAAATATTTTCAAAAATTTTAAACCAAGACTAACATTTTAAAAGGGCGTAATATTGAATGTATGGCCCTTTTGAAATGTTAGTCTTGGTTTAAAAAATTTGAAAATATTTTTTTCGAAAGGATCGGAAAATTTCACGAATGTTTCACATTTTAACATTGAAAATCGGACCATTAGTTGCTGAGATATCGACAATAGAAAATGGTGTGTTGTTTGGGTGGGACTTAGAAAACATCAATTTTCCTGTTTTTAAACCTTTGCATGGCAATATCTCAACAACTAAGGGTCAAAAAAGTCATTTAAAAATGAATTTAACTTGAAAACGGTGCACTTTATCAAAATTTCACTAAAGTACTTTTTGATTGCAAATTTGATTTTACATCGAAAAATGAAGTTGAAAATTTTGAAAGATCCGGAAACGATCAGCTGCATATATTTTTTTCTGTTTATGAGCTTTTGAAGAGGCTACAGAAATCTTGTTTTTCTAAACGTACTAGAATAGAACTTTTCTTTTAAACACTTGGGCGCAGTCTAACACATTTTTAAAAAATACAAGAGCATATAAGAGTTGTATAGAAAAACGGTCCCGTTAGTTATTTGTCAAGATTTGTTATATTAGGTCCATAAATTGTATGATTTTCATTCAAATCCACAAAAGTTTGTATGAATTAATTGTTGTTTTCAAATTTTAAGAATTAGCTCGACATAATATATCAAAAAAATATTGTAGTTATCAATAGATAGATAGGGATATGGGATGTCATAGAAATGGTGTGATTTTTAGATTGCGCAACAAAGGCTGATATTATTACAATCCTGTCAAGCTTCGTCCACTCCATGTAGCATCCAATCGTACCATTAATCAACCACAATAACTGGCTCAACTAAACGGTCCACGCTAGTCCATCTACTCTCCCAGCTGTACGACTTGTGGGGGGTGCCAAAGTGTAATTATTTGTTTCCTCCCTGGAAACGCAATTAAGGTTCCGACCCGAATAATAACCATCACGCCGTTATTTCGTTATACAATTTAGATTATTTTCCTGTTGAGCTCAATAGAGGGAAAATCGAATGAAAGAAAATGTGATTTCGAAGCAGCGCGGAACCACATCAACCAACAAGCTCCGGGATTGGCAGGTTATGACAGATTGAATTGGCCCGAGGGCGTCAATATTTGATTTCTATTTCTCACTCCGATGCGATGTTGATGTCGTGAATGAAGGATCGACCCTAGCTAGCAGCAGCAGCAGCACAGTCAGCACTAGTTCATATGCCGTCAATAGAGAGTACGTAACATGACGACGGGTTGCGCCATCTTTTTATTTGGTGAATTCAGTTTACAACTGGGCAGGAGAGTAGTGCAACTAATTTTGAACTGCTGCTGGTACTTGAAATACTTATGAAAGAGTAGATATAGTGCAAATGTTTTACCATTTTCCTCAGAAACCTAATTCTATTTTAAACAGAATCACTCAATTGCACAAGCTAAATTATTTTGAATGTACAATGAAAAAAATCAGCATAATTTAGCACTAAATGTTGTTGTGTATGTAAGTTATTTTTTTTTTAATAATTTTAGCCATCGTTTCTTCTCGAGAATCAAACTCAAGGTTTTTGGATTGTAATTGTAAATGCCGAAAATTTACATCATTTTTTCCACTAAAATAGACAAACAGCAACTCCATTTGAAAAGAGCCTAAATCGAAAAAAAAAGTTTTCCGATCGGGCTCAAAGCTTTTCTGGGGGTACCTTGGCCAAAATAATCACACCCGTATTTTTTTTTGTTTGGTCATTAGGGCAATTTTGGTCATTTTTAGCAAAAACCACTCTTTTCAAAACAAAGTCATAACTCCACGCCTCTTCAACCGATTTTAGTTGTCTTGGACGCAAATGGAATGTGATAAATTGGTCTTTTATGAAAAATAGTTTAAAGACCGCAAACCCAACATTTGAAAATGTCGAATGAAAATTTAAAATGACGTTCTGACAGTGTCTGGACCAAAGAGCCTATGCCTGAAAATATTTTTATCGGATTCCTTGGACAATTTTACGTCAAATCAAAATCAAACCATCCACTTTAACGACCCCCAGGTCTTTTGTGGTATCTAATACAAGTTTCTGCTCGAACTTAGGAGTCCGAAGGATTGAATAGGGAGAGCACCCAAACCTCTTTCCACTCCAAGGTACCTTCAACCCCAGGGTTCGAATTGGCGACCTTTGGATTGCGAGTCCAACCGCCGCCAGCGATTCCACCGGAGCAGGCTTGGTTTGGCGTGTTGTTTGTCTCCCACTCCTGGAATGACTTAACGGCTTAGCAACAACCAATGCCGGGACAGACGTTTTACTTCCCCATCCAATGAAAGGGTACGTAACATATTCAAAAATGGGAGGTGACCATTAACAGGATTTCGAGATATGATGTTTTGAAAATAAAACTGGGATTTTTTCCACTAAAGCTGTGATAATTTGAATATTTCAGCGATGTTATGATACATGTATGCGTACTAACGCATTTTAATTACGAAAATCGGGCTAGATTTTTTGGTCTATAAACTATTTTCCCTAAAAGGAAAAAGTTCATTTGCGTCCAAGACAACTAAAATCGGTTAAAATGGCGTAAAGTATTGATTTTTGCTAAAAATTACGAAAATTGCCATTTTTAGGACCACCCTAGAACGCCCTGACGGCCAAACAAAAAAATACAAGTTTAATTATTTTGACAAGAAACCCCTAGAAAAAATTTGGGCCCGATCGGAGAACTATTTTTTGGTTTAGGCACTTTTCAAATGAAATTGTTATTTCATATGGGTCATTCCATCTGAAGCGGAACAGCACTTGAAAATTACCATCTCCGATTCTGCCCAAATTTGGCAGAGCTGTTGAGACTATCAAAACATGCAAAAATCCCGAATTTCATCCAAATCGGACCACCCCCTCCATTTTTGTAACCTCCCAAAAAATCGACTTTTTGGCGATTTTTGAGCGAAACCCCTATCTTCAAACGACGATAACTCAGGAACCACAAATCTTAGAGGGTCGGTCTTAGACTCAATTTTGAAGGAAATTGGACTCAATTTTGAAGGAATTGCGCAATTGAAAACTTGAAATGGCCGTATCTCAAAACAGCCCTATTTATTTTTTGAATTTCGCCTCACCATCGTATTCCCCGTCCGATTTTACATAAGAATCACTTATCGACAGAAAGGAATATGTTTCGTTCCAGAGATATCGAATTTTAAAGTTTTGAGTATTTGAGATTACCTAAATTAGCTACACTCGCTGCCTCTGCTAGAAGCACTCGGGCGCGCTGATGAATAATTACTACCTGGTATTCTGTAAGATGAATCATTTTTATAATTTTATACGATTTTGAGATAATCAATACCTTGAACAATCTATTTTTTGTTTAAGGAATATTTATTGGGTAATTTTCAATGCACTGTTTTTCATGATCACAGTGTCATTGAACCATATTAAGTAAAATTTGAACTTTGAATATTTATTTGCAAATGCTACAGAGTTTTAACAATACAATTTAAAAAAAAATAATATCATTTTCCTTTTATTTTTATATTTTTCTTAATTCCTCATTTTTCCCACGTTATCAAATTATTTGAAGTGAGAACAAATGTAGAGCTGGATGTGGTAGATGAAATAACTCTCATGGGGTCTAGAGCTATTGCCATGTGCGGTAGCGAAATAGTGCCATTCAGCAAAAACCCCATAATATCTGCCTTACGGTTTGAAAGGTTGATCATATTAAACCGATTTTTATATTGTGAGCCAGTTTCATCTGAATAGTTGATGATTTTTTTTTTCAATTCTGTTACATGTGGACAGCAGCTTTATCGTCTTTCAAGATTTCTAAATGATTGACAAACAAAAAAAAAGATTATTGTTCGGACGGTGTCGAAATCAACACAACTGATTTTGATCTTAATCAGATAACACTACTCGACAAAACAAAACTTGTGTCAAGGGATTGACGATATCTCATCGGTTCCTCAGAGAAAAGGCATCCCCGAATCCGATGCAATCGACAGAATTTGATTTTATGTCCACGCGGACTGACGAGAAGCTGGTAAATTTTTTAACATAAAAAAATCGAACAATTTAAAAAAAACTTGCGTCTCCTCCCAACTATATGAGCCATCTACAATAATATGGAGGCGCCTGGTGCATAGCCATTTCCTTTAAGCACAACGGAAACAACCAATACAAATGTATAAAAAGTTGTCAAGTTCGGGGGTCCACAGCTAGCATTTTTTGTACGATTATAAAAATAAATATTAAAAGTTTAAAATTAAAATATTTGAAAAACATTTTTTTTAAATATATTTGTTTACTAAAATTTTATGTTTCTCAAAGGTCTATGGGTACTTCGGGATGTCCATGGTAATCCAAGGACTCCCTAGAGTTAAGATCTATGAGTCTACCGCCGTAACAAGCAAGATGTCGTCGGATTTTGACCCCGGATTATGTGCGTATAGCATCAGTGGATATGGTAGACTACTATATGAATGTAATGGGATGTACATGGTCATCCAAGGACTCCCTGGAGTTAAGATCTACGAGTCTACCGCCGTAACAAGCAAGAGGTCGTCGGATTTTGACCCCGGATTATGTGCGTATAGCATCAGTGGATATGGTAGACTACTTTATGAATGTAATGGGATGTCCATGGTCATCCAAGGACTCCCTGGAGTTAAGATCTACGAGTCTACCGCCGTAACAAGCAAGAGGTCGTCATTTTGACCCCGGATCATGTGCGTATAGCACCAGTGGATATGGTAGACTACTATATGAATGTAATGGGATGTCCATGGTCATCCAAGGACTCCCTGGAAAGATCTACGAGATCATCGTGGCACCGTATATGGTAGACTACTATATGAATGTAATGGTCATCCAAGGACTCCCTGGAGTTAAGATCTACGAGTCTACCGCCGTAACAAGCAAGAGGTCGTCGGATTTTGACATTATGTGCGTATAGCATCAGTGGATATGGTAGACTACTATATGAATGTAATGGGATGTACATGGTCATCCAAGGACTCCCTGGAGTTAAGATCTACGAGTCTACCGCCGTAACAAGCAAGAGGTCGTCGGATTTTGACCCCGGATCATGTGAGTATAGCATCAGTGGATATGGTAGACTACTATATGAATGTCCACCATATCCACTGATGCTATACGCACATGATCCGGGGTCAAAAGCCGATGACCTCTTGTTTGTTACGGCGGTAGACTCGTAGATCTTAACTCCAGGGAGTCCTTGGATGACCATGTACATCCCATTACATTCATATAGTAGTCTACCATATCCACTGATGCTATACGCACATAATCCGGGGTCAAAATCCGACGACCTCTTGCTTGTTACGGCGGTAGACTCGTAGATCTTAACTCCAGGGAGTCCTTGGATGACCATGGACATCCCATTACATTCATATAGTAGTCTACCATATCCACTGGTGCTATACGCACATGATCCGGGGTCAAAATCCGACGACCTCTTGCTTGTTACGGCGGTAGACTCGTAGATCTTACCTCCAGGGAGTCCTTGGATGACCATGGACATCCCATTACATTCATATAGTAGTCTACCATATCCACTGGTGCTATACGCACATGATCCGGGGTCAAAATCCGACGACCTCTTGCTTGTTACGGCGGTAGACTCGTAGATCTTAACTCCAGGAGTCCTTGGATGACCATATACATCCCATTACATTCATATAGTAGTCTACCATATCCACTGATGCTATACTCACATGATCCGGGGTCAAAATCCGACGACCTCTTGCTTGTTACGGCGGTAGACTCGTAGATCTTACCTCCAGGGAGTCCTTGGATGACCATGGACATCCCATTACATTCATATAGTAGTCTACCATATCCACTGATGCTATACTAACATGATCCGGGGTCAAAATCCGACGACCTCTTGCTTGTTACGGCGGTAGACTCGTAGATCTTAACTCCAGGGAGTCCTTGGATGACCATGGACATCCCATTACATTCATATAGTAGTCTACCATATCCACTGGTGCTATACGCACATGATCCGGGGTCAAAATCCGACGACCTCTTGCTTGTTACGGCGGTAGACTCGTAGATCTTAACTCCAGGAGTCCTTGGATGACCATATACATCCCATTACATTCATATAGTAGTCTACCATATCCACTGATGCTATACTCACATGATCCGGGGTCAAAATCCGACGACCTCTTGCTTGTTACGGCGGTAGACTCGTAGATCTTAACTCCAGGGAGTCCTTGGATGACCATGTACATCCCATTACATTCATATAGTAGTCTACCATATCCACTGGTGCTATACGCACATGATCCGGGGTCAAAATCCGACGACCTCTTGCTTGTTACGGCGGTAGACTCGTAGATCTTAACTCCAGGAGTCCTTGGATGACCATGGACATCCCATTACATTCATATAGTAGTCTACCATATCCACTGGTGCTATACGCACATGATCCGGGGTCAAAATCCGACGACCTCTTGCTTGTTACGGCGGTAGACTCGTAGATCTTAACTCCAGGGAGTCCTTGGATGACCATGGACATCCCATTACATTCATAAAGTAGTCTACCATATCCACTGATGCTATACGCACATAATCCGGGGTCAAAATCCGACGACCTCTTGCTTGTTACGGCGGTAGACTCGTAGATCTTAACTCCAGGGAGTCCTTGGATGACCATGTACATCCCATTACATTCATATAGTAGTCTACCATATCCACTGATGCTATACGCACATAATCCGGGGTCAAAATCCGACGACATCTTGCTTGTTACGGCGGTAGACTCATAGATCTTAACTCTAGGGAGTCCTTGGATTACCATGGACATCCCGAAGTACCCATAGACCTTTGAGAAACATAAAATTTTAGTAAACAAATATATTTAAAAAAAATGTTTTTCAAATATTTTAATTTTAAACTTTTAATATTTATTTTTATAATCGTACAAAAAATGCTAGCTGTGGACCCCCGAACTTGACAACTTTTTATACATTTGTATTGGTTGTTTCCGTTGTGCTTAAAGGAAATGGCTATGCACCAGGCGCCTCCATATTTTTGTAGATGGCTCATATAGTTGGGAGGAGACGCAAGTTTTTTTTAAATTGTTCGATTTTTTTATGTTAAAAAATTTACCAGCTTCTCGTCAGTCCGCGTGGACATAAAATCAAATTCTGTCGATTGCATCGGATTCGGGGATGCCTTTTCTCTGAGGAACCGATGAGATATCGTCAATCCCTTGACACAAGTTTTGTTTTGTCGAGTAGTGTAATAAATCAGATTAATCTTTATGATTTACTTACATTTTTCAGTTTTATACTTTCCAGAAATCCTCCTCCTTAATCATGCTTCAAGAGAGTGTTACTTACAAGACCAAATGCAATTTCCTGCTAGCTCTGCGGGAACTCCATTCTTGGGCTAGCACACAAATTCACTGTATACTTTTTTTTTATTTAAGATTATACAGCAGTTTCCTACAGTGGTGTACATTCAATATTTGCCTATTTTGTTAATGATTATTTGGGATGAAATCTTATTTCAATAAAAGCAGGTAGCAGTTATTCATCAGCGCGCCCGAGTGCTTCAAGCAGAGGCGGCGAGTGTAGCTAATTTAGGTAATCTCAAATACTCAAAACTTTAAAATTCGATATCTCTGGAACGAAACATATTCCTTTCTATCGATAAGTGATTCTTATGTAAAATCGGACGGGGAATACGATGGTGAGGTCAAATTCAAAAATAAATAGGGCTGTTTTGAGATACGGCCATTTCAAGTTTTCAATTGCGCAATACAGGTAGAAAACATATTTTAATCTAAATTTTGATCACAGAAATGGATTCTACGTCCAATTTCCTTCAGAATTGAGTCTAAGACCGACCCTCTAAGATGTGTGGTTCCTGAGTTATCGTCGTTTGAAGATAGGGTTTCGCTTAAAAATCACCAAAAGTCGATTTTTGGGAGCGTACAAAAATGGAGGGGGTGGTCCGATTTGGATGAAATTCGGGATTTTTGCATGTTTTGATAGTCTCAACAGCTCTGCCAAATTTGAGCAGAATCGGAGATGGTAATTTTCAAATTTGCATTTTTTCTTGCACACTTCAGGTGGAATGACCCATATGTAAAAATCCATCTGCCATCATGAAAATTAAAAAAAAATCAATCCACTCAAAATGAGTTGTTATTTTAAATACTTTAATGATATCTACTCAATGTTTAAAAAAAAAATTGTGTCGATATTAGATTTTTTTTCTTTTTGCCTTTCATCTCACTGAGGCAAGGCTATAAAATCACTCGGAAATTGAACTTCTTGAATATACCTTCTAGATATACCTTCAACATATCAACTCAGAATCAAATTCTGAGCAAATGTCTGTGAGGATGTGTGTAGACATGATTTTTTTTCCACACGATTTTCTCAGAACTGCCTGCACAGAAAAAAAATCAATTCTCGTAATCGTGAATTAAGTCCACGAATGTGAGAACCACGAAGGAATTTATTCATGAGTATGGTGCATTTGCACCATAAACGTGAATATTAGCGTGGTTCACGTTTCTATGAAAAAGACAAAAGTTGTTATTTTGTCTTGCATCAACCGGAATTTCATTCTTTTATGTCCCCAGAAGCACTCCTGAAAATTTGAGCCCATTTGGTAAGGTCTAGGAGCTCCAGTTTTAATTTGAAATTTATATGGGATTTTGATTTATTTTCCATGGGAAACTATCTTTTTTTACATTGTATTAGGATTTTTTTTTATAAATCGATGAAATGACTTGATTCTTATAGTAGGAGATAGGTTTTGAACTGGGGAACAACTTTGTAGAACATTCCAACATGCTAGGAAGTGACCCTTTAAAGATACAGATACTTTTAGATGGTGGCGGGCCCCTTCAAAAGCTGGCTACTAAAGCTGGCTTTTGAAGGGGCAAGCCACCATCTAAAAGTATCTGTATCTTTAAAGGGTCACTTCCTAGCATGTTGGAATGTTCTACAAAGTTGTTCCCCAGTTCAAAACCTATCTCCTACTATAAGAATCAAGTCATTTCATCGATTTGTAAAAAAAATCCTAATACAATGTAAAAAAAGATAGTTTCCCATGGAAAATAAATCAAAATCCCATATAAATTTCAAATTAAAACTGGAGCTCCTAGACCTTACCAAATGGGCTCAAATTTTCAGGAGTGCTTCTGGGGACATAAAAGAATGAAATTCCGGTTGATGCAAGACAAAATAACAACTTTTGTCTTTTTCATAGAAACGTGAACCACGCTAGTGAATATATTCCTTCGTGGTTCTCGCATTCATGAATTTAATTCACGATTTCAAGAATTGTTTTTTTTTCAGTGTGAACCGTTTTTGGCCGGGTCAGCCTTATTCGATTCGTTTTGGGATCCCATAGGACCCCATTAATTTTTTTCTGTTTATTTAAAAAGTTATGCTAAGAAAAAGATTGTTGTATCTACAAAAAAGGCCGGGTATTTTTGTTTACATAGGTATACCTGCGAGAGTCGCGTCAGTTGCGAAACGCCCGGTTTCCACATTGCTTCAAATGAGAGTCTGCATGTGTTCTGGAAAAGTCTGTATAAGGTATATATTTTTTTCACAAACTTATTTTCATTATAGAGTTATCTAAGCCCACGCTCACGCACACTTGCACTCCATTTGTTTTGCTGAACCGGTACAAAATTTAACCTTAATCTTTTTCGTGTACGTATACGCAATACATGCGCACGTAGATAACTCTATTACTTTTCAAATGTGAGGAAGGCTTTTAATTTATAAAGTAAAAAAAATATAAAGATAAATAACATATATTCGAACAGCCAAAAGAAACAGTGAATGCTGGGATTGTATATTTTTATACTAACAGAAGTTTTTTAACACTTCTATAGAAAACCTACATTTTTTTCATGTTGATCGGAAAGGATATATTTTAGTATTTCAACCCACCTGGATGTCAACAACAATCGAAGAATGATTTGATTATCATATTGTAAATAAAAATAATCAAAATCAAACCATCCACATTAACGACCCCCGGGTCTTTTGTGGTCTCTATTGCAAGTTTCTGCTCGAACCTAGGAGTCCGAAGGCTTGAATGGAGAGAGCACCCAAACCTCTTTTACTCCAAGGAACCTTCCACCCCAGTGTTTGAACTGACGACCTTTGGATTGCGAGTCCAACCGCCACCAGCGATTCCACCGGAGTAGGCTTGGTTTGGTGTGTTGTTTGTACTTATGGCAAGGAGACGACTCCTACACCTGGAATGACTTAACGGCCTAACAACCAAGGCCGGAACCGACATTTTACTTCCTCATCCGATGGAAGGTTGAGGCAGATGGGAATCGAGACCCAGAGTTGTACCCCTCCTTCGACAGGGCCGAGGACAAGAAATTTATATTGGATTTGTTCTGGTCTAAACACTTTTTGGTACCACCAAGTTCATGGTAAGTTTTTAAAATTTGCCAACCGTTAACCTCATAAAGCATAAACATTTACCGCAACATACATATGATTCATGCTCAATGCAACACTTTGCAGGCTACAATACAACATAATGTTGCACAGCACGCCATCTGTACGTCAATATCCAGCATGCTTTTGAATCTATTCGCATAACGCCACGATACAGCTTTGGTCTGCTAGACGTTACGAACTAGGCGGAGCATTCATAAATCACATAGATTGATGCTTTATATCTGGAGTTTTTTTTTTTTTTTTTTTGAAAAGGTCCTAAAAACCAAATTTCCTTTTTTTGCTTTTTGGGCGTTTTTGGAACCGCCTTGAGTCAGGATATTAAAAACCACCCAAAAAGCAAAAACTGAAAATTTGGTTTATTGGACCTTTTCAAAAAAACTCCAGATATAATCCCATTCATAACTTATATTTTCTTCAGTTGGCTTCAGCTGCCTCTTTTATACTTACCACGTCGTTTCTGAATTACCAGCTCTGCAAAAGAAGCACTTATGCTCGTCCTTGTATTTGCCGAAGACTCGACTCAATCGGTACGATTTACCCTAATCTGTTTCGAAAATAACCAGTGCGCAGTAGAGATCCTAAATAGGGAGACTGGTCGAAGTGAATTTGACGTACCCAAACAGACACGAGTTTGACGTATCCAAACGAGCATTTGCCTTTACGCCCAGCAAAACTTATCAGTGTTGCCAAGCTCAAAACATACGTTGCCAGATCGATTTAGCCAGCTTAGACCAGTCTCCCTATTTAGGGTCTCTAGTGCGCAGCATGAGGTGAGGTTGGGAAAATTAGTTTAAAAGCAAATTATAGTGAAAATCCCTCTTCAAGTACTTCTACGGGCGATGCGGGATCCCTCATGTTTGAGATACAGAATGAACTTTAATTAAACCCTCGAAGCATGACTTCAACGCACATTTGAAAAAGAGGGGAGTGGGCCCCGTTTTTATCTGAGTTCTTTGTTATGCTGATTCTTTTTATTTTAAACTCAAGGGTGTCAACCAGTTCGGCCATGATGGAACAGTCGTTGGAATCAAATATGGTTGACTTTGATTAGAATAGTTACTTTAAAATTTATACACTGCTGTAAAGGTCGTCCGCAGTATAAAATTTCTACTGAACGAGATTGTTTTTTTTTTTCTCCTTTTAAAATCACTATGATGACGATAGATAGATTTCCTAACAAATGAACTCGTTAATATGGTCCTAACCTTTAACCTTTAATTTTGGACAATTTTGAATCATTATTTAGCATAATCATAATTCAAAAGTTTCAGATATTTTCCTTTTTAGTCTCTTAAACTTGGTATCTATAGGTGTATGTCTTATATATAGAGAAAAAACGTGAGACTTTAACCGTGTTTGTAAAACAGATTTTTTTAAATGACAAACAGCCTAAAACTGCAATTTTATTTTTATTTTTTGTTAACAATTTTTTTTTTTGAATAATAAGAAAATCAAAAATGTATTTCGTCACTAGTCACAGTCAGAAGAAATGGAGCAAGAAAACAGATTATATACAATATATAATGGTTATCATCATTTGCTAAAAATTTAAGCGGAACAAACATTTATGTTAGACCATACAGAACGATTTTAGTAATATTTTAAATATTTTATAAGGCCATTTCAAATATTTTTCTATTTGCAAATTGCAAATATTGCTCGAAAATGGTCCAACAACCCCCGATTTTTAAGTTTCAAAATTGCAATTGATTAAATATTCGGTTAAATGATGATAAAATTTCCAAAATTTCCAAAAATTGCAAAAAAGTTTTTTTGTGGACAATTATCCACGGGGAGGGGGATAAGGTTGTGCTTCAAAAAAAAAGTGTTTACGAGGTTTATGGATGGTCCCTAAGTACACAGTTAAAAAATGTGTAAATTTGGCAGGTGTAATTTTGGAAGGTTAAATATTACCTCTTTTATGATGTAATTTTACCTCAATTTATACTGAAAATGCGACATTACTCCAGAATAGTGGTAAAATTACACATTTTCAGAGATAAAATTACACATTTTTTCTGACATAAAAGATGTACCCCTTTCCAGATGTAATATTACCATGATTTTTTTCCGTGTATAAGATTATTATACAGTTAATTTCATTTATACGGAATATGACAACTCCTCGGTTGCCGAGTGTCTATAGTGTCAGACAACAAATCCAAATGAATGAGTTCGAATTCCACTTAATTGTTATTTTTTATATTTTTTGTTCATACTTGAAGCTCAATTATTTCAAGGAAATCAGTCATAAATTGAACCCTGGACCTTCCACTCATGAGGCGGGAGCCGTATCCATAAAGCCGGTCTATAAATTTCGATGTATAAAAACTGCAATACAAATCATTATGAAAATAAATCGTCATATTAAGGTTTTTAAGGTTGCTATTTCAATTTTGATTTTTGAGGCAAAATTTAAAACATGAAATTATCTAAATTGTACTTTAAATATTGTTGCAAAACCTTTTTACACTAAGCCAAGCTACATTGGACGATTAAGGTGGTAGATGTTGTATTAAACTTTTGGGGCTATGACTGTCAATGATGGTTCTGAACTCAGGGTCCAGAAATAGTAAATTGAAATGAAAAAATAATTACTATAAGTACACAACAACACATATAAAACCATTTTTTGATTGAAACATTCTGAATCAAGATTTGAATGTTTTTCTAAAACAAACATGGCCGCCAAATGGCCGTGCGGGAATGATGCCTATCAGAGCCTTAATGTTTTTTTGATTTCGAAATACCTTGATAAATTTAAAACTAAGCATTCCAAATTTGCATTTGCCCTCCGGTCACGTTGAAGCCCATTCAAACGTAACATTTTTCTCTTAACTCCCGAACGCGTAAACGAGAACCTTCTTCCTAATGAACGCCATTCGCTCGATTCTCAAATTTGGTTTTCCGCCGCCGTCGTCGTTATCTTCATTTCCATTGCACTTGTTAGTGAGGACACTTTTTTTTCTCTTTCATTGTGGATAGTCCAGAACGCGCGCACCGCCGCCGTATTGCGCGCTCAATGGGTGCTCACAGAAATATGAATAATTCAATTCATTTTCATATTATAATGATGATTTTGTAATCATTCCATTTCGACGCCTGGTTTGTGTTTGTGGTGGTTGAAGAAATTCTGCCTCACTTAGCATATTATGTCACCTCGGTGAATCCTCGCCGGAGGGCTCTTCTCCATTCGCCACTGCAATTTGTGAATGGAATATTTCTCTCTTTCGAATAAAATATGCCACCAGGCTTTGCTGAAGGACAACGAACGCGCGCCTCACGACGGATATAATAACAAGACCACGTGGAACTATGATGGCGATTCCGACGGTTTGGTGGGGAGAGAGCGCCGGGATGTCTCTGATGAAGATCATCCACTCTTTGCCCATACAGACACTGCTTTTTTTGCACCATCTATTCACAATTCCAGGGGAGGTCTTGTTGTGAATGCAGATATTCATGACGACGTTTTTGTTATCGTCACTTGTGGACTCTGCGGTGTGACAGAGTATGTAGCAAAATACTGTAATTAATGTTATGGCATTTACATGCTTTTTTCCTGCTGCCTCTGGGTGCTTTTTCAGAGTGGAGATTAATTGAAAAGTGAAACAGTGCGCGAGAATTTTCATTATGGTGATCAGTTCTGTTTCCTTTGCTATTGCTTACTATTTCTAGTATTGCTAAGAAGTATTTAAACATGCACAAATTTTAAAAATACGATTATTCAAAAAAAAAATAGTACCTCAAAAGATGCATTCATGTTTCCATTTAACACCCCACAAAAAAACCTTCCTAATGAAAAAGTACAGTCTCGAGAAAAAAAAACACTGAAAAAGTGTCTGATAAGACAAAACATTGCCAAGCAGTACATTGGCACTCTCTATGTATTATATATCTGCCATGCTTGAGACAATAAAAAATCTCAAAAAGAGGGTGACTTGGCTGTTCTTAATGACAGAATGGAAGAGTCACTGTAGTGCAGCAGCTTTTGTTCTCCTTCTTCTTGTAATTTGTGGCCTGAAGCATTGGAAAAATAAACAAGATCATCAACATATCACCGGCAACATAATGCATAATTCATCAAGTCCTGATGATACTTATCTTACTCATCTCTTGCTTTCGGCTGCTGGTATTTTGCTCCACTGGAGTGGCATTTGCATAATGCCAAACCACTAGAGTGTGAATTTTGCAGTATTTTAAAACGTTTCGTTACCCTTGGGCGTTGCTTTTCTCGTTTTATTTAGAAAATTCACATGGATCATAATTGCTTATCCTTATATTTTTTAAGAGGAACTGCAATGCAACTTAAAAAAAATTCAGTCGTAGTCCACAACCAGTTCATTTTACTTTTGCTAGCAACAAATGCTTGAAACTTATTATTTTTTAATATTATAAATCTTCAAAAAAACAAAAATGCTGAAATTTGTGTGACCCAATGTCACCCCTGATGACGGTACAAAGAAAATGGTTTAAATTGCAATTGACATGGCAAAAACAAGTATTATTGTTACAAATTAATGATTTTTAAAACAGACATATATTCCAACGATCATTCTTGCCAAAACACAATAACTCTAAAATAATCTAAGCCAGGGGTGCTGGGATATTTAAAAAAAATCTAAATGTAAATATAGGTATTCGGTGCCCTCTCCCCGTGCCATGCATTCACACTTAGGAGACCCGGGAGGCGGAGTCTTGTCGCAAAAAGAACGATACACGCCTGTGTATCCGTTGACGAAACCTCAAGGTTTAAGAGGGCCGCATTATAAGGTGTTTCGTCGATTCCGTTTTTTTCCGGGATGTTTAATCTATTAAATTTCGGGGGTACTGCTTTCTGTAATGGAGTAATGTATAGTTTGATGAATAAATTAATACAAGCAAAAAAGTTGGTCAAGGGAAATCCCACTAACAAATATATCTCGTTTCAAAAAAGCGGCATTTCTCCTCTATTAATAAAACCGACGGCACTCCTCCAGTCCCTAAAATCTAAGCGAAAATAAATATTGACACGCTCGCAAAACCAGTATTCAAAAGTGTCAACACACGATGATACAATCGGGGCTGCCTGCACAGAGTACATTTTCTCCGTACTTTTTTTTATTTTACGTGAGTACCAAAACCAGACATTTGAGTTGCCGTTGCCGTATTTAGGTCTTTGCAGTACTATCGAGTACGGTTGAGCTTCTTTCATTTTCGCTTCATCTCTAGACTATACCAGCAGCAGCTTCGAAGCAGCACCCAGCGTTAAGTTGTTAGTTCGATTATCGTTGGCCGTTGACATACCTCGCTGGAGTCATTATTGTGCTGTGGGAACATTTCCTTAATAAATCCAGCAAAAGAAATTCAGATATGGGTCATAGGTAAGAACTGAATAAAGATAGTGAAACGTGAAGGTGCCAAAGGATCACGAGGAAAAATGTATCAAGTTGTGTACAGTAGATGAGAAAATGTTATTGATTCGTAAGATATACCGCTACCGACGGCTGCATGCTACAGTGAACTGAGTGAGCCGCAAGCGACGAACCTTAGTTTTTAATTGGTTCTAATGAAACAAACAAGAGTTCTTTTTGTCATCATTTTTCTTGGCTACATTACGTGAACCAAAGAATTAAAAAAAATCTTTCCAATGAGGTGAAAAATCGGAAAATCTGAATATCGATTGAAAAATGAGTGCTAATTGTGAATCATAAAACCTAGAACCCAGTCGGCCTGGGTTCGATCCCAGACGGTCCCGGTGGCATTTTTCGAGACGAGACGTCTCCCTGGGTCCTGTCTCGGTGGAGTCGCTGGTAGGCAGTTGGACTAACAATCCAATGGTCGTCAGTTTGAATCCCGGGGTGGATGGAAGCTTAGGTGTAAAAAGAGGTTTGTAATTGCCTTCGGACACCTAGTTTCGAGTAGGAATCTCGCAATCGAGAACGCCAAGGCAATGCTGTAGAGCGAATAATTTGATTTTAATTTAAAAACCTACAATACGAGGAAAGGGTGGATAAACATTTTGACAGCTGGAACTATTTTGAAAATTCCGAGACAACGGGTAACTTTTTCACAAAACTGGATGTCTTAAACAATAGCTGGCCTTCCCAGCTACCTTCTTACACTGCAGGTTTTGTTAAAACGTTACCTGTTGTCTCGAAATTTTCAAAATAGTTCTAGCTGTCAAAATGCTTATGCGCCCTTTTGTTGATCTAGAAACATACTTTTTCATAATTTCAATTCTTTGCCAAGCCCAAATTTTAAATAAATGGATCAGCCAAAAAATGTCCAGAAAAACCATGTCAAATTTTATTCAAAGAAATAAGGCCGATGCAAATATTTTTCAAAGTTTTGTCTTTCGGCTCTTACCGGGGACGAGAGAGGAGGGGAAAAAAATAAAAACATATAAAAATTTAAATAACAAACCAAAGTCTCAACATTTAAATGAAAAAAATATTTTGAAATGCATTTTATACTAGTTCACTTGTTTTGCAAGCATTAGTATTAAACAAAATGATTTGACGAAAATAATTTTTGTGTGGTACACTGCCCATGTTCGCATAAGTGTTTCATATGTAAAAACAGATAGCTGAGAAAAACGCATTTGAAGTTTGTCCCACACAAAAACCTACGTCTTAAGTTTTCACAAAAAAAATGATTCCCTCCTGATTTCTTGAACAAATCACTGGATGTTGTATGCTATTCTGAAAGAGCACACGATTTTGAACCAAACTGCATCATTAACTCAAAAGCGATGAACATGCATATGGGTCATTTATGCGATCAAGGGCAGTACAGCACCTCGATTTTTTTTAATTCAAAAGATTTTGGACTAAGCCCAAACATGCTTAAAAATTATTCTAAACGCAGAGGAATGCATTTTAAATTTGATTCAGCTGATTGCGCTTAAATTTGTAGGTTTGGAGGTTTTAGAAAAAAAATATGTTTTCTTCCCCTTGATTTTTCAGGCCGTTTTTGAAGGTGAGGGTCCTGAGTGATGATCACTTTTGCAGTTTCAACTTTCTTCAGAAATCCGCTAAGTGAAATTGCTTCAAATTTTATTTGAGTTATTCATTCATTGGAGACAGTCCTTTTCAAAAGCTGTAAGGCCGAAAATTGATCTTTAAAAGGCCGTACTGGGATGGTGAAGTCTCCCAATTATTGATGGCAATTTTATTATGGATGGTCAAATTTGACTGTCATTAAATCAAAAAGCTCCATGTAAGATTGAGCATTTTACCAAAAGTAGCATGTCAGCTGTAGTAAATAGTGTAGTGGGCCAGCACAGCCAGCAGCTGCATGACTTCTTTGACCAACAAACTCAACCGGGTTGATCATGCACGGTGAGAACACATGGAAGAAACAAGCCTTTAGTAAATACAACACTTTGGTCTTGTGCAGTGCACGAAACAGGTTAGGACAGTGGTTCTAAATCATTCCAATTTTCCAATATAGCAGATTTTGCCTTACTTTTTCTTTAATGCTAGGTAAAACCGCTTTTTAGAAGCCTTTATTGAACGTCAAATGATGACAAAAGCCAGCATAACATGCTAGATTGAAATAAATGCCTTACTTCTTAAAATTTGTGTCAAAATTCAAACTCATTGAGGAATCACAAATCCGAAAAACTATAACCCTGACTTTTCCCCCAAAGTGATCCCCAGGCAATCTCTTTGGGAACCACCGCCTAGCTTAAGCCGTGTGCAGTTTTCAAGTGGAGGTGAGAGAGCAAGCCCGCTTAGATAAGGGTGGAAATGTTTTTCTTCTTTCACTTTCGTTATGTCTCGCGACGACGCAAAACGGTAGCGCATCGGCGGTGGTGGCGCACGCTTCCCAAAGTGTGGTCAAATCGAAGTTTAAACAAAATGTTTAGTCCAAAATTAGAACTCGTGGTTGTGCTAGCTGTGAAGAGCTTGGAAACGAACTCAATTTTGTGTAGTAGGCAAAAGTGTTGAAAAGTGCCATTACTGAAAGAAAATAAACTGTGGAAGAAGCAACTGGAAAAAAAACTGCTAAAGTAAAATTTCAAATTTGAAGTTCTCAACTCAGTCTCGATGTACAATTCAATATTAGCTGGAAAAATGGGACTAAGGTATGTGTTAACAGAGCCAAATTTACATTGTTAAGCAGATACGATTCGTAAAAATTACTTTTCAAAAAATACATATTTTTTCCACAACGATGCACATTTGGTGAATTAGAATATTAACTTAGAAATGAGGAAAAACGTAAAAAGTCTCGATTTTTCTGTGGGCGGAAAAGAGTTAAGTGAACATTGAAGAGTAAAGTTTTTGGCTATCTCAAACTTATTTATTCACCGGATCACCGTAATTTCTTGTGAAACAATGGAAATGTAATAATTAAACTGAATGGTTTTTTATATATCATTTAGTATTATTTATCTCTTTTTGTTTTGTGAAACAGGTTTAGTCATTAAAACCAATTTTTCAAATGAAATCAAATGAAAAACACTAAAAATCTAATTAGCAGATACTTTATAGACACAAATTCATAAGTGCAATACAATAAAATCATTACGCAAAATCAAAAGACTGCAATAAAATAAATCATTACGCAATGCGCTAACGGTGTCACTGGAAATCGGGTTTGTTGAAAGTAATCATCTCCGCGAAAAAGACCAACTTAACCCTACCAGCCAGCGTGATGCTGGCGGACCATTGCACGCACAGAGCTAGTCAAGTTGTTACAAGCCCGCGCATTTCTTTTCCATATGTTTGAACTGCAACATGATCGCTGAACTAAGTTTAAGAAAAAAGGAGTACTGATACCGGTTTTGCCCCAGGTTGCAGACCACTAACGCGTCACTTCAGCAAAGACTTAAGCTTGTAAACAATTCTGCCTCTGCATTAGATATAAACCAATTCCCATATACCTATACTTACTTACTTTCTGCTTGTCTCTTCCTCCCTCAAAGACTTCTTATACTGGCTATTGTTGGACTTGGATCGCTGTACGTTTTGCATCTGCTTGCGCAAGACTTTATGAAACTGTCGAAACCCCTCTTCATGGCGTCTGGGAAACGTGACACATCTTTATTCAATCGAACCAGTGAACTTATAGTAAGTATAATACGTAACGGGAGGGGAGCTAGGTTGGGGATTATGTACAGTTAGGCCGTTGCAAATATTTTTTTTAGGTTTATGTCCTTAAAAAAAATATATAAAAAATATTAAACATAAACTTTGAAAAATATTTGCAACGGCCTTATTATATGCAGTTTTGTCAATTGAATTTTTGGTTATTTAAATAATCTCAGGGAATCTTTATTGTACTAGGGGAAAGCGACCTAAAGAACTTTGTAAAGAAACATTCAAATTTTTGTACAGGCTGTACAGATTCAGTCGTAAAAACTTTTGGGAAGGTGTAATAATATGTCAATATGCTGATGTCAATTGTCGCTCGATGGAAATACATACACCCAAAACTGGCAGCGCTAGTCCGAGAGAATGATGGTCTCGAGTCGAGAGAATAGTGGTACCATTCACGGACGCAGAGAACACAGCTCGAGATGGGCGATAGAACTATTCTCTCGAGGTTCATTTGCAAAAAAAGTTCATCCGTCAAACAAAAAACCAAAAGTGTCGACAACGGGAATCGAACCAGAGACCTTTGCCAAACCAATCCAATGACTTAGCTGCCTCGGCCACCACAGCTTGGTGACCAAAGAGAAGTCAGAAGTCGATGTATGACACTTGTTGGAGATTTATTGATTCAACTAACGAATGAACTCATTTGTTATGATGGTGTGAGTTGGTACCATTATTCTATCGATTTTGGCACTGAGCCCTCAATAAATTTTGAGAGAACGATTATCTCGACTCTGAATTTTGGGTGTATAAGCCTACGGAATTACCTTTTTGGCCAATCGAAGTTTTTCTCATAGTTTTACGATTTTTCTAAGACAAATTTTCAATTTTGACATATTCGGAATCCTCAAAGAGTCTGATTAAAACTTATGTTATCAATATTTATAATGAATGCACGAAACAGAAAAAGGTGAAACCTACACCCAAAATTCAGAGTCGAGATAATCGTTCTCTCAAAATTTATTGAGGGCTCAGTGCCAATATCGATAGAATAATGGTACCAACTCACACCATCATAACTAATGAGTTCATTCGTTAGTTGAATCAATAAATCTCCAACAAGTGTCATACATCGACTTCTGACTTCTCCTTGGTCACCAAGCTGTGGTGGCCGAGGCAGCTAAGTCATTGGATTGGTTTGTCAAAGGTCTCTGGTTCGATTCCCGTTGTCGACACTTTTGGTTTTTTGTTTGACGGATGAACTTTTTTTGCAAATGAACCTCGAGAGAATAGTTCTATCGCCCATCTCGAGCTGTGTTCTCTGCGTCCGTGAATGGTACCACTATTCTCTCGACTCGAGATCATCATTTCTCGGACTAGCGCTGCCAGTTTTGGGTGTACAAACTTCAAGCGATTAGAAGGAGGGATTCCCGTGGTAAGAATGAGCTCAAATTTGGAATTTAGCCTAGTGGTGAGCCAATCTTAATCTTTTGAATTCAGGGGGTAGCCCCGAGGAAGCCCATAATTGAACCACCCTAGGGCTCATATTTGGTATGAGTTCATCTCATGTATGCTGAACGCTGAATGCTGAAAGTTTCATCCATGTTGAAGTACCTCGATACGACCTCTAGAACCAAGCAAAATCTACAAAACTGCCTGTTGACAATAGTACAAAGATAAACTGGTGATACAAATTAAACTCTTTTTCTTGGTTATATCTAATTTTCATCAGAACTTTGAACAGCACATAGACTGGAACAGGATATTAAAGCACGACCCATTCAAGTGCTCACAATCCCTTATTTGCCAAATAGCAGCTGGAGCTGAAATGAAAAATTCCGCGGCAAATGCAATCTACGAATTTGTACAGTAAGTGTTCAATCATAAATTATCCATGTTAAAATAATTTAAAAAAAAAAACAACTTTTGTGACTTATTACAGGTACAGTGTAGAAAACAACAAGAACGTTCCCAGCCGGATAAAGCAATCTTTCGAGCGGGGGCTCAGTTTCAATCAATTTAACGAGATAGATTACAGCAACTGCTTTGCACACTATCCACTTTGCATATACTCGGCGAAAACTATGCTCAAACTGCTGGATCTGCACACCAAATTATTTCAACCATGGACCTAGTGTTTAAAAGTATAAATTTAAGATTAATGTATAGCACGATAAGATAGTTCTTAAGAGCGAGTCCACAAACAGGGCATACCCCTTTGTATGGGACGTCGTTTGGACCTCACCAATCTCCCTAAAATTTTCAGGGGTTGTTTGTACATATAAAACCAGCAAAAAAATGAAATCACACGCTCTACAGCATTGCCTTGGCGTTCTCGATTGCGAGATTCCTACTCGAAATTAAGTGTCCGAAGGCTTGATTTTTGAGGCAATTGCAAACCTCTTTTTACACCTCAAAATCCATTCACCCCGGGATTCGAACTGACGACCTTTGGATTGTGAGTCCAACTACCTACCAGCGATTCCACCGAGGCAGGACCCAGGGAGACGACTTCTACACCTGGACTGAGCTATCGACCTAACCGTTTAGATTAGACCGTTGCCAACATTTACTTCCCCATCCGACGGAAGGCGTGGCCAGACAAATCTCGTCTCGAAAAATGCCACCGGGACCGTCTGGGATCGAACCCACACAGTAAAAAATTTCTGTGTAAAATCGCATGCAAAAGCATGCACATCACCTTTGTGAGCAAAAGCATGTAATATTATATGAGAAAACGTGTACACAAAAAGCATGTACAAAAGAAAAATAAATAAATTTTGCACACCCCAAAAATAACATCAATCTGGTGAGAGTCATATCCAAATTACAAAGTCCGCGCCCCAACCATCTCGGCTATCTCGCCGCTATTAATTAAGCTTGATCAACACCGATGTAGCTGTACGTTCCCCATACATCGTATACAGTTAATTCAGTATACGATGTATGGGGAACCTACTGGTACATCGGCGTTAAACACAATATTTACAAGATAGCCGAAACGGTTGGGGCGCGGACTTTGTAATCTGGATATGACTCTCACCAGATTAATGTTATTTTTGTGGTGTGCAAAATTTATTTATTTTTCTTTTGTACATGCTTTTTGTGTACACGTTTTCTCATATAATATTACATGCTTTTGCTCACAAAGGTGATGTGCATGCTTTTGCATGCGATTTTACCATTGGATTTTTTGCTGTGCAAGCCGACTGGGTGAAAGGCAACCACGCTTACCCTTACACTACGGTCCCGTATAAAACTAGCATCTGGCAAAAATATGAGCACTCTAGGTCAACGGGAAGTGGGGCAAATTGGGACACAAAGTTTGAAGGTGTTTTAACCTACAAACTTTGTGTCCCGATTTGCCCCATTTCCATCAAAGGTTTTTAAGGCTATAATTTAGGCAAAATTCAATTTAATTCCAAAACTCAAAATGCATCTGAAAGGGCATGAAAAATGCAACAATATGCAGGGTAGAGCATTCCAACTGGTTAAATCTAAAGGGAGTTATCGGCATTTTAGTGAAAAATAGCATGATTTTCAAATTTAAATAAAAAAGTGTTCCATCCAGATAACAACTCGGTTCGATCTGCAGACTACCATCTGAGACTGAGAACGCTATGGGTAAGGCAGTTTAACATATTGAATAGACACTTATTCTTTAAGTGATTTTTTGGTTGTAAATTTTTGCTCGGAGGACCCCTTAGATCAAATTTTCCGGTGATAATTTCATCATATTCGTGTTCCTGAGACAATGTTACAATAGAAACATGTACAAAAAATATATAAAATTATCACCAGAAAATGGGATCTAAGGGGTCCCACAAGCAAAAATGTTCAACCAAAAAATTCACTAAAAGTAAAAGTGTCTATTTAATTAACTGCCTTACCCAAAGCGTTCTCAGTCTCAGATGGTAGTAACAGATGTCCCCTACAAGCTGCAGGTCGAACCGAGTTGATATCTGGATGGAACACTTTTTTATTTGAGTTTGAAAATTATGCTATTTTTTCACTAAAACGCTAATAACTCCCTTTAGATTTAACCAATTGGGAGCCCTTTAAGATGCATTTTGAGTTTTGAAATCAAATTGAATTTTGCCTAAGTTATAGCTTATTTAAGATTTTTGACGTTTTTGAACCTTCAAACTTTGTGTCCCGATTTGCCCCACTTCCCGTTGACCTAGAGTGCTCATATTTTGGCCAGATGCTAGTTTTATATGTACAAACAACCTCTGAATATTTCAGGCAGATTGGTGAGGTCGACGCGAGATGGGTATGCTTTGCTCGTGGACTCGCTCTTAATGTTCGTTCTCACAAGAAAACTTGATATGCATAAATTTCTAAAATCGGAATGCTTTTTTACATTTGCAACCGTAGCTACCTGACATTTCCAAATACAAAATGATAGAAAGTCATAAATCAAAAATACTACTGAAAAATACAACAAGAGTGTCATGAAATGTACATAATCAGAGAAATTTTGTAAGCCGACAGTACTGTCAATCGAGTTTTTCAGTTGGAAGTTCAATTGCCTGCTGATAGGTTTAAGTTACAAAGCCGCTTTAACTAATAAATAAACATTCATAACTAGAAAAATATAATAAAAAACGAAGGTCAATCCAAAAGAAGTTCTGTTAAAAATTGATTTTGTTATTTGAAAAAATCATTCTGCGTGTATCCTCCAGAGCAAGCAGCAGTGAAGTGCTCAGAGCTCTAAAAGTTTTTTTTTCGAATTTTCCGCCGTAATCGACCGTGATTACCCGCGAGTTTGCTCCACCAGCATGCCGATGGCCGGCCGTGGCCGTGGCAGTTCGAGTGCGGCCTTGAAAACCCCGCGAAGTTCGTCTACCGGCCGAGTGCAAAAAGGCAAACAAAACAACGCCGCCGCGTAGTCCGCCATCGCGCAGGGGAGCGTGTGCGCAGATGGATTCAATCCAGAGGTACTTCCGGCAATCTGTCAACCGGTGGCGCATCAACATCCGCCAACATTCTCACCAGTAACAAGTTCGCGAGACTGAGTGACGAGGAAACCAAAAACAACAACACCGACGATAGCTGCACTACCGACGACCACGACGACGATGGACGTGCACGCAAAAAAGGTAGTACGACAAAAAAAGATAATAATTATTCTCCGAAGGAACGGAGACCACCTCCAATTTTTGTTCGGATACGTTGGCGGACGATGTTGACGAGTTGCTGGAAGGCATCCAATATAGTCTGAAAATTGGCAAATCGAAACTCAAGTGATTACTTTCACAAAAAAGAATTTCGACCTGGTGGTGAAAGAACTGAAGCGTAGCAACTTCAAGTTCTACACATTCGATCCAGTTGAGAAGACCGCTGTTAAGGTAGTCCTGACTTCGACCGCGGCACCGTCAAACGACCTGCGACAGACTAAGGCGTTGGACGGTTTTTGGGTAAACTGGCGGTTTTACTCCAAAAACCCAATGGACGTAGCGCAATGCCACCGTTGCCAGAAGTTCGGCCACGGCTCGCGGAACTGCAACCTCTCGCCCCGCTGCGTGAAGTGCGGTGAAACACACCTCTCGGAGAAGTGTGCACTGCCGTGCAAGGCGGACTTGGGGGACAAGGCAGAGCAAACCAAGGCGCGCATTAAGTGCGCCAACTGTGACGGCAACCATACCGGTAATTACCGCGGATGCGTCGCGCGCAAGGCCTACCTCGAGGAGCAGGAAAAGAGGAAGAAGAAAGCAGCAGCACTCCACCCTTCTCAGCGGAATACGAGCTCTACCGTTCCTGCAGCTGGACAGCGTACGGTTCCCGCAGACAAATCAGCGTTCCCTACTGGATGGGGGCGATCGTTCGTCAGCGTGGTCGCTGCCGGCAGCGGCGATGCGGCCCAGCAAGAAGTAACCGGGGAAGATCTCTTCGGAGTTTTTTGCTCTAGCGGGTGAGATGATGACGCGGTTTCGGACCTGCCGTAACAAGGCACAGCAATTTCTGGCCCTCGGGGAGCTTATGATTAAGCACATCTACAATAGATAAAAAAAAAGTGATCTAGTTTAAACTTTTTCTATTTCTATCCCCTTTCCCTTGCAATTTCAGTTATTTTTTCCATTTTTTTTCTTACTCTTGGTAATCTTTTAGTGATAAGCAATAATCGTTCCAAAATGGATTGAGATTTAACACACAGCTGAAAGGAACTCCAAAACTCTGTTATGCACTGCGAATGAACAAATTGTAACATGATTATTCACTAATAAAACCGAATTGAATTGTTATTCGAAAATCATGACCATCTCACCATCGGTAATGAGAAGAAAAAATAACAACATCCTCCAAACTAAGGCTAAACATTGTTATCGATCAGATCACATGAATATATGTCAAAATGGTACGACAACAACAACCCAAATTACGGCTCATGAAAAATCATTCAATCAAAAAGTACTATGTATGTACTATGTGGAAATCCTACCAATTTTGTCAAGTCAAAATTTGATAAAAAAAATCTTTGATAAAAAAAAGTTGAAAAATTGCAAGACCAATTTGGACCAATTTTGTCAAGGACATTACTTAAAAGTTAAGTTTTTGAAATTATTGATATATCTGTTACAAGCATTTTTCATCAATTTGGTTTTTGTTCTTTGATGCATTTGGGTTCATTAATGGAAAGTATATATATATATATATATTTTGCATTGCAATATTTCTAACAATTGCAATATTATATGACCCGCAACCAAAGTCAGAAAAATTGGCCACCCTTGCCCTAAAGCAAAACAAAACATGATACTGAAAAAATAATATATAAAATTTAAGCTCCTCAATATTAAAGCACATGGGCACAACATTGTACACATGCACGACCTGAAAACTGAAACCGCATCACTAAATGAGACGTAGGAAATGTTTTGAAATGCCTGTCACCGGCATCCATTGTCATGTGCCTGGAGTCTTATTATTGCCGGAGGTCGGTACAAACATGGATTAGACTGGTTCAAACAGGTGTATTAAAATTTAATTGTTTTGTAAACAATTCCTTTAACGGTTCCAGCTTCATTCTTTGGGATACGTGAAATTCAACACGTACTGGGACCGTGGTGTAGGGGCAAGCATGGTTGCTTCTCACCCAGTCGACCTGGGTTCGATCCCAGAAGGTCCCGGTGGCAAATTTCGAGACGAGACGTCGGACGGGGAAGTAAATGTTGGTCCCGGTCTAACCTAGAGATTATGTTGATAGCTCAGTCCAGGTATATGAGTCGTCTCCCTGGGTCCTGCCACGGTGGAGTCGCTGGTAAGCAGTTGGACTCACAATCCAAAGGTCGTCAGTTCGAATCCCAGAGTGGATGAATTCTGAGGTGTAAAAAGAGTTTTGCAATTGCCTCAACAATCAAGCCTTCGGACACATAGTTTCGAGTAGGAATCTCGCAATCGAGAACGCCAAGGCAATGCTGTAGAGCGAATAATTTGATTTGATTTTTCAAATTCAACATATAGGCATATCCCCAGAAATTCCTTTTCCAATAAGTCCAAGGTTGTCGTCATTAAGGGAGAATGAGGAGACTTGATCCCCTTTTTTTATATTGCACAAAGCTTTTTCAATTTGTCACAAAACAATTAACATTTGGCATAAGTTGAAAGCATTAACAACCAACTATGTTTGGGTAATCAGTATCAGGTCAGATTAATTCTTTGAATCATACCTAGCGTTTAAAAAATATATTTTAAGCCAGCTTTTTAAAAATATTAATGATAACTTGATCCCCCTTCAACATTTTAAAGAAATCTTATCTATTTATTGATTTTCTGAAAGTAACAGCAATTTCACTTAAAAACTACACGTTTGTTTTTTTTTTATAAAACAAATTCAGCATAAAAATAAAACTTGGAATATTCTTATTTGAACCAAAATAGAGCATGTTTACAAAAGCTGGTATTTTTTTTTACAATGCATTTCAAAATTGATTCAAACTGCAACAGGTGTCATCTCCATGGAATCCATGTACAAAAAATTAAACCAATCATTGCAGTGACTGCGTAAATATGCAGGGATCAAGTCTCCCTAAAAGCAGTTTTTTCTATAGTGTTTAAAAAATAGTTGCATCAAAAACGTACTATCAATAAGGTGGTTGATAAAGTTTTAAAGAAAAAAATCAATGTTTATATTTAGTTAGCAATGTTAACTAAGTTTATAAGCTTTTTATCAAAATACATATAAATTTTAGGTAAAAATGTTAAAAAGTCTGAATTTTGCCTGAAATTCGTTGAAACTAGTTTTGTTTATACAAATATCAAATTATATTGCATTTTAAACTGAATTCGAAGCAAGAATCAAAAGTTTTCTAATTTTATATAAAATTTGAAAATGCCTATAAATTTGAATTTTTTTTAAATTATTTTTTAACCTGTTTTACCTTCTCCTTGTGGAAAGTTGTGCAAAGAATCCAAAAATGCATTCCGTTTTGAAATCATGCTAATTGAGAAAACCATGACACTTTGAGAATATTTAAATAATGCTATCCATCAACATTTTCTTAACTATAGCTAACTTACTTTTTTTGAAATTTGATGAAAACTTCTTCTAACAGTACCTTGAACACTTCTCTACCACGGCCAGTATGATTCCTTACCATTCCGTACGTATTTAATTTCTAATCTTCATTTTGCGGAAAAATCTCAAACCTATCAAAGTTACGGTACCCAAAAAAGTGGCAGATTTCTCTTGCCAGGATCAACCAAACTCCTTCATAGGTGGAAACCAATGGAGTTTTACCGGATAATTAAAAAAATGTTAACACTAAAATTTATTGTATTGTAACGGCATGATGATTTCTTTAAATTTTCAAACATACTACATACAAAAGTACTTTTCGATAAATTACAATTCGATTCGATAAATCCAAAAAGTGCATAAATAACACTTGAGTGCTTAAAACTTTTGATAGGGTGTACTTAACTAAACTGCATAATTTTTAATAGCGACTTATGGAACCCCAAGACGGATCGAATGAGGCCAAAACGGACAAAATCGGTTCAGCCAGTCTCGAGATAATCGAGTGACAATTTTTTGATCAACATTCCACCACACACACAGACATTTGCTCAGAATTTGATACTGAGTCGATGAAGGTCGGTCTAGGAGGTCTAATTGAGGAGTTCATTTTCCGAGTGATTTTATAGACTTTCCTCAGTAAGGTGAGGAAGGCAAAAAACAAAACAAACCCAATAAAGTGTTGAAGTGAATAATAAATAGCGAAAATGGAATTTACATATATATTCCATTTCAATTTCCCACTTACTTTTCTTCACTAGAGTGAATGACACCATATATAATTCACGTTCAGGAATGATGATGTTTTTCAAATCTAAACAAGGAATAGGAACATCGTACCAAAACTAAAACGTTGTGTGATGTACCCGGTGATTGACCACCTTTTTAATTTGACGGTACATCTATTTGTGGCAAAGCTGAAACAATTTTCTACATTTTTCTGTTTAAACGTTAATGGTCGGAATGATTGATTTCAACCTGAAGATAGCTTGGTAACTATTAAGAATTAACCGAACCCGTCTATAGCAAACGTATCATAACGAACCAACCAACAGTCATGCCACTCTGCGTTTCCGTCTTTTCATGCAGTGAGAGTAATGAAATCCTATCGTATAACACACAGAAATTGTAGAGAGAAAAAAAAACGAGCCTAAGCATTCCCCAGCATCAGTCAGGAGTAAGGCGTCAGGAAGTGGAAGAAGAAGAAGAAGTAAGTTTGCCATCCTGCGGCAACACTTCACACCACGGCGGTAATTGAAACCGTATGTACAGGGATATCCTTCCTTGGCGCGGAGGAGGTGGCCCCGGCGCAAGCGTACTTTTCTCTACTTGCCACCAAGCGTCGACGCCGTTCGCAGGTACACTCGTTAAAAATTATGAATATGCATAAAATAATTATGCTCAAGTGGTAAATGTAGACTATAACATAAATTAAATCCCGCACGAGCAGCGCGGCAAAAAAATAATGGCGTAATTTCTCTTTGTAGTGCAAAAAACTGGTTTTCGGCTGCAAATCCAAGAGTTGGAAGGGGGAAAAGCGGACGATGGCGGGAAACTGGGATTTTTAAAAATGATTACAGGGACAATTAACGGGGAAATGTCGCGAGTGAAACTAAACGTGCGAGTATGTTTGCAAGTTGTGCAAATTGCGCGCGGAATGAAATCTCGTTTTGCACTTTTCATTACGCGAAAGAAACTAATGTAATGAAAGAACTGTTAATTGCAAGATTCTTGCTTTGAACTGGATTTGGCTTCTTGCTAGAACTGTAATTTTATGACGGTGTTGCAGAATTATTTCAGTTTGTTCTTTAGTTTACCTTCATAACATTTAAACAAACCTTATTATTAAGGCTTTTCAAACCCCTAGTCAGAGAAAAATCTCATATGTTTGTCGGGTTAACGATTCAGTTAAAATTCCATCCAATTAGCTGTTTCTCACTACTTTCTAAGCAAATTAATTTAGTAAAAAAAAAGTTCAGTAAAAAAAGCCATTTAGGGGTAAGGGTAGGGGAAGGTGAGACAAGAGGAACAATCACAAGCGAGTTCGTTTTTTTTTATTTGATGTTTACAGAATGAGTAGGGCTAGTGATTTTACGCGATTTCGCGGAAGCCGTGAATCCGTGAAATTTGCCCTTGGCCGTGAAATTTGGTCAATACCGTGAAATTTTTAATGATCTAATTTAAATTTAATAGAAATTACTTTTCAAGGAGGTATTACACTATGGGAAACAAACAAACAAACTCACACTTTTTGAAAGCTTGCCTGCATTTTTTTTTTTTTTTTTTTTTTGCAGAAACGTCATCCTGCATATATTTTGGTAAACTGTCAAACACGAAAAAGTGCTAGTTTGTTTTTTTATTACCCGTAGTCTCAGTGTATTATAACATTCTTTTTGCAATTCCGTCGTGAAACTACTTACTTTTCCTGTCATTCTTGAACGACGAAATAGCCTACTTTTCTGTACCAAAAATAACAGCATCGAATAGCAACACTTTTCAAAATAAATGCTGAAAAGTTCTACTTTTCAGCACTCAAATGGGTGCTGAAAAGTTGAACTTTTTAGCACTTGTTTTGAAAAGTAACACTTTTCAAAAAAAAATTGATTTAAACGATTTATCGACAAAATACATGAAAATTTGACATAAAATTTCACTCAGTGTGTGTTTTTTGGAATTGCAAAAAATGTTGTATGGAACTCGTTGCAAAACTTGATTTTTTCAGCACTCTTCGTATTTATCCAACTCGGTGAACCTCGTTGGATAAATGTACGACTCGTGCTGAAAAAATCCTCTTTTTGCAACTTGTTGCATAAACTACTATTTTTGAATTCAACTTCATTTTAAATAAAATAAGTTTCATATAACGTGGTGAAAATTGTAGAAAGATTAGTTTTTTGCAGTTAAGGCCGTTGCCTCGGCCGTTGCAAATATTTTTCAAAGTTTATGTCACCCCCTTTCAAAATTGGTTCAAAAAATCAGGAGACATTTTTCCCCCCTAAAATTGAACAACTCAACTCAAAACCATCTAAAACGCCTTTTTCTGCATTGGCTTGTTTAAAAATAATTTGAACTTTTATGAAATTACAATTTTCAGCACCGCAAAAACTTTTTTTTTCTCACAAAAATAAAATTTTCGTCAATACAACAACAACGCTCAAGGCCTACGGCAACAACAGCGTCAAGGTTTTGGGACAATTCCGAGCCAGCATTGCTACAAAGAACCACGAGACGATCGCTGACGTGTTCGTTCGTGGTGGAAGAAGATGGTGCGAGCCTGCTGAGCAAGACTACGGCGACGGAGTTGCAGATCTTGAAGATCAACACGGACATGTGGAGTGTCAGCCCAGCGGAGAACGCAATCGGCAAGATCACGGGAATCGAAGATCACCTGCAGATCGATCCACTGGTGAAACCGGTCCAGATCACCAAGTGCCACATCCCAATTCCGCTGCAGGAAAAAGAGGAACGAGAAATCGATCTTTTGCTGGCACAGGACATCATCGAGGTGGCACCGATTCATCCCACATATTCGGAACACCCACAAATTCGGAACACTTTTATGATAATTTGTCAATAGCATGCCAAAAGTAGCTTTTCTGTCGATCTTACTATTTTTAGAACCTTCATTTGGACATTATCTTGCTATTTCACTAGTAAAAGTAGTACTTTTTGAACAAAAAACATCATTCCAAGACTATTTTGTCCAGAGCAGCAAAACACTGCCTCCAAATGGCCTGTTTCATAATTGTGGGATGTTATTGTGCCTCCCACAATTGTAAAACACCTGAATTTAACTGATATTTTCACAAAAAAAAGTTATCAAACCATGTATAAAACATCACTAAGCCTAAGTTTCATTGGTTTTAGTGTGTGAAGTCATTATTGACGTAGACTTACGTCTTTGTCGAAGGTACTGGGGTGTCATTCCAAAAAACCCGGGCCGAAGGCCCTGGATTACTGCGTCATCCGTCAAACGCTTATATCTTCCTTCCCTCTAATCGAATCGACACGATTTATGTGCCATTCGATTCGAAAATTATTCAGCAATTTGCTATAAAACTTTCATTGTTGGCAAAATAGTTTAACTATTGAAACAATTGAATGTTTTAAAATGTTTTCAAAATGCAGAGATTTTGCAAGCAAAATGAGCGCTTCCCACTCACGGACGGGAATGTCAAGTACCTATTTTGAGGGGAAAATCATCCGAGCAACGCGACCGAGTGTCGGTCGCGAAAAAGGAGGGGGGAAGTAGCGGGCCGAAAGGCTATATAAGAACGCGCGCCAGAGCCCATTCCATCATTCACGTCTCAGACGTCGGACCGGCAGCAGCAGCAGCAGCAGCAGGAAAGCTCAGCCCAGAGCAGCAGCAGCAGGAGAGAGGGGACCAGAACTGGAAAAGAAGTGCGCATCGCCTTCTCGTCGTCACCGTCAGCCAGTTGCCTCTCGATGGCCGGACCGTTAGGATCTTTCGTGGTTGCTGTGGTTCGGAGGTGCTTCAATCCCCATCCCTCGTCCCACCCGGGACGAGGCATCAACAAGATGAGGCGCGCGCCTGCTGCCTTCCGCCGAAAAGCCTCTCGTGGGTCAAGCCTTGGTTGTTAAACAATCGGGACATCCAACTAGTTCGTCGCATTCGCGGCGAGCGCTTCTGAAAAATTTACGTCTCATCAAATTCTAGTGTTGAAAGAGTTGCCCTCGTAAATTTCAGGAACAAATTTTGGTCTTCGGGGGCGACGGATTGCACAGCTTTCTGAGGCTGCTCTCGCCCCCCAACCCCTATGCCCCCTCTCCCCCTCCCCCCATTCGGCTCGCTAAAATTCCTTCGTCTCTTTCTTTCCTCTCTTTGCCGTTCGTTCGTCTTCTTCGACGGCCATGCCTCACGATCTTGAGCAGTTAAGTGAGGAACATGATCCAATTTTACTCGAGGCTGATTCGTTTGGGGATATTTGTGCCACAAAAGTTTCAGAAAATGGGATTCAAACATTGTTTGTTGTTGTGTATATTTCGCCAAGTGCAACATACAAACAGAAAATTTCTTTCTTGATCCGGAATTTGTTCTGGTATGCAAAGCAGGACATCCGCATTGTTGTGTCTGGGGATTTTAACATTGATATCCTCAAACCGGAAAATTTGAAATTTGTTGATTTTATGAATTATGAAAGAGTACCTCAAGCTTGATCTGCTTTCCAATCCTTTGGGCGCACATGCCGTGACCTTGTTTTTGGTAGAAATGTTCTGACACAGTCACGAAGGTATGTTTCGTATTTTAGTTATCATCGGCCGATTTTGACTTTGGTTGATACACCAGCCTAATATAAATTTCGCACCACAATCATTTGCAAATACTACACGCTTTCCTAAACAACTTTGTCGGTTTCGCATCCATCAACAACGCCAGCACCTGCAGCATCCACCGCGGCCTATCACCCATCTGGACAGAACATCTCCCGGCTGCAGCCTTGCGACCAACGCCACCATCCAACTCTAATCGGTCCTTTTAGGGCCACCAATTTTCTCACGAAAGAGTTCTTCTTGCTCATCATTCCCACCAAACACTACCACCCCGAAATAACGCCCTTAGCTGAATTCCATCTCCCATTCATGATCATATTCCGTAAATCTATTTAAAGAATATAGCTAATTCTTCAAATTAATATATGGAAAACCCACATGTCCACATATCTAAATTTTACGTAAGTCTACGCCATTCCGGTTATGTCTGTGACATAACTACTTTGACTTTTTGATAATAAATATGTACTCCTGGAGAGATCCAAAGTTTGTTTACATTCGTAAGAAAAAAGTGTTCCGAATTTGTGGATTTCAAGGGTAATTCTTCAAAAACTTCATATAAAAGTTAAAATTTGTAGATGTTCGATACAGCATTCGAAAGATCACAAGAAAAGCTTTCAAATGAAGGTAAAAACGAGTCATTGAGTTCAATTATCGATTTGCTATGATTTTTTGAACATTGGCCGATCTGGAAACCGTTCCGAATATGTGGGATGACTGTAGTTAGCCCGAAAGCCGGTGATCCGTCTGTCGTTCGACTGTGCGTTGACATGCGTGCCGCCAACAAGGCCATTGTTCCACAGCATTTCCCACTGCCAACGTTCGAGGACATTGTTCCACATCTTCGAGACTGCAAGTGGTTTTCGAAGATCGACTTAATCAAAGCGTTCCACCAGGCGGTTCTGGCACCAGATTCACGGTACATCACCACGTTTGCCACCCACCACGGCTACTACCGGTACAAGCGGCTGCTATTCGGCATGAACATCGCGTCGGAGGTGGTACTGAAGGGGATTTCCGGAGTGAAAGTCTTGATCGACGACATTCTGGTGTTTGGATCGACGAAGCAACAACACTCCTGACGTGGAGACCGAGGACGAGGACTTGCAGTGGGCAACGCCAACACAAGGTGAGGAGATTCCCTAGAAGCAGCCGGATGCAGAAACGAGCCGAGGCCAAACATCGACGACTTCGACAAGGTCTGGCCGCCAAATTAAGCGTCCACTACGGTTCCAGGACTTCATCGTGGATGTCGGTACTGGAGGAGAGCAAGGAACCAAGATGTGAAAAGGGGAAAGTGTTATGATGGCAACACTGGCCATGCGTGGGTAATGGATGAGGAGAATAGGGGGAGTTGAAGTTTAGCGTGTAACGGAACGGAAGAGAATAAACACGTACAGTTTGGAACCGCGATTAAATTCGATTCTTTATTTATAGAGAATTTGCAGCAAAGCTAAAAGACACGCGTTTTTTTCTTCAGATTCAACATTTTTACAAAACTTATGCCGGATTCAGATGAGAAAAATTATTTCCAACAGTTTGGTGTATAACTTTCCAATATTTGTTTGATTTTACTATGAGAAAATTGTAAATTTAGTAAAAGATAGTAATTTGAACTACTTGGCAAGAAAGTCTGTCAAAAATCAATAAAAATTGTTGAATATACGTTAACACATTTGTTATCAACTATATAACTATTTATTTTATTGATATATATCAGGAAACTCATTTTTTCGTGTTCCAAAACATGTGTTTTAAAGAAAAAGTTCACACATTTTTGCGCGCCCAAAAATTGATGTTCATTATTTTGAAGCAAAAAAATTTTCTCGTCTTTTGCAACCAGTTTCATGAAGATTGATGCAGGGAACCATGAGAAATAATCGATTTTGTTCTTTAATCGGCAGAAAGGCATACGATTTTAGGCAAGTAACCTCATTTTGGCGCCACCTACATTTGAAACGCAGTCGCGCTACAAAACCTCAATTGTGGATTACAAAGATTTTTAGACAATCGTGCAAGTTGTGAAAAGCTCTCCAACAAAGTGCACACTTCAAACTACAGCAGAAAAAAAAAACAATCTAAGACACACACCCTAGTTTGAAACTGTTCTAAAGTGGTCGAAAGCAGCAAAGCTCAGTCGAGACACGCACCACTGTAGGCAAGCGGGAGGGAGAAGGGGTAGGATTTCAAGTGTGAAAATATTGAGGTTTTGAAGCGCCTGTGTTTCAAATGTAGGTGGCGCCAAAATGAGGTTACTTGCCAAAAATCGTAATCCTTTCTGCTGGATTGAAGAACAAAATCGCTTATTTCTCAGGATTCCCTGCATCAATCTTAATGAAACTGGTTGCAAAAGACGAGAATTTTTTTTTTGCTTTAGTGAACGGGGGCGCGCAAAAATTTGTGACCTTTTTCTTTAAAAAACATGTTTTGGAAAAAATGAGTTTTACCGTATATATTGCACACTTTGCACCAAATTCTCCACCCTTGCAAATCATAACTGCACACCAAATATTTGCACACTTGAAATCCTAACTACCCCTTCTCCCTCCCGCTCGCCTACAGTGGTGCGTGTCTCGACTGAGCTTTGCTGCTTTCGAACACTTTAGAACAGTTTCAAACTAGGGTGTGTGTCTTAGACAGTTTTTTTCTGCTGTAGTTTGAGGTGTGCACTTTTGTATAGAGCTTTCCACAAGTTGCACGATTGTCTAAAAATCGCTGCAATCTGGAATATCAACACTCAAAGTAAAAAGTATCCTTTTTTCAAGTTCACCCGTCGTCACCCTTTAACATGGTATCGAAAATGTACTGATTTTGACATACCCTTTTAAAAGGGTGACGCCGGGTAAACTTATGAAAAGGATAGAAAGTATCCTTTTTGAGGATTGAGGTTTTGCAGCGCGACTGTGTTTCAAATGTAGGTGGCGCCAAAATGAGGTTACTTGCCAAAAATCGTATTTCTTTCTGCTGGATTGAAGAACAAACTCGCTTATTTCTCATGATTCCCTGCATCAATCTTAATAAAACTGGTTGCAAAAGACGAGAAAAATTATTTGCTTTAAAATATTGAACATCAATTTTTGGGCGCGCAAAAATGTGTGAACTTTTTCTTTAAAAAACATGTTTTGAAACACGAAAAATTGATTTTCCCCGTATATATCAAAGAAATAAACAGTTATATAGTAGATAACAGATGTGTTAATGTATATTCAACAATTTTTATTGATTTTTGACAGACTTTCTTGCCAAATAGTCCAAATTACTATCTTTTTTATAAATTTACAGTTTTCTCATATAAAAATCAAACAAATATTGGAAAGTTGTACACCAAATTGCTGGAAATAATTTTTCTCAATCGAATCCGGCATAAGTTTTATAAAAATGTTGATTATGAAGGAAAAAACACTTTTTTTTTCAAAAAATCATAGGTTTGCGCTATTTGTTCATAGGTGGCGACACGTGTCTTTTAGCTTTGCTGCAAATTCTCTATTGAGAGATTGATGGAAAGAGAGGAATCACAAATCCGTATAAATAATTTCAAGATTTTTCAGGTGTAAACCGAAAACGCGATCTAAAATTAAAATGGAAGAATAAGGCTTTTAACTGCTTATTTAATTGTCGGTGTACAGGACGCCGCACTGTTTAATCATTTTCTGATGTATACATTCAATTTTGCAGTCCAAACCCAGTCATTGAATTGGAAAAATAAAATTCTTTTTCAAATTTTCTTTTCTTGATTTGTGTGCACCTAAATCGAAGACCAAGATTGTTTACTTTTTGCTCTTTGGTCTGACAGTCTTGGTCTGACAGATTTGGTCTGTCAGTTTTATCATGGATTTTGGTCTGGTCTAGGCGAGGGATAGGACACAGCACCTTCCTGTTTTTTCCTCCATAATCAAAATTTTTATGAAACTTATGCCGGATTCGGATGAGAAAAAATATTTCCAACAATTTGGTCTACAACTTTCCAATATTTGTTTGATTTTTCTATGAGAAAACTGTAAATTTAGAAAAAGATAGTAATTTGGACTATTTGGCAAGAAAGTCTGTTAACTAATTTTTTCGTGTTCCAAAACATGTTTTTTAAAGAAAAAGGTCACAAATTTTTGCGCGCCCAAAAATTGATGTTCATTATTTTAGAGCAAAAATTTTTTCTCGTCTTTTGCAACCAGTTTCATTAAGACTGATGCAGGGAATCATGAGAAATAAGCGAATTTGTTCTTCAATCCAGCAGAAAGAAATAGGCCCCCAAAACCAAAGCTAAAAGCTCTATTCGCCACCTACATTCGAGTAGGAGAACTTTGGTGCAAGGTTACGTTTACGGTTTTGCGCGATAAGTGCAAAGGAAAGTGAAAACTATTCTATGATTTTTTAAAAGAAAATTGATATTTTGGAATAAAATAAAGTTAACAGGAGGTAAGAAATAAACAGTTCTATCGACTGACTTTTTGATTTTTTTGCTAAGTTGCCTTTTTCATTGAAAATTCTGAGATCCGGATTGAAAACGCGAGAATGAGGTTAGATTGCTAATTTTGAAAATCAATCCAATTATCATTTTTCAAGCAGATCTTTGCTTTTATGGTAGAAGTGACTTTAAAAAATAATTGTCCACTTGAATAATCTACATTCTCAATTGATTAGTTATGTTTTGGTTGATTAAAACATTCCCTTATTTTGAATCATATAATGAACAGGTTAAATCGACCATCACAAAAAATATTTTCGTTTATATCAATTTAGCTATTTATTTCTTACCTGAAAATGGTATAGTTTGCTATTAATGTCGATTCTATGATGAAATAAAACAATTTCAAATTTCAAACCAATTTACTCGCTGTAGGTTATAATGAAAACAACACCCCAAGTTTGAGCGCCCTCTACCCAGTAAGAAAGACTCGAGCCGAAATGGCTCGAACCGCTCGCTAAACTCGAGCCGAAACTCGCTCGAATCGAGGCAAATTCGCCTCGAATTTGGCGTGTATTTGCCTCGAATTCGAGCTCTTTTGACACAAAAAATTCGCGCTACTCGAGCTAAGAAATATTTCACTCGCATCTCAGGAATTATTTCAAGTAGTTCAGAGTTCACACATAGATGTCGCTCTCAGATAAGCCGACCGATGCGACCCCTGGTGGTCGGTTATAGAATTATTGGTTTGTTTTTGTTTTGGGTTCGGTAAAAACATTGCCTAACTTATAAAAGGAGAATTGACTTATGAAAGCCAATCACGCCCTTTTTATAACTTAGGCAATTTGAATAAATTGCACTTTTAATGAATTTAAAACAAAACAAGTTCAGTTTATTTATATTTGCATTCTGTTTACAACATTTTTTTAATGTAGTTACTAAATTCAGAATCGGTTAACCGGAGGACACGACGGGTTCGATCTTTTCCAGCGGGATACCAGCTGAGCAACCAGCTCAGGAGATTGGCCTGGTTCTTGGGCTCGACGGAGACTCGCATGATAGGCGGATACGGAGAACTTGACCAGGAACCTCCACGTAACGGCCCGTGGTACACTGGATCGGATTGATTTTCGCTTGCCTTGGTGTTTCGGGCCTTCTGGCTGGCGGTGACCTCCGGATAGCCGAATTCGTGAAAGTGGTCTATAGTGGGGGGTAATTTTGACGTTTGATTGCCTATACGATTTTGGCAAGTAACCTCATTTTGGCGCCACCTACATTTGAAACACAGTCGCGCTGCAAAACCTCAATAGAGGGCAAAAAGTTTACACTCGTACTACTTGATTTTTTTTTTTCAAACGTTGTTCTAAGAGCTGTAAATTCAATTTTAAGTTTGCATTCCGAACAGCGAAAATTTAAATCGTCATTCTTCGATGCTTTGCGCCATCTGTCGGATTTATGGAGCTTTTAATCGCGAATGGAACTTCAAATAACTGATTTGTGAACATTAGGTGCTCGGTGGAATTACATGCTGTTTTCTCAATTCATTTTTATTCTCTGATTTTCGTAACATCAATCATCGAAGAAAAAAAATACATTCCAATTATATCTGAGTTGTTTATTTGAAATGAAATGAGTTTGCTACATCAACAACGGATGTAAGAATAATAAAAGAACGGATCACTTATAATTCAACAGTTACGTAATCTGTGCATAGTAACGGAGTGTAATAAACAAAAGCAAAGATTTAAGTGAAATCACTTCTTTTCCTGGGCCCTGCGGAAGAACGGCTTAACGTGGCGCACCGCCGAGGTTGCAGTCGAAACGCTGGACATATTGCCAACGTCCATCGGTTCATCGTCCACGTTTACGGTACTCTGTAACGTAGAACCAAAATTGATAAGGAACAAATCTCGGATTAGTTTTCAAAAAACCGTACGAGCCAATGGTAAACAAAGCCTTTTTTGCCTTGATATTCGACCTACTTACAGAAAACCAATTTCAAAAATGCTTAAGATTGTTCAAGTGCCCCAAACTAAAAATAAATGATTTTTTTTTTTTGCAATTTAGTGTCGGAGGTCACGGTGACTCTTACGGCTTTTGAAAACTCACCCGAGAAATGGACACTGAAATCCACAACTTACCGCCGTGCTCAAGTTCAGGTCCATGTTGTTGATGAACTGACTGTAGCTGGCGCTGGTGATCGAGATCTGCGAGGTGCTCGCCGTGGCCGCCCGCTTGAAGAACGTCCGCCGCTGTACGTTGCCCTGGAAGTTCGAGTAGGTGGGAGAAACGCTACTCCGCTCAGGGTCCGCAATCCGGACCTTTTTGGCGCCCTTAGGTGCGTTGGAGGTCGTCTCGTCATCACTCTCCAAAACGCAAATCGGCGTCGATGTAACTTGGGCGGGCACGTTTTCGGTGCCGCGGATCCTAGTTTCAGTGCTGGCTCGCCGTTCCGCTTGCTGCTCGAGTTGTGCCACCCGCGACGATTTGACTGCCAGCTCGTCCTTTAGCTGGGTGATCTTGGCCACGTAATGATCCACGTTCGGGATTTTGTCCTTGAGCTGTTTGATTTCGGCGTCCTTCGATTCGAGTTGTGTCTTAAGCGCGGAAATCGCATTGGCCTGATTACGAAGGTCTTGCTCGAGGCGAGTAATTTTGGCCTCTTTTACAATGAAATCCTTCTGCATATCGGACAACCGCTGATCGGTCTCGGAAGTTCCCTGCGAAAGCTGCTGCTTGAACTCCTCAACTCGCTTCAATTCGCAATTGAGCTTCGAGTGCAATGAGAAGATCTCGTTGTTTCGATCGTTCAGGATAACCTGCAATCCGCCGAGTTTTCCTTCCATCTCCGCGGTCATGTCCTTTTCCTGGGCCAACTTGGCCACCAACAACTCCTTCTCGGCGTTACACTCCTGTGCCGATCGCGTCATCTCGGCCATCTTTTCTTTCATCCCCGACGAATCTTGCTCAACAGTGGCCAACTTGGTTTCAAGTACCGCTATCTTTCGCTCAAAGTCTGCTTCCATCGAAGCATACCGGTTCTCAACGCTGGCCAAATCCATCGAGAGTTGGGTCTTTTCCTGCAGCACCGAGTCCGTATGCTCCTTGAGCAGTGTGTTGGTTCGCTTCTCGTTTTCGAACCGGCCCTGAGTGTCCTTCAACTTGCCCTCCAAATCACCCATCAGGTTCTCCATCTCGCTCAGCTGGGCCGAATGAGCGGAAACCATTGAACGCTGTTTGGCCTCCATTTCGCACACCTTCTTTTGCCACACTTCATTCGCTTTGGTCAGCTTGTCCACCTGAACCTGCAGCTGACCGTATCGTCGGGAATCGGACTCGTAGCGGTCAAATCGATCTTGCACTGAAAAAGATTAACCGATTAAATTGAGTCTCCAAGTCCAAACAAATTAAACTGTTACTAACTATCCTGCTGCATTTGCAGAAACTTGTGCTTGTACTCGGCCAGCTCGTTTTTAATCTGTTGCTCCTCCTTGATGAACTGGGTACGCTTAGCGTCCAGCTTCTCGATCATCGCGACCGCATCCGCGTGCTGCTGAAGAATCGTCGTCAGCGTCGATTTTCCTTCCCGTGCCTCCCGCTGCAAAACCGCCAGCATCTTATCGCAGTAGGCCAGATCAAGCTGGAGCCGCGTCTTCTCCTTAACTCCCTCGTACAAAGCCACCTGGTAAACCTCGAGCTGCCGCTGGTATTTAACCTCAACCGTGCGGCTCTGAATCAGCCGGATCAGGATGTCCACCTTACTGCCGCGGTACAGCTCACGCACCTCGGCCACAATGCCCGCCGCCGTACTCGAGTCCGATTCCGGTTCGGAAACGGAAGAGTGTGAATAATTGGCCTTTTCGGCTGCCGGATTTTTGGCAACCAGCGCTGTGGTTTCCACGGCAACTGCACCGGACTCGGCGGCACTTTCCGGCAACTTTTCCTTGTGAGTTTCGACAGTTTCCTGAGAAAAAATGTTGTTATGAAACAAAAATCAATCAAATAATCAAAAATCGAATCTTACCTTCTCCATTTTGACGATTTTGTTTCAAATTTTACAGCACTTTCGAAAATCCACGCGTTTTCTTCACTCGAGCGAGACTTCCGATCGACTTTTCCTGGTGCACGGTAACTCAAACTAAAGGATTTTTGCCAAGTTTTGATTCGGTTTAGGGTTTTCACGATTAAACCCAGTATTGAGTAATAACCTACACATTAATAAGTTAAGTAAATTTTCGCCAGAACCCACATATGAAGATAGCTAATACTGGATATGCGTGTACAACGAGCACAATTTTGAAACGTCAAAAGTATCGACCAACTTTAAGTCGCAGTTTGTTGACAATTTTCTACCTCTAAACATGTGAGGTTGGTGTTGAGTTGGGAAGTTTTTCAATTAATTTGCTAATTTAGGCCAACCACGGCTGTAAAATGACGGAAACCGACGACAAAAAGCCGCTTAACTTCCATCAGATGGAATTGGACGACCGGATACTGAAGGTAAGCTGGTTGGATCGTTCGGTGGTTTTTTTTTTTGTGCTGCAAACATAACCTCAACCATGGCGCTTTTGTTTACAGGGAATCGCCAAGCTGGGCTGGCTCTGTCCGACCTTAATCCAGGAGAAGGCCATTCCGCTACTGCTGGAAGGGAAGGACGTATTGGTGCGGGCGCGCACCGGTTCCGGCAAGACGGCAGCCTTTTCGATTCCGATCATCCAACAGATTCTGACGCGCAAAGTTGAGGCGAAGGAGCAGGAGACGACGGTGATCGTGTTGGCCCCGAGCCGGGACCTGTGCCTTCAGACCGCTAAAGTGATGGAAGCGCTTACGATCAAGTGTGGCCGGTTGGTTCGCTGCGTGGATTTGTCTGCCAAGGTGGACAAGGCGGCGCTGAAGCACATGCTGGCGGAACGTCCGGATGTGGTGGTTTCGACTCCGGCCAAGTTGCTGGCCCAGCTGCAGGAGGGAACGTTGAACGTGAAGGACAGTTTGAAGACGCTGATTGTGGACGAGGCGGATTTGATGTTTTCGTTTGGGTTCGAGAGTGACTTGAAAGCGGTGCTGGATTTTATGCCGAGTGTCCACCAGTCGGTGCTGGCCTCGGCCACGCTCGAGAAGGACGTGCTCGAGCTGAAGAAAATCATCCTGCACAATCCGGTGATTTTGAAGCTGGAGGAGCCGGAGATTGCACCGGCGTCACAGCTTGCTCATTTTCACATTTTGGCGGAGGAGGTGGACAAGGCGGCCGTTTTGTACACGCTCGTGAAACTGCAGCTGGTCAAAGGAAAGAGCATTATCTTTGTGGACTCGATCGACCGGTGTTACAAGTGAGTGCGGATGTTTGATGTTCAGAAGCATCTTATAATCCATTTATGATGAAACTACAAACTGTTCATTGATGCAGCATTCAACGTTTTCGCGAACGTTGATTGGCCGAAGCATGATACTGGACTAATCTTCTCTCTGACTTTTAATCTCTGTTGTATTTGAATGAAGTTTAATTCAAAGATCAGTTTATAACAACAATTCCGCTTATTTCAGACTCAAGCTCTTCCTCGAGCAGTTCAGCATACGTTCGTGCGTGCTAAACTCGGAACTTCCGGCGAAGATCCGGTGCCACACGGTGAGCCAATTCAACCAGGGCCTGTACGACATAATCGTGGCGTCGGACGAGTTGCACGTGCTCGATCCGGCCGTGAAGGAAAAGAAGGGCCAAAACAAAAAGAAGATGCTGAAGCAGATTGCCAAACAGAAGGAATCGGAAGCGGGAGTGGCGCGCGGAATCGACTTTCAGTTTGTGTCCAATGTGATCAACTTTGACTTCCCGAAGGACATCAACTCGTACATCCACCGGGCGGGACGGACTGCGCGCGGTAACAACACCGGCAGCGTGCTGTCCTTTGTGAGCGTCGCCGAAAAGGACATGATGGACAGCGTGGAAGACCATCTGAAGAGCGGCTACGAGCAGAGCGAAACGGTCATGAAGTATGTAGTTTGAGTTTTTCTCGGTTGAAATGTCTTGCTGACGATCATTCACAATGTTCTAGGAGTTACCAGTTCAAAATGGAAGAAGTTGAACCGTTCCGGTACAGAGCACGGGACGCGTGGCGAGCGGTGACCAAAATCTCCATTCGTGAGGCGCGAATCAAAGAAATCAAGACGGAAATGTTCAACTCTGAGAAGCTAAAGGTAAATTGTTGCTGTCTCAAATTATGAACTTGACTTCAACTCAAACCCATCTTCCCCAGAGCTTCTTCGAGGAAAACCCGCGCGATCTGCAGGCCCTGCGGCACGACCGCACCCTGCACACCGTCAAGATCCAGGAACATTTGGGCGACGTGCCCGAGTACATCGTGCCGGATTCGCTCAAGCACGTCACGGCCCTCACCACCAAGCGCAAGAAGGGCTACGTGCCCCGGAAACGACCCGCCGCCAGCGACAAGTCCAACAACCCGCTGATGGTCGAGGGAATCGACTACGGCAAGCAGAAGCGTGTTTGAGGTGGCAATAAAGAACAAAAAAAAAGTGTTTCATTCAACTCTAGTTTATTCTATCCCATCCCAAACCTCACACGAACCTGCTGGCAATGCCCAGCAGCTTCGTGTAATCGGCTCCCTTGGCCTGGGTCTTCTCCTTCAAAATGGTCCGCAAAATCGTCGGAATAGGCACGTGAATTCGCGTCCCCAGCGGCGTCCCATTATCGTCAATCAGCACGACGTTGTTGCTATCAAATTTGGGAATCTTTGGCTGCTGTTTCTGCTTGCATCCGACCAGAATGGCCTTTTTCTTTTGGCCCTTGATCGCCACCAGAACCTTATCGCCCACCTTGGCCACCATCTGCTTGTTGTACACGTGGATGCACTTGGGCGGTTTTCCCTCGGCCATGGCCCGTTTACCGATGTCGCTGTTGTCCACCACTCGTAACCGGGCCAGCTTGCGGATTTCGTTGCAGACGGCGCTCGTGTGGAACCGGCTCGACTGGGTTACATAATTGGAGATTGCCGGTGAACGCACCGACTGCAGAAGGTTCTTCAAGGACATTCTGTTTTCTACGGATAAATATGAATTAAATCAAGACCTTCATAATATATCATTATTTAATGCAAAATTTACTTTTTCGAGTTAATTTCCAATGAAAAAGTCTCTTTCAAAAAAGCATCACGTTTTTTGTTTTTAAATTTGAAACGTCAGGAATATCGATACACGACAAAATGGTAATCCAATATTTTACACGATTAATGTAAAAAATATAAACGCATACGTTTTAGGCAAAGCCTGTGAAGCAAGCTCAGTTGAACAAAATTTTTGAGAAAAAAAAAGGCAAATACGAGTTCGACCAGTAAAAAACCTAAAGCCCCAAGTAAATTTTAATTTAAAACGAGAAATAACACGATTAAAAACCTGGGTGCTGAATAATGGTTCGCAAAATGGCCTCAATTTTGAACTGTCAAAGTGGAACCAATTTACTGTTCGCCAAAGTAGGGAGTGTTGTTATCGATCATTAAAACTTAGTTTTTTTTTGCAAGAAAGAAAAATATGTGGCTTTTGAGGACCTGAAGTTGAAGTCGAGAAATCTTAGGAAAGTTGAAGGCGAGATTGTCCTTTTTGGATTATTAATGGAAGTTGTTTATGGAGTTGATGCGGTTGTATCCATACAGAAGCTGTCTTTATCGTTTGGTTCCGTTTGATTTACTGGTTTAGTGAAAATCTTCGCTGTTTGTTGGATCAGCTTCGCTCGAATTAGCGATGTCTATTTGCTGGATCAGGAAGAGCTGCAGGATTTCAAAATCAGCTAGGGAATTTATCTGCGACATCGCAGAATGACACTCTCGCCGCAGTTCTGCGTCACCCGTAAACATGAAAAACCTCTTCTAACCGATCGAAACTTGCAAACACACGCAATTTTCCAGCGAAAATGTCGAAAACTAGACAAAATAAAACACATACTACTGATTATAAAACAGCCAATTTATCAGTAAGAAAAAAGTCATGCTTATGCTTCCTACTTTGTAGATGTAAACAAAGGGGATCATTCGAAAATCACGTTACGAATTTCCGCTATTCATCACCCAGTTAAAAACCATTTCTGGAAGTAGGACTTTTTCTGTCAAGAAGGGTCGCGAAGTTATTTTTTTTAAATTAATTTTAAATTTAAAACTCTATTTTAAACCCATTGCGGTCGTAGAAAGAATCATTTTGCTCAGAAAAATAAGCTTTTAATTTAGGCTGTTGTACTAAAAAATACGTTGCATACAATCTTGCATCAAAAAATTCTCTGTAAAAATAGTCGCAGTTATTATTTTTTTAAATTAGTACCCATGTTTGCCCACATTTGGTAAAAAAAATACGTTTGAAAAGTTGAGAAAATTCCAGAAAATTCTCTATATTGCGCGTATTCCCGAAAAAGACACGCGGCATACCAGCCGTGAAACGACGCGCCGCACTTTCAGCAAATGCGCGCTGTCAAATCCCATACTGCGCGTTTTGTTTTTGTTGATCTTCTTCTTCAAATTGCATGGAATTGTTGCCGGGTATGTTTTTAATGCTCCAAAAGTGGAGAAAATCGTTGGCAACGTTGGCAACAGTGTCTGCGGCACATTCTGAAATAACGCGCGGCGTGTACCTTTGAGAGGAATGGACAATAATTTGCTTTTTTGAACTTTGTTGATACGACCCTTAATTGGAGCCTAACATTTCAAAAGGGCACACAACTTTTGTAAACAATAATGTATCCCTTTCACTCAAATGACAGTTTGCATAAGATGTGCGAGGGATACACTCTTGTTTAAAAATGTTTTGTGCCCTAATGAAATGGAAAGCAGGAATTGCTGATATATTGCCATGCAAAGATTTAAAAAAAATTCTGTGCAGCAACACAAGAAATGGGCGGCTAATCATTTTGACAGTTTGAACTATTTTGCTATTTCTCAAGCTTCAAGGAACTTTTTCTCAAAATTCAAGGTGGGAAACAATAGCTGGCCTCCCCAGCTACCGTTTATCATATTTGATTTTGGAAAATAGTTGCCTATTGCCTGAGAAATTGCATTTATTGCAGCTGCACACAAAGAAAAAATACTCTAAATTTAAAAAGATCGTTCGTTGGTTTGAAAGTTCGCGTTGGTGAATATTCGTAGAAAGCTCAAACTTTTTAATTTAAAAGTTAGAAAGTTGTTGATATTTCCATGCATTTCTGGAACAAAATCGTTGTATCGGTAAAAGTTTTTTGCTATTAATTTAAGAAGAAACTTTTTATGGCATGAATAAATAACATTTAACATTACAGTGATGATTTTCGAAAAATGTGATGGATTTTATTTTAATGTTTTAATATTAAAACAGTTGCTTCCGTTTTTTTTGTATTCAACGCATCTGCTTATGGTAGGCTAACTTCCGCGTCCAAGCTGAACCGATTCTTACGGTACGCCACCGGTCACGTCCGTGAGCCCCATGCTGAGCAGGTTACGGATGGACGTTTCGTTGGGCAGCAACATCGCGGCCTTCATCTTGGAGCGCGACAGCGTTGAAGAGAACAGGGTGGTCTCGTTGCCGGCCATCATCAGGACAGGCTTGGAGGAGTTGGCCATTGGTTGTTGATTCGGGAAGGGAAGTCGACGTTTTCCGGCTGGGAAGTAAAGCGCCTGAAGGGATAGTTCCCGATCACTTCGTCCTCCTTCGAGAATGACACAGATGTTCCAACTCGCCGTCAAAGTTCATCCCGCCGAAGCTGCGTTTGTGGGCGGTAGTTGCTGAAAGAGTTTGAAAGTAAATGAAATTGGTGAGACACTGAGCACATTCTCAATATGTACTCACCGGTATTCCAGGTAGATGTTCTTGATCAGGTTCGTCGGATCTCGCTCCAACCTCTGGAAGTAATCCGAGTACGTCAACTCCAGGACTTGCGGCTTTCGTACAGACGGTCCATCCAGAATTGGTGCAAACTGTTCTTCTGGATGTTTAGGTAATAATCGTCAAACATGTCCCGCAACGAGAAATGGACTGCGAACCCTCAGGACATCCCACACTGTCCCGTCATCACTTCCGGCACATATTGCTATAATGCTGCTGATGGTCGTAAACCGCCGGCACCGAGTGCAACATCCGCGCTGACCACCTCCGATTATGGCGCTTCTCGTCGTTTCTCTCTTCCGTCGGATCCTTCTCCTCACCGTTAAAATTTACTTTATCGTACTTGTTCGAAAAGCGGATGTAAATCTGCTTCAACTTCAATTTCGTCCACCTGGCCACCACCACCGAATACAATCGGTGCAAATCCACATCCCGACCTCCGATCTTCGGCAACCGCATAAACTGCGTCCTACAAAAACAAACAAAAATAATCACATACATACCATACCAATCAGCATAGCGCACCAGGTACGCGTGCTGTAGCAAAAAGACGCTTCCATCTTTCTCGGTCTTGGGCTGCTACTCTCCAATTTCCCAGGTTACAGATCTTCCGGATATCACCATTCACTTGATCTCCCCACCGTGCGCGCGGTTTCCCTGCTCTCCTGTCTGTACCGCCAGCTGGTTCGGCGCGGTCAAAAAGCAGTCTGACAGGCTGGTTCTCGTCCATTCGGGCGACATGGCCGGCCCACCTGAGCCTCCCGATCTTCGCCTGGGTGGCGATGGTCGGTTCTTCAAGAAACGCGTGCAGTTCGTGGTTCATGCGTCTTCGCCACAATCCGTCAGACACCTGCACTCCACCGTAGATCGTTCGTAGCACCTGCCGTTCGAAAACTCCAAGGGCACGTTCGTCCTCCTGCCGCATCGTCCAGGTCTCGTGGCCATAGAGGACTACCGGTCTAATCAGTGTTTTGTACATCGTCAGCTTCGTGCGGCGTTGCACTCGATCCGATGTGAGGGTCTTCCGTAATCCGAAGTAGGCACGATTCCCAGCAAAAATACGAGTCCGGATCTCTTTGCTGGTGTCGTTGTCGGCGGTTACCAGCGATCCCAAGTACACGAACTCGCTCACCTCCTCCAACTCATCACCATCCACAGTTAGAGGAGAGAGACTTGGGGGGCCGACATCCTTCGAACCCCTTCCTCTCATGTACTTCGTCTTCGTCGTATTCATGCCAAGTCCTACACGCCTTGCTTGTACCTTCAGTCGGGTGTATACATCCTTCACCGTCTCCAGGTTCCTTGCCACAATGTCGATGTCATCGGCAAAAGCAAGCAACTGGTAGGACCTGTTCATGATCGTGCCACTCGTGTCAATGCCCGCTCTTCGAATGATGCCCTCAAGAACGATGTTGAACAGCGAACAGGATAAGCCATCACCTTGCCGCAGCCCTCGACGTGATCCAAAGGGTTCCGCTAAATCCCCCGAAACACGCACGTGACACTTCACACCATCCAAGGTAGCCTTGATCAGCCGAATCAGTTTATCCGGAAATCCGTTCTCGTGCATTATCTGCCATAGCTGCTCGCGGTCGACTGTATCATAGGCTGCCTTGAAGTCGATGAAGATGTGATGTGTGGGCACGTTGTACTCACGACATTTCTCGAGGATCTGTCGGAGACAAAATATTTGGTCCGTGGTGGCGCGCGCGCCAGTGAAGCCAGCTTGGTAGGGCCCCACGAACCTCCATGCATGGGGTGACAGCTGACGGCAGAGGATCTGGGAGAGGATTTTGTAGGCCGCGTTAATAAGCGTGATGCCGCGGTAGTTTCCGCAGTCCAGCTTATCGCCCTTTTTGTAGATCGGGCACACGACACCATCCATCCATTCCTCCGGTAGCTTCTCCTCCTCCCAGATCTTGGAGATCACGCAGTGAAGCGCCCTCGCCAGTTTCTCTCCTCCATATTTGAAGAGCTCACCGGGTATCCGATCCTTGCCGGCAGCTCTGTTGTTCTTCAGCTTCCTGATCTCCCTCTTCACCGTCTCCAGATCAGGTGCTGGGAACTGTTCATCAGCTGCGGGCGCTCCAAGGTTGACTCCAACGCCGTCTCCGTCCGCTTCATCGCCGTTGAGGTGCTCGTTGAAGTACTGCTTCCACCTTTCCAACACATCGCTCTTGTTTACGATCAGGTTTCCACCGTTGTCCCTGCACACGTCGGCTCGCGGCACGAAGCCTTTGCGGGACCGGTTCACCTTCTCGTAAAACTTCCGCGTTTCGTTAGCTCGGAATAGCTGCTCCATTTCCGCGCAATCTCGGTCTTCTTGCTGGCGCTTCTTAAGCTTGAAGACCGCGACCTGCCGATTCCGAGCCTGCCTGTATCGTTCCACGTTCCCTCTCGTCGCCTTGTGCAGCTTCCTGTCGTAAGCTGCCTTCTTCTCGGCGGTAATCCGTTGGCACTCGTCGTCGTACCAATCGTTTCGGCTGACTCGGATCGCACTACCCAGTGTGGCTTCCGCTACACTGCCGATGGCTGAGCGAATACGGCTCCAACCATCTTCGAGCGAGGCTGCGCCAAGTTCCTCCTCACCTGGCAGATTCGCTTCCAGCTGCTGCGCGTAACCGAACCGAGCGTTCATGTCCCCAATGATGATCTTTACATCCTGCCGCGGACAGCCGTCGTACACCTCCTCCAGCGTCGCGTAGTATGCTTCCTTCTCATCGGTCTTTTCTTCGTGGGGGCAGTGCACGTTGATGATGCTGTAGTTGAAGAAACGGCCTCTTATCCTCAACTTACACATCCGCTCGCTGAACGCCGTGAAGCCGAACACGCGATCCTGCATCTTGCCCCCCACGATAAAGCCGGTACCCAGCTTCTTGTCCGTACCGCCGCTCAGAAAAAAACGGGAATTGGTCTGCCAACCTGGCCAGTCGAGCACCTGCTCCTCCTCCAAGCACACCTCCTGCAGTGCCACAACATCGAAGTTGCGAGGTTGCAACTCCTTCGCTAAGGCGAATTCGAAACCCAAGAAATTTAAAGACCTGCAGTTCCAAGAGCCGAGTCGCCAATCGGTGGTCTGCTTTTCTATGGGCTTCTGCCGTTTGTTCCGGATTTCTAGCCTTCTTGCCATTGCGATCCTCTTTTTCGGTAGGCAGCCTTATCAGGGCTGCGCTACCTAGTCTCGGGGTGGAGAACCACCTGGCCTTGTCCTTTTTCGAAAACCAACTTTCCCCCCGACCTCGTCCCGCACCTGCACCACCCACCTTCCGCTGCTGCTGTTTTGGCTCACAAAGGTGTCCGCGTCCGACTCCTGGCTGTGGCCGCGTCCGGATTTGTTTCGCTTCGTGGACAACTCACTCACCCTGTTTGAAAAATGTCGCACGTCGTACGAGTTGTCGCACGGTTTTGATTTTACCGTTACGATATCGATTGGTCGAAAGGACGACAAACGTACGACAAACACTCGACCTGCCCGACATTGTTTTTTCCATCGATTAACCTTCAATTCGACGTCGATTATCGTCGACGCAAACAGTTTGACAGTTCTCTTCAGTTGATCTTGTTCGGACTTGATTGCAACCGAGCCGAACCAGTTGTTGTTGGTTTTAGGCTTTGGGAGGATTTTGGACAGTTTAAAAGTAAGTTGTGTTCTAGGTTGAATTACTTTTTCTGCCGGAGTGGGCGAGCGACCGAATCAAAGTGTCTTATATTCCAGATTTCGATGTTCGTGGCGGTATAGGAGAGAGAGGAGGAGGACAGGAAATATGGTTTACTCGGCGGGCCATTCCAGAAGACGGGACGGGAAGGAACCAGTTTGCGATCGAGGAAGCGGTTGGTGAGTCATGTTTTAGAAACGATGACGGAGGTGTGCTGGAAGTGCGATTGGACGATCGAAATTAAAAATAGGATGAATGGAACATCGCAAATTCTAAACTTTTCAGTCCAATAATTCCAAACTGAAAAATTAAAAAATCTAAAATACTAAAGTTTAAAAAAACTTCAATGCTGATTTGATTTGATAATTGTAAAATTAAATTATAAAGTTTTTCTTTCTTATTTAAAATTCTAGCATTCCAGAACTTAAGAATGCAAGAATTTGAAAATTCTAAATTTAATTTCTTGATATTGTGCAAATTGTTAAAATTCTCAAATTTCTTGAATTTAAAATTCCTAATAACTAAATACTAAAATTTTACAATTCATAAATACAAAAAATCTAACATTATAAAGTTCTTAAATTCCTAAAACGTTAGTCGCCCGAGTTAGAATTTTGAATTCGAAAATTCTAAACATTATAAGTTCTAAAATTCCAAAATTGTAAATTCTAAAAATGCAAAAATACAAATAATTTATATTTTTAAATAAAAAATACAAATTCTAAAAATTAAAAAAAAAAATAAAATGAAAAAAAAAATACAAAGTGCAAAAATTATACAACATTAAAAAAATACAAAGTAATTTTTTTAAGTTTTAAAAATGTTATAGTTTATTATTTTTTTATATATTTTAAACTTTAAAAAATCTTTTATAAAATCTAAAAAATCTTAAATTTAAAAATTTTAAATTGGAGACAATCTACAATCTATGATTTTTGAAAATTTTCAAGGATTTTACAATGTTTTTAAAAAATGGACTATTTAAAACAGGAGTTATAAAAATATCACAAATTGAAATAAATGATTTTGGTATGAGGTACTCTAAAACTTTGAAATTCAGAAAATTTGAATTTTAGAGAATTTTAGAATTTTAGAATTTTAGAATTTAAGAATTTAAGAATTTAAGAATTTAAGAATTTAAGAATTTAAGAATTTAAGAATTTAAGAATTTAAGAATTTAAGAATTTAAGAATTTAAGAATTTAAGAATTTAAGAATTTAAGAATTTAAGAATTTAAGAATTTAAGAATTTAAGAATTTAAGAATTTAAGAATTTAAGAATTTAAGAATTTAAGAATTTAAGAATTTAAGAATTTAAGAATTTAAGAATTTAAGAATTTAAGAATTTAAGAATTTAAGAATTTAAGAATTTAAGAATTTTAGAATTTTAGAATTTTAGAATTTTAGAATTTTAGAACTTTAGAATTTAAGAATTTTAGAATTTTAGAATTTTAGAATTTTAGAATTTTAGAATTTTAGAATTTTAGAATATTTGAATTTTAGAATTTGATGATGATTTGATTGATGAGATTGGGTCATACAAAAATGCTGAAATTTGTAAACGTTTGATCATTATTTTTTTAAGCATTCTCAAATTTGGTACAATTTTTTAATAATGATTATATTTTCGGATTTTGAAACTACTTGCAATAATTTGAGTTTTATATGTTTTTAAATTAATATTTTTTAGATGTCTTCATTTATAATTGTTTTTAAATGTTTAAATTTTGATATTTCTAGATTACTTTTTCATAACAACCAATGCGCCATGGGTTTCCTATGTACATAGGACCTTTTGTAAAAGTAAGCGAGAATTTATAAATTTAGTTTTCCTTTTACGGTTCAAAAATAATAATAATAAAAATGAAATTTTATTGTCTTGAAATTATATTGTTATTATTTTTGAAATCAGAATTCAATTTATAAATTCTTGCCAATTGTTGACTGATGATATATTTTTCAGGCAACAAACATATTCCAATCTGATCCTGCCGGAAACGTGTCGTAGAACCCACGGAAGCAGCCACGTTTTCTCGGATTCGTACTCCGAGTCCGTTATCTCGTACTCCGGTAAACATCAATCCATCGGAGATCCAAGATTGGCGTCGCAGCCGGGTTTTGATCAGCTCGTCGAGGAGTAAAAGTCCAACACGACAAAGATGCTGCCACAGCCGCCTCAGAAGAACACCAACATCCAAGCCGGAAGCTGCGGTCAAGGCAAATCCCGAAGGAAGCCAAGTTGGAGAAGAATCAGCAAAACGTAAGTGAAATCAGGTGAACAAGTGAATATTTTTTGTAAATTTTTGACAGCTTGAATAAAAAAAAAACAATAAAAACAAAACAAACAGTTTTTCAACTGCAACATAACCTAAAAAACCGAAATGACAGCACACGACAATAGCACGACATTCTAAATAACAAAACCGTACGACGTCGGTCGAATGTCGTACGACAATGTCGTACAATTTCGATCATCGATCGCACGACAAATACGACATTTTGGTGCAAAAACGTATGACATTCGTGCGAAAGTCGCACGACATTGTCGTGCGACGTCGTTTGATTGCACGGACGACAAACGACGGACGTCTGACGGACTTTTCAGTCAGGGCACCACCGGCACTACCAAACTGTTTGTTTACATTTTGTACTTAGGCGTACATGCGAGGGGTGGTTCACTTCCACCTTGACCGAGCGATAAAGCTCCTTTTACAAGACCTTTCGGTATTCGTTCTTCTTATTTCGCCTTCTCTGACCTTTTCTTGTGCTAACGCGCGTTAGCTCGCCTTTTCTGTTCCCTTTGGTCACCTTTTCTCATCAAACTGCTCGATTTTTTTGACAACAAGAACTGTCAAGTGCAATTGACAGTTCTCGCTGTCAAATGATTCAAGCAGTTTGTTTGGATAGATTTTGTACCTTTTCACAACTGTATTTCGCGAAACGGATTCTTTTTCCGGAAAAAGCAACCTTTGCGCGAACCCTGACTGAAAAGTCCGTCGGACGTCCGTCGTTTGTCGTCCGTGCAATCGTACGACGTCGCTCGACAATGTCGTGCGACTTTCGCACGAATGTCATACGTTTTTGCACCAAAATGTCGTATTTGTCGTGCGATCGATGATCGAAATTGTACGACATTGTCGTACGACATTCGACCGACGTCGCACGGTTTTGTTATTTAGAATGTCGTGCTATTGTCGTGTGCTGTCATTTCGGATTTTTGGGTTATTTTGCAGTTGAAAAAACTGTTGTTTTGTTTTTATTGATTTTTTTTTATTCCAGCTGTCAAAATTTCACAAAAATATTTATTGTACACTTAATTTCACTTGCGTATCGCCGATTCTTCCCCAACTTGGCTTCCTTCTGGATTTGCCTTGACCGCAGCTTCCGGCTTGGGTGTTGGTGTTCTTCTGAGGCGGCCGTGGCTGCATCTTGGTCGTGTTGGACTTTTGTTCCTCGACGAGCTGATCAAAACCCGGATGCGACGCCTTGGCGACGATCTTGGATCTCCGACGGATTGATGTTTACCGGAGTACGAGGAAACGTGGGCTTTGTGGAGTACGAGTACGAAAAAAACGGGACTGCTTCCGTGGATTCTACGGAAGCCACGAGTGACCACACGGGAACGCATTCCGGTTTCCGGCAGAATCAGATTGTTGCCTGAAAAAAATATATCATCAATCAACAATTGGCAAGAATTTATAAATTAAATTCAGATTTCAATAATAATAATAATTATAAAATTTCAATTCAATAAAATTGCAAATAAGTTTTTTTGAACTATGAAAGAAAAACTAAATTTATGAACTTTCAAAATTTAAACATTTAAAAAAGAATTATAAATAATAGATGCCTAGATAGATGATAGATTTAAATTTAAGATTATTGCAATTAGTTTTGAAATCCGAGAATATTATTATTTGAAAATTGTACCTGATTTAAGAATGCTAAAAGAATCTCAAATTATAAAATTCAAAAATTGAAAAATTCAAAAATTCAGAAATTCAAAAATTTAAAAATTCAAAAATTCAAAAATTCAAAAATTCAAAAAATAAAAAATTCAAAAATTTTAAAATGCTAAAATGCTAAAATTCTAAAATTCTAAAATTCTAAAATTCCAAAATTCTAAAATTCTAAAATTCTAAAATTCTAAAATTCTAAAATTCTAAAATTCTAAAATTCTAAAATTCTAAAATTCTAAAATTCTAAAATTCTAAAATTCTAAAATTCTAAAATTCTAAAATTCTAAAATTCTAAAATTCTAAAATTCTAAAATTCTAAAATTCTAAAATTCTAAAATTCTAAAATTCTAAAATTCTAAAATTCTAAAATTCTAAAATTCTAAAATTCTAAAATTCTAAAATTCTAAAATTCTAAAATTCTAAAATTCTAAAATTCTAAAATTCTAAAATTCTAAAATTCTAAAGTTCTAAAATTCTAAAATTCTAAAATTCTAAAATTCTAAAATTCTAAAATTCTAAAATTCTAAAATTCTAAAATTCTAAAATTCTAAAATTCTAAAATTCTAAAATTCTAAAATTCTAAAATTCTAAAATTCTAAAATTCTGAAATTCTAAAATTCTAAAATTCTAAAATTCTAAAATTCTAAAATTCTAAAATTCTAAAATTCTAAAATTCTAAAATTCTAAAATCCTAAAATTCTAAAATTCTAAAATTCTAAAATACTAAAATTCTAAAATTTTAAAATTCTATAATTCTGAAATTCTTAAAAATTTTAAGTTCCGAAATTCGAAATTTTTGAAAATGAAAATTTTCTGAATTATAAAATTTTCGAATTTTAGGGTGCCTCAATACCAAAATCATTTATTTCAATTCGTGATATTTTTAAAATTTTGACTTTGTAAAATCCTTGAAAACTTTCAAAAGTTAGAAGATTTTTTTTACTATTTAAAAATTTTTAAAACTTTTAAATATAAAAAAAAAACAATTTTTCAAACTTAAAACAAAACTTGAACTTGTATTTTTTTTTAAATTTTGTAATATTTTTTTTTAATTTTAGTTTGTTAAAGTTTTTTAAATTTGTATTTTATTGAAAATTAAAAAAAAAATTAAGATCTAAAAAATCATTTATTTTTATTTTGAAAATTTTAAAGAACATATTAAGTTTTCAAATGCGTAATTAAAAAAAAAGATCTTTGAAATTTTAGAATTTAAAAATATAAATTATTTCAATTTTAGAATTTACAGAATTTACAATTTTTTAATTTTAGAACTCATAATTTTTTGAATATTAGAATTCAAAATTCCAACTCGTGCGTCCAACGTTTTGGGAATTCAAGAACTTTATAATGTTAGATTTTTTGTATTTATAAATTGAAGAATTTTAGTACTTAAGAATTAAGGAATTTTAGTGTTTAAGTTTTTGTCAATTAAAAAAAAATCTTATTTTTGAATTTCAAATTTTTTCAAAAATATTTGAAAACTTTGAGAATTTGAAGAATTAATAAATTCTAGAATTTAAGAAAAGAATACTAACAATTTGCACAATATCAAGAAATTCAATAAATTTAGAATTTTCGAATTCTCACATTTTTAAGTTCTGAAATGCTAGAATTTTACAACTTTACAATTTCAGCTTTTAAGTTTTTTAAAAATTTTAGTATTTTTAATTTTTTTATTTTTCAGTTTGGAATTATTGGATTGAAAAGTTGAGAATTTGTTTTGTTCCATTCATCCTATTTTTAATTTCGATCGTCCAATCGCACTTCCAGCACACCTCCATCGTTTCTAAAACATGACTCACCAGTTCCATTAGGTATGCGTCGCAACATCCCGCGGACGGTAAAACACCAAACACCAACCGCTTCCACGATCGCAAACTGGTTCCTTCCCGTCCCGTCTTCCGGAATGGCCCGCCGAGTAAACCATATTTCCCGTCCTCCTCCTCCTCCGCCACGAAGACCGAAATCTAGAATACAAGATTTGGTCACTCGCCCACTCCGGCCGGAACTTTCCGGCAGAAAAAGTAATTGAACCTAGTAAACAACTTACCTATTAACTGTCCAAAATCCTCCAAAAGCCTAAAAGCAACAACAACTGGTTCGACTCGGTTGCAATCAAGTCCGAACAAGATCAACAGAAGAGAACTGTCAAACTGTTTGCGTCGACGATAATCGACGTCGAATTGAAGGTAAATCGATTGAAAAAACCATGTCGAGCATGTCGAGTGTTTGTCGTCCGTTTGTCGTCCTTTCGACCAATCGATATCAAAACGGTAAAATCACAACCGTGCGACAACTCGTACGACGTGCGACATTTTTCAAACAGGGTACACAGATTCTGTGTACTCCTGGTTTTGGGCGATCTGCGTAAAATTCACACAGATCTGTGCTTTATGGATTTTGAGTGTGCATCAATGTTTGTTTTCTCCAAAACCTATATAACTTCAAATCAGAGTGTAGCCTTCCAACCTTTTGTACACCATCCTTGAACCCGCAGTTGTCAACGAGGAAGAAGCACCACAAAACCTGACGAAATTTACATCCAGTTGCTGCGGAGTGAACTTTTGCCAACAGAAAAGTGTCCGTAATTCGCACGCAATCAGCGAAACTTGTAGCGCAAACCCGTCATGGCAACCCTCAGCACACGAAATCTGTCGAAATTCGCCTCGCTCGTGCCGGCCCTTTCGAGAATCGTCCTCCGGTAAGTAGTTGCACCACCGAATGACGTAATTAACCTAGAAAATCGCACAGTCTGCTACTGCTCCAGTTGTGTTGACTTGGATTACGAAATTGTTATCTTCCTGCTCTCAAGGCCATCATCGGGGACGTGTTCCGTCAGCGGACGCCGATGGTTCTCGAGCGAAGAGGCGCCCAAAAATACCGAAGAACTCCCGGAAAGCGAACGTAAACTGGTCGGCGAAAATGTCGAGCTGAAGAAGGAGCTGGAGGCGGTCACCGCCAAGACGAAGGAACTTGACGTAGGTTACGGCCTTGAATAGGGTTGTTTTGGAATTAACCTTTATGTTTTGATTACGGCAGGATAAATACAAGCGCGCACTGGCCGACGGAGAAAACCTGCGGAGGCGGCTCACCAAGCAAATCGAGGACGCAAAACTGTTTGGCATCCAGGGCTTCTGCAAGGATCTGCTAGAGGTGGCCGATATTCTGGGACACGCGACGGAAGCCGTTCCGAAAGAGGAGATTTCCGACAGCAACCCGCACCTGAAGAACCTGTACGAGGGTCTGACGATGACCAAGGCGCAGCTGAACCAGGTCTTCAAACGGCACGGCCTGGAACAGGTCAACCCGTTGAACGAAAAGTTTAACCCAAATCTCCACGAGGCACTGTTTCAGCAGGAGGTGCAAAACGTCGAACCCAACACGGTGGTCGTGGTTAGCAAAATCGGGTACAAATTACACGAGCGTTGCATACGACCAGCCCTAGTGGGAGTTTCAAAGGGATAAATTAACGCTGAACAGCAGAATTGGTGTGCGCACATTTGCCGAGAACAACGCGGAGGGCGATTAGAGTTAGAACCGTTATTCACTAGATCAGCAGCACCGGCACCGTCGTCGTTAGCAAGCATCGCAAATCATTCCAAGTCCGTTGCTGGTCTGCAAAGAAGCAGCAGGGTGGAGAGCCGAAATCACACGAATATGATTGCATTTGTGATTAGATCGAATCATATCCATTGTTTTCGGAGAGGCTCTTCGGATTAGTATTCTTTTCGTTGCAATGGACCTGGAGTGACTTAATTCCAGTGACAAACTGTTACTTTTTTTTAGAGCTGGAACTACCCTCGATCGTAACGCCGACGATAGTGGTCGAATGTGTTGAGATGTGAAGAGCAAAACATAATAAGTTAAACTAATCGAAAGAGTGTGAAATTCTTATTTTGAGAACGATCCCTTTGTAATAGTTCTTTCAAATAACGCAACTTCTGTCGGTTTCACGTTTGCAAAAGTGACACGTTTATTATCTGTTCATAATTCGTGAGTTTAGAGCTGGATCCTTTGTTGTTGCCTGCAGCAAATCCTCTACTTTTAGTCAGCTGAATCATTTGCGTTAATTTGTGTTGATATTTCAAGTGGGTACACTGATTTATGCTAAATGTATTTACCACCTACCAGGGCAAACCGAGAAGGTACTTGAATCTTAAAAACAAAATATCAGGAAACAGTGTGCAAAAAGGTACACCAAATACGAAACTGAATCTTAGTGCAACTAGTTAAAGTCTAAAATCCTTGCTGGTACTGTTTCGTCTCGAGCTTGGCCGCTATGACCGTCAGCTGGCGCTTGGCCTCACACTCGGGGAAATTGTTCATGTCGTAGTACTGTGGCGCAATCTGCAGTAACCATTCCGCTAAAACGACAACAACAAAAAAGGACGGTCAAAACTTTCAAGCAATTTCCCAACAGATTAAACTTACGTTTCACGTCGGTGACGGTGCGAATGTAGTTTTTCGTGGTCAACACAAACTCGTTGTACATCACCCAGTTGGGTCGGTGGCCTAGACAGGTCGACGGGTGCAGCTGGACGATCTGGTTATCCTTGATCGTAACGTAGTGCTTCGTTTGCTCCAGGTAGGCAACCTGCAGGGAAAAGAACGGAAAATGGCACTCTTAGCTACTTACAATACTTTTTTTCAATTCAATTGGTTTTATTAGATTTTACTAGTTCTGCTCCAGGATGTTAAATTTGCAATTCAGAGATTTGGAGAACCTTTCAGCTGATCTCTTTTAGGGAAAATAATTTATGAGAAAAAAAACCCTAGATCTATGTTTGGCTTAAGCCTAATATTACAGTTGTTGACGGAGGAGCCTTTTCGACGTCGAGAAGGATCATGCCGGTCGACTTCCCCGCCAGGAAGCCGCGCTTCACAATCTCCGAGATACGGGCGAGATGGTGCACCGTTGAGTGCCCCAGCTTGAAGCCGAACTGCTCGTGTGGGATGGTTTGCTCCGTCTCCACACGCAACGAGTTCGAGCCGCTGAGTGGTGACGATGAGGACAACGAAGACGACTGCAGCACCAGCAGTAGCGGCGACGATGACGACCCTGCACGCGGGTCGAAGAAAGCAGAAACCAGCAAAACTGCGGCGAAGGAAAGAAGACCTCCGCCGATATTTGTCGTCGACACACTAGCCGATCATGTGGACGAGCTACTGGAGGGTCAAACCTACTGTTTGAAGATCGGTAAGAAGAATGTGCAAGTGATCACGTTGTTAAGAGCGAATTACGATAAAGTGTTGATGGTCCTCAAAACACACAACGTGAAATACTTCACATTCGATCCGGCTGAAACGGTGCCGGTTAAAATAGTCCTGCAAGGATACACGGACCGGCCAGTGGAGGACCTGGCTGGGCACCTTGCCGACGTTAACGTTCACCCCCGGGACATCAAGGTGCTCTCAAGAACGACTACGGTCACGGGTACTCACGTGCTGTACCTACTCTACTTCGATCGTGGTACCGTCAAGCTCCAGGATCTCCGACGGAAAAAAACGTTGGACGGTTTCTGGGTGACTTGGAGGTATTTCTCAAAGAATTCGACAGACGCAGCCCAATGCCACCGTTGCCAAAAATTCGGCCACGGCTCAAGAAATTGCAACCTCCCGCCGCGCTGCGTTAAGTGCGGTGAAATGCATTTCACGGAGAAGTGCAAACTTCCCCAGAAAGCGAGGCTGAGTGAAAGCGACGCTCAGCAGCACCGGTCGCGTGTCAAGTGCGCGAACTGCGATGGCAACCATACAGCGAACTTCCGCGGCTGTACCGCGCGTAAAGCATACCTCGAGGAGCAGGCTAAGAAAAAAAAGAAGCTTCCAGCGACCCGGCCGCCTCCAAGATTAAGCCCAACCATTCCTGTAGCTGGACAAGGCGCGGCAGATCGGATTACTCCAGCGATTCCTCCCGGCTGGGGAGGTTCCTACGCAAGCGTGACCGCGGCGAGCGGTACAGTTTCGGAACAAGCAGCTGTGTCCGGAGATGACCTATTCACTCTGCCAGAGTTTTTCGCCCTCGCGGGGGAAATGTTAACTCGTTTTCGTGCCTGCCGGAACAAGGCAGAACAGTTCATGGCTCTGGGAGAGCTCATGATCAAATACGTATACAACGGATAAGCTGCCTCGTGCAGCGCTGCTCTTCGGCGTCAACAGACAAAATCATACTGTGATCTAGATTTAAGTTTTCCTCTAACTATCCCCTTTCTATAGCAATCTTGTAGGTTTTTTTCTTGAACTTTTTTCTACTTGTGATTAGCCTTTAGAATAACCAATTGTGTCGAAAGACAAATTTATCAACACATAGCTGAAAGGACCTCCAAATCTCTATTAGGTTTAATTGTAAAGAAAATTGTGAATTGATTATTTACTTAATAAAAACTGAATTGAATTGAATTGAAATTTTAAATGCAGTTCGTACTTGATGATTTTCGCCACTCACAAAAATCAAAACACGAAATTTGTATTATTTTCGTCTCAAAATTTCTCGAATTTAAAATATGTCTCCGAAAGTACTCCAATATTATCAGTTTTTCTGTAATCTATGATGGTGACAAAAATAATATCATTTAAGAATTTTGCAGTTCTTTTTTCAAAAGGTTCTGAATTTAAAAATTTTGAAATGTAGGGATCTTCTAATTTAAGAATTTAAAAAAAATGAGAATTTAAGAATTCAAGAATTTAAGCATTTGAGGATGTATAATTTTTATGCTCTTGGTGGTTTTAATTTTCAATTTTTAGAATTTGAAAATTTTGACTCTTTAAATTTTTAAAATCTAAAAAAAATTTTTTAATTTCTGAAATTTCGAGCTTTGAGTATTGTTGCTTTCATTTTTGAATGTTTGATCTTTTATTATTCTCTAAGAATGCTGAAATTTAGAAAAAAAATCTTTCTGCGGGGTAGATTTTACTAAAATTCAAAGGCAAAGAGCCAGCATCAGTTACGTCCAATTAAGCTCATAATTGTGATTTGAGCACAGTACGGCCACCGAAAAAAGCCCCAATAATCATTTTTGTTACATCCTAATGTAAAACTTCGAGAAAAGTTTGAAATATGATTCAACAGATTAAAATTTTAATGGATCCTTTAGGCTGGTACAAGATTTTTTAAAAGTTTTTGTACCGATTCTTGTCGGCATCGCTGTTGTTCTTTAGCTTCCAGATCTCTCTTTTCATCGTCTTCAAAACTCCAAGATCGACTCCAACGATCAGATGGACTACAGACCAGAAAGGGGAACCCCGCCAACGTTCCGGAGCGGAGAAACTTGACTCACCTGCATGAAGAAGCCCTGCACCAGCGCCTTCCGGATGTTGAAGTAGTAGTTTGTGGTGTTAAAGTCGGTGCTCGTGCGCTTCAGGTTGAACCGGTCCATTATTCGGGCGAGCTGCTGGCGCACATTGTCGGCCGACTTGAGCGAGCGGAAGTTGATAAAGTTATCGTAGCACCAGCTCGGATCCTCATTGTCTGTTTTTTTTTCGGGGGAAGAAAGTGGAATATTCTTTTTGTAGATATCTGAAGATTGTTTTTGTTTACAACTGTGCGACTTACTCTGCTTGAAGGCATGGTACACGTTCAGGAGCGTCAAGTGGTCGCCGTCCAGGTGGGCGAACCGCTTCTTGGCATCGTCGGCGGCCTTTTTCATCTCGTTCGGGCGTACGAAACACTGCGGGACTAAACACAAGTAGGGTTTGGGAGGCACACCGCAATTAAAACCGCGCGCGTCCCATCAAATAGAGTTGCATTGTGGGCAATTTTTGGTTTAACCTAAGACTTTAATTGTTTAGTTCGCTTCGAATACGATCCGAGTCCCGCGCTTTGAATGTGTGATGTCGACATCGATGTGGAAGGATTCAAATCGTATTCGATCGAAACTAAGCATTGTTACGGCTACAATTTCCAGTTTCTCTCGCGCTTGCAAAGCAGAGAATCCTTTCAACATTCAATTGTTTTGTGAACACATGGGAAGGGGGAAGGGTGTAAAGGGACAAGGAGTGGCATTCTCACCCGATAACATGGCCGTGATAGAGAGGATCTCGTTGGAGCAGTTGTGCTGGCAGCTGGCGATCAACATCTTGGCAAGCTGCGGATCCAGCGGAAACTCGGCCATCACGGCGCCCAGGTCGGTCAGGTTTCCGTCGTCGTCCAGGGCGGCCAAGTAGTTCAGCAGCTCGAGTGCTCGCATCAGCGTTTCCGGTGCTGGTGGGTCCATAAAGTCAAAGTGCACCAAATCGTCGATTCCGAGTTTCTTCAGCTGCAAGACGACCGTTCCTTTTGAGGGGGGAAAAAAAGCATTTATTAGTATTTGTAGCAACTTGCTTCATGAAATCGAAACGAACCCAAATTGGACCGCAAAATTTCCGGGTACGTGTTGTCCTGCATCTCGGTTTTGTATGCTTTTTCCGTGTACAGCCGGAAACATTTTCCCGGTCGTGTTCGGCCAGCTCGACCAGCTCTTTGCTGCGCGCTGGCCTTACTTATAGGAGAAACTAGAAGCGATTCGACGCGGATTCGCGGGTTATAAACCTTTTGCTTGGAAAAGCCCGGATCAATCACGAACACTACTCCGTCGATGGTGAGAGATGTTTCGGCAATGTTGGTTGAAATGACCACCTTGCGCCCAACCGCTCCGTTCGGGCGCTTGGGAGGCGCCGGCTCGAAAATCTTTTGCTGCATGTTCGGCGGCAGAGACGAGTACAGCGGAATACATTTGAGCTCGCCAACCTCCGGACCGAGATTATCGATCTCTCGCTTGACACGCTTGCAAGCCTCTTCAATTTCCTCCTGACCGGTCAAGAACATTAGAATGTCGCCCTCGATGTCCTCGCACATGTGAATCTGGATCACCGTACGGATAGCGGCCTCCAAATAGTCCCGCTCCGGTTCCGGGGTGTAGAATATCTCGACCGGATGCGTTCGACCTGGCACGTTCATCAGCGGGGCATTGTCAAAGTACTGCTGGAACTTGCCAGCGTCCAGCGTGGCAGACATGATAACCAGCTTGAGATCCTTGCGCTGCCGGATAACCTCCTTCAGGACACCCATCAGCAGATCCGTGGCCAACGTACGCTCGTGAGCCTCGTCAAGCAAAATTACTTGATACGTCTCCAACATCGGATCGCTCATGCCCTCGCGGAGCAACATACCGTCCGTCATGTACCTAGAACGGAGTGAAAAAAACAATTTCAATTTATTACATTCTAGCCATCAAAGTATGCTGATTCCAAAAGCGATCGCAGCAAGCCGGGACAATAAATCCCCCCACGCACTCACTTGAGAATGGTCTTGGCCGACGAGCAATCCTCGAAACGGATGCTGTAACCGACTTCCATGCCCAGAATCACGTCCATTTCCTCGGAGACACGCTGCGCCACTGACATGGCCGCCACTCGACGGGGCTGCGTGCACGCGACTCCCTTCGAACCGCTGCACCGGGCAAAGTCAACACACCACTGGGGAATCTGGGTGGTCTTGCCGGAACCGGTCTCACCGACCAGCACGATGCACTGATGTTCCGACAGCAGCCGCATGAAGTCCGCGCGGTACTCAAACACGGGCAGTGTGATGCGCTTCTTGTACAGATTGTAGTAATTCTGCGTGTACGGAATCCCGTTAAGTGGATTCATCTTCCCCGAAGAACCTCCCGAACCGCCACTACCGGACGAACCGGAGCCGCCACTTTTGCTGGAGGATGCACCGGAATCCAGCATTCCCTTTTCCTCCCTAAAAAAAAAAACAAACACACACTGATGTCAAAACGAGGCAACAAAAACGCTCGTGGCCGCCATATTGGCTTCTTTCTTTCTCGACGCACGAATCATCCGCAGGAGCAAAAAACGCAGAATCCACCCACCTCAGCTTCTTGATGAAGGGATCCATCACTTCGATGCGGCGCTTGGACATCTTGGATCGGCAAACGATTGTCCGGCGTTTGGTTTGGAGCAAAAACTCAGGTGGCAGCAGGCCGCGATTTTTTTATGGAAACGTTGGCCGTGAATGCGCGCAGCACCACCTTTTCGCAAAACTTGAACTATAACCAAAAAAGAAGTTTGACGTTCGTGTTCGTGCACGACAGTGATGCACGCCTTTTTCGTTCTAGCCAAGTTAGGGATAATATTTGGACGACTGCAGCTGATGTTTTTTTTAATTTTCAACGGGAAGCTTGGTTACTCATTTCTGGATAAATCGAAACGATTTAATTTTTGAATCAACTTCGTGTAGGTACTGTCTAGAGGGCCTGGAGCTTATTAGAGAACGGACATCTCAAACCAAAAGTACCAATCGAAACACGAGAACTGTCAAACGGAGGTACCAATCGAGCATAAGACAAAGGATTTTGCTCGATTGGTACCTTCGTTTGACAGTTCTCGTGCTTCGATTGGTACTTTTGGTTTGAGATGTCCGTTCTCTAATAAGCTCCAGGCTCTCTAGTACTGTCGTGATCGGGGACTTTCTTTTATAATAAAAACACAGATATTTTGCAATTAACAAACAACACGTCTTATTCCACAGAAATTAACCACAAAACTGATTGGCAATCTTCATTCTCTCTTTCGCCGGCCGCGCGCATCTCGTTGTTTTCTCGCTCGTTGTTCTCTCTCGCAGCTCGCTAGCGCGCTCTCGCACTCAATCCACAATTAGCTAACAAGGCAATATTCATGAAGGTGCGCACTTTTTGTTGCGCTCTTAACTCTTATTTATGAATTATATCAATCTTATAATAAATACTCATTGAATAATTTATTACATATTCAATCCTGCAACCTATAATCCCTACAGGTACGTTTTTGTTGATGGACAAACTTGGCATCATCGTTCTCACGCACAACTAAAAAAAATATTTTTGACGTAGACTTACGTCTTTGTCGAAGGTACTGGGGTGTCATTCCTAAAAACCCGGGCCGAAGGCCCTGGATTACTGCGTCATCCGTCAAACGCTTATATCTCGGATTAGTTTTCAAAAAGCCGTAAGAGCCATTGTTAAACAAAGTCCTTTTTGCATCGGTATTCGACCTACTTACGAAAAACCAATATCAAAATGCTCGAGATTGTTCATCTACACGTCCTTCAAGTGCCCCAAACTTAAAATAAATGAAATTTTGTTTCATTTTCTAGAAAAACGAAAATTAGTGTCAGAGGTCACAATGGCTCTTACGGCTTTTTAAAAACTCACCCGAGATATCTTCCTTCCCTCTAATCGAATCGACACGATTTATGTTCCATTCGATTCGAAAATTATTCAGCAATTTGCTATAAAACTTTCATTGTTGGCAAAATAGTTTAACTATTGAAACAATTGAATGTTTTAAAATGTTTTCAAAATGCACAGATTTTGCAAGCAAAATGAGCGCTTCCCACTCACGGACGGGAATGTCAAGTACCTATTTTGAGGGGAAAATTATCCGAGCAACGCGACCGAGTGTCGGTCGCGAAAAGGAGGGGAAGTAGCGGGCCGAAAGGCTATATAAGAACGCGCGCCAGAGCCCATTCTATCATTCACGTCTCAGACGTCGGACCGGCAGCAGCAGCAGCAGCAGCAGGAAAGCTCAGCCCAGAGCAGCAGCAGCAGGAGAGACCAGAGCAGCAGCAGCAGGAGAGAGGGACCAGAACTGGAAAAGAAGCGCACATCGCCTTCTCGTCGTCACCGTCAGCCAGTTTCCTCTCGATGGCCTGACCGTTTGGATCTTTCGTGGTTGCCGTGGTTCGGAGTTGCCTCACTCCCCGTCCCTCGTCCCACCCGGGACGAGGCATCAACGAGATGAGGCGCACGCCTGCTGCCTTCCGCTGAAGAGCCTCTCGTGGGTCAAGCCGTGGTTGTGAAACAATAACTAGCTCGTCGCATTCGCGGCGAGCGCTTCTAAAAGAATTGCGTCGTGTCCAATTCCAAACTGTTGAAAGAGTTGCCCTCATCCCTCGTTCCACCCGGGACGAGGCAGCGAGCTACTTTCAATTTACTTTTCAGGAACAAATTTTAGTCTTCGGGGGCGACGGAATGCACAGCTTTCTGAGGCTGCTCTCGCCCCCAATGACCGGACCGTTTGGATCTTTCGTGGTAAGGGGTGAGGATTTCCCAACTCTTCGGAGTTGTCCACTCCCCGTCCCTTGTCCCACCGGGACGAGGCAGCAACAGGATGAGGCACGCGCCTACTGCCGTCTCACCAAATAGTTGCCTCTCGTGGGTCAAGCCGTGGTTGTGAAACAATCAGGAAGGGGGTGAAGACTTCCCAACTCTTCGGAGTTGCCTCGCTCCCCGTCTATCGTCCCACCCGTTATGAGTCGGTGAAATGCCTTTCAGGAACTAGTGTTGGTCTTCGGGGGTGACGGATTGCACAGCTTTCTGAACCCAAGGGAATGATGGAAAGAGAGGAATCACAAATCCGTATAAATAATTCAAGATTTTTCAGGTGTAAACCGAAAACGCGATAAAAAATTCAAGTGGAAGAATAAGGCTTTTAATTGCTTATTGAATTGTCGATGTACAGGACGCCGCACTGTTTAATGATTTTCTGACGTACATTCAATTTTGCAGTCCAAATCCAGTCATTGAATTGGAAAAATAAAATTATTTTTCAAATTTTCTTTTCTTGATTTGTGTGCACCTACGTCGAAGACCAAGATTGTTTACTTTTTGCTCTTTGGTCTGACAGTCTTGGTCTGACACATTTGGTCTGACAGCTTTATCATGGATTTTGCGGATTTTGGTCTGGTCTAGGCGAGGGATAGGACACAGCACCTTCCTGTCTGAACCCCTCTCTCTCCACCACATTATGCTACCAAACTTTCATTCGGTTCGCGAAAAAATCGTTTTTCGTTCATCTCTCCTCCATTCGATGTTTCCATTGTTTTTTAAATAAGGCTTTCTAGTCAAAGATTTGCCAACACATTCAAAGTATGGTTACATGGCATTTGCGGTCCGATTGAGTTGACTGGAGTGTGTAAGTTCTGTTATGTCGGGGGGTCCATTTCCCATTTACGATCTTATTCCGTTAATGTATTTCAAGTATCTAGCTTATTCTTCAAAATTAAGATATGGAAAACTCTATGTCCACATCTCAAAACTTTACGTAGTCTACGCCATTCCGGTTATGTTTGTGACCTAACTACTTTGACTTTTTTTTAATATTTTTTTACAACTTTATTTTGTATGATAAGGTGCAGGAATTGTTTCGAGAATGCTCTTCGAAAAACATGAACAAAAACATAATTTGATCAAGAAAAATATACCATTCCATTCAGCAGGAACTGTGAGGACCTCGGGTTTTCGTCACTTTTTCTTTATTTCACATTCACATTTACAACGTTTGTCATAGGTTTCATCCGCCATAGAAAAAATGATCACAAATAACACTTTTTATTCTCTTATTAGTCGATCACCTAACCTCTAAACTGTACTGAACAAACTGAGCGTAGCAATACGTGCAACAAAATATTCATGGTTTAATTAAACCATTTCTAAAACTGAAGAGTTTTAATCTAGGTTTTAATCTTATCTTCAGGAAGCCGTTGTGAATTAAAAACATTCTTGAACAAATCAACTTATTATTGGACAAGAAAATGCCGTTTTGGAAGTTGAAATAGTTAATTTGAACGCTAGTCAAGTTAATAATTAAAAAAAAAACACATTTACTGCCTCATTAGTTTTCATCCAATGATGGATTACGAATCAGCATAGACAAGACATTGCACAACACTAATTTTCTTCAATCCTCAGAAAAAAATCATAAACTAGGAACGACATGGTTCGACTGCCCTTGAATAATTTTAACCGCAAACAAATCACTTTTCGTTTTAAATGGTTTTCACAGAGATAACAACAATAATGGTAACGGAATTTTTATTTCATAATCTGTAAATTGACACAAAATGTCTCCTGCAACTGCGCTGCTGCTGCTGCTCCATGATTGAAATGTTGCTTTTGACAGCTAAAGTCCTACGGTTTTGGAACATACCACTGCTAGCACAATTGGTTTTAAGATGGTTTTATTTGTGTCACTAGAAGAATGCTTGAAAATCTTAATAAAACCAATAAATAAAACTTGTTCCGACAGTCTTGAAAACCTACTAGAAAAGTTTTCAAGATATCTTGAAAGAAAAGCGAGCATAGAACTTAATAGGATAATTCAAAGTTGTTATGAAATATGATAACATTTTCCAAAGCTTTAATAAAACTTGTGAAGAGTATAAGGCTTTCTAGGCCCAGTGAAAAAAATATAATTTAATTCAAAAATGACGAACTCCTCGTCACAGTGTCCTGATGCAAACAATGATCGAGCTGTAGCTGTCACAGCCCTGCGAAGTATGTTGGCTGACATATCGGGCAGCCAGTCAAAAAAACCAGCTAGAAGTCGCCTGACAAAAAACTTTTGATAGAAAGAGATAGGAAACCTGATGCAAACAAACGTCCAGCTGTCATGTAAACATACTTTGAATGTGTTGGTAAATTTGTGACTAGAAAGCCTTATTAGGCAAATCGTTTGTTACATGGGATGCCCAAACACAAGCTTTTATGGACTATGTCTGTACAGGAATTTATTCAGGGGACATTAAACTATAACTTGAAGCAAGGCGACCAAATTTGAATGACTTTAGTATGATTGTTACGTGAATTTCTGAAAAATACTCGAAAAATGCACTTTTTTCATTCAAACTCCGCGCGCAAGTTGTAAACCATTTTTGGGATTTTTATGTTGTATGAAAACATTGTTACTGACATCCTAATCTATCATTCTAGGGGTGAGCACCGAAGATTTGACAACTTTTCATTTTCTTGGGACGGCCTAGTGTAGTGTTTACGTATCGAGAAATTAAAAGTGCAACATGGAGTTAAATCATCTGTCAAGCTGCTGTGAAGTTTTCCATAACACTTGCGAAAGTTTCACTCCATGTTACCGGCTCACATCTCTCTTTTTAATTTCTCGATATTTACAAGCAATGTTAACTAAATTTCAGGTACTTTTTTGTTAAGTGTATGCATGCGTGTGTCTAAAAATGTACACTGTAACTGAAAATCACACTTTGCTGAGTTCGTTTTCGCACTTTTTCATACGATTTTTTCAGTAAAAGTGCGAAAACGAACTCAGCAAAGTGCGATTTTCAGTTACAGTGTACAAAAGAAAGCGTTACGTCGTGCTTGTTTGCTCCCTTGAAATTTACCCCTGTTTCGACTCAATTTCACACAACGTGCACAAAGAAACTCACTTTCTCGTGTTTGACAGACGTTTCGTGATGGTGCTGTAGCAGTGTGCGCATAAAATGGGCAACAAATAGCCTTTTTCTGCTCTTTTGCGGTGATATTTTGTTGAATAGTGCTGATTTTAAGTGAGTTTTGTTGAGTGAAAATGAAATTTAGTTTGCAGCATCTGCACGGAGTTTGATTTTCGCAGTCCAAAGATTTTCATTTTACTCGTTTTCTTCCGTCCGTCGTCGCCTACTGAAGTTGACGTTTGAAAGTCACGCGTGGGTGTATGGGTGCGTGTGCGTGCAAGCGAGACGGAACGATCAGTGTTTTGGTTTTGCGCGTACGTAAACAAACGAGTTGTGATTTTTTTTTTTTGCTGAATGATTTTTATCGCAGCGAAGCAGCTGCAACGGAACTTGAACACTTTTATCGCCATCATTCGCAATCGGAGCTCTCGCGAGGGTGCATGAAACGTATCTGTCGTCGTCGTTCGAGTCGAGTGTTCCGCGATGAGTTTCAGCAGCATCAGCTTGCCGGGGTTGGGTGAGTTGTTATCAACGGTTGCAGAGGAGCGATGTGAAATTTGAATTTATTTATTTATTTTTGCAGACTCCATGGAGCAAATTGTGTGCAGCCTGGAGCGGGGCACGCTGATCCAAAAGTTTTATCCGCGGCGCAAACCGGAAAAGAAAACGCTGATGCTGCGTCGGGAAACACGACAGGTGAGTGTGCTTCCCACGGTGCGGAACGCGAAACCGGATGTCTCTAATCGGATTTTTTTTCTCCGTCGACAGGTTACGTGGTCATCTCCGACTCAGAACAATCGGGCCAACTTTGAGGGCGCGCTGGAGTTGCGTGAAGTTAAGGAGATTCGCCTCGGCAAGGGATCCAAAGACTTTGAAAAGTGGCCAGAGGAAACGAAAAAGATAGAACTTCGCAAGTGCTTCGTCGTGTACTACGGGAGCGAGTTCAAGCTGCGGTCGCTGTCGGTGGTTGCGCTGTCCGAGAAAGAGTGCGAAATGTGGATCAAAGGGCTAAAGTACATGGTGGCCGATACGATCAATGCGCCGTACTGGCTTCAGGTGGAGCGATGGCTGCGCAAAGAATTCTACGCCATGGAGAATCCGTACGAAACGGTCACCCTGAAGGAGGTGAAATCGTTTCTGCCAAAGGTAAACTGCAAAGTGTCGACGGGGAAGCTCAACGAAATTTTCCACGAGGTAGACTGCCGGCGGCGTAACGTGCTCGGCTTCGACGACTTTACCCGGCTGTATCAAAAATTGATGACCGCGTCCAACACGATCCAGGATTACTTCGACGGGTCCATGCAGTATTCGAAAAATGGCCAGACCGTCACGCTAAAGGAGCTGCAAAAGTTCCTGACCGATGAACAGAACGACCAATCGGCACACGACGAAAAGGCCGTCGCCGGTCTGATCCGCGAGTACGTCCAGGACCCGGTCCGAGATGTGCAGGAACCTTATCTGAAAATTCAGGAGGTAAGAAAACGGACAAATCGATATCGTTATCAGTCGTTTAGTGGAATATTACCCGCGTTGAGTGCATAAAGCAATGCGTTTGTGTGTGTGTGTGTGCGTTAGTTAGAACAACCAATTTGCTCTCGATGCTTAATCAAAGTGCGTAATTAGTGCGTTGCTCAGTCAGGCAGCAACTCCATCGCCGTGCCAACTTATTACTGACAAATTAGAAAGTATAGTGCAAACTGGGGTCAAGGTGACGTGCATCGGAACTACTTCGAATCCCCAATGGGTTTTTTTTTTATTTTGCCTGCATCGTCTTTTCCCATAAGCTTGATTAATTTGTGGTACACTCCACGACGACGACGACTACGACGATGATGATGATGAAGTGTAGGAGTTGGACTCTCATTAGCAAAATGGCCTAATGTGGAAAGGGTTGATGTTTGCGCGCGTTTGTGTGTATGTTTGTACTAGACCTTCCATGGCGCTCTTGGCTTGATTGTTTCTGGTTCTTGCGGGTTCGGGTTTAAATAAACATAATGTTTCGCATAAATTAATATCGATTAGGAGGCACACGGATTGCTTGAAAATTTGGTTGTCTACCATTCTCATCTTTCGTAAACAACTACTTGAAAAAATTACTTGCTAAACTACCTTAGGAATGGAAAGACTCATGGTATCTCAAGAGAACTTCGGAACTATCAGCTTATCGATATACCAAGACACACGACGACCTACGGACGCCTATCGTAGAAAGTTCAATCACCCGACTATTTTGGAAAATTTTGACTTTCATGTGTGTAAATCTGTGTTTAGAGGTAGAATTTTGTGGCTTAGTTGGTAAGAAAACCTGAAATCGGCAAAGATAAATAAATATTTAAATATCACTTAAGTTGCCATAACTTGAGACAGGGTTGCCAATTCTACAAATTGTTGAACTTAATGGAAAGTTCTTACATATCCAACGACAGGGCGCAGGGCGGATGATAGATTGTGGTAGAGTTTTTTTTATAAATACAGAAAGGTACATAATATCGGCATCGCTTAATAAGTGGTCATAATTTGAGATAGAGAAATCAGATTTTTTAATTTCTAAAGTATTTCAATTACGTATTACGGATGATTTGGTGATGTAGTTTAAATTGTGTTCTGACCACTTTTCTGCACTGCCGTTCTACGCATATGTTCCATGTTCAATCGCGTTAATCTCTAGAACGGCAGAGTACATGTTTTAAAAATATTAATCTTGAGACAAGTCTTATCATACCAAATTGTGAAATAACTTAAAATCCTACCAATGTCACCCCGGTTTACGGTACGGCAAACTAAACTTAAAAATGTTATAAAGTCAGAATCATCCAAAAATGACATGGGGCAATTATGGGTAGAACGGCAGGGGAGGCGACATAAACTTTGAAAAATATTTGCAACGGCATAAACTGCTGTGAACATTACCTTTTAGTTTCTAAATATTTTTAAATGCATTTATTGTTTCGGGTTAGACAAATGTCATTTCGGTACAAATTATACATATTTTTTTAAACGGTTTAAAAGACTAAAAAAAAAACAATATTTTTGATTTCTGAGCAAAGTTCAAAAAATCTGAAATTCGAAAATTCAAAAATCAAAAAGCACACAATCTACCATTAGAGAGCTTGGAGCTTAATAGAGAACGGACATCTCAAGCCTGAAGTGCCGATCAAGGCGCGGGAGCTGTCAAGCGGAGGTGCCTATCAAGCAAAATCCTTTGTCTTTTGCTTGATTGGTACCTCCGTTTGACAGTTCTCGTTCTTCGATTGATGCTTTTGGTTTGAGATGCCCGTTCTCTAATAAGCACCAGGCTCTCTATCTACCATCTATATTCTGTTTAGTTTGTTTCACTGATTCTCTAACACGCCTTCTGTTTATTATCGTCCATTTGTTTTTGATTTTATTTTCTTGATTCTCTTATTTCTCAACGCTTTTCCACTCTATTTACTAATTGATGCTGAAACAAACTGCCTGTTTTCCCTTAATTTGGCAGGAATAATTCTAGAGTACTTTTTCAAAAGGTCCTATGTGCAAAAACCTCAATCTGAGAAATTTGATGATAAAGTTTTGGTGCACATTTTTAAATCCCATTCAAACACGTTTGGGTATTTTTCGATTCTGAAAACGCCCAAATGTGTCTAGAGTAATGCTTTTCAAGTGTACATCTCGGGATTATATAAAAGACAAGATTACGCTTAGTTCTGACGCAATTTGGTTCATACAACCTGTGAGTGCACATAGGACACGTTTCATAGAACAATTTTTGCACATAAGACATTGGCATTGGACTATATTCATGTGGCATTGCACATAAAACTTTAACAAATAAAATTTAAATCTCGATTTAAACAAAAACTAAATTTTTGTAATAATAATGTATTTCCAACCCTCTCGCAACGTGTAGGCATCAGCTGATGAAGAGCATGAAATATTTCAATGCCTCCAGCGCGTGAGAGGAGAGAGAAGCCGTTATTTACCAATGAGCGTTCTGTCAGATGGGTGGCGGGTAGGATAATTTACGATGCCAAATTAACCAATGCGCCAATATAAACAATCAATATTGTTTACTTTGGCGCATAGGATAATTTGACATGGTAAATTGTCTTATCCGCCTATCGAGCTGTGAGCGCACATAATACATTTTTAATCTTTCGTTTTGAAAGTTTTTGGCCCAAGTAGTGTAAACATATTATTTAACACTTATAAACAAGTGTTCCGATAGCCCCCCAGCAGCACTGCATGCGCACAACTTTTATGCCAAAGTGATTACCACGTCACGGATTATTACCATGTCCGATTATCACGTCACAGTCTCACGTACCCCCCTCTCCCTTGTCACACTTGCGACAACTCTCCACCCCCTTAGAGCGTGACGTACTTTATGGATGACGCCTACGGCCTAACGAAGGATGCAAGATGTTGATTCTGGAGCGGCCCTGAGAACCTTGCTCTTCGCCAAAGAATTATTCCGATCTCAGGGGGATCTCCGAACGGGTTCTACGGCTGTTGCTTGGCCGAGGGGTGAGGTCAGCTTGGGACTTGAAGAGCGCAAGTCGCACAAAACTGGAATCAATTGCGTTGATCGAGATGCTTATGCGGCGGTCCGAATCGCGCGCCTCGAAGTCATGTCCCCGAGCAAGTCCAGGATCTCATCCGAGTACTGGGTAAAGTGCTCGTATGAATCGAACGCCGCTAAACTGCCAGGGCCATGAACGAGTCGGTTAGGTTGCCGACTTGATACCGTTTGGGAGGAGTCTGGAAAAACGGAAAACATCGGGTCACAAAAAAACAGAGGCACAGAAGAAAAACACTCGTAACGTGCTGTTGGCAGTTCATCAGTGGGACTTTGCCGGACAGCTCCAGATGCTGCAGGCAGGCAAATCATAGGACGAGTACGCCCAATGGACGTAATCCAGCATTGCATTGCAGACTGCACGATAAGAAAGGTAGAAACGAGTAGTCGTAGAAAGGACGAAAGGTAGTCGTGCGGAATATCCAAGATGGAAACATCCGAAAAGATCAACCACTGCAGGTTTTCGTGCTCTTAGACAGACAGATGGACTTTATCTGGTTGTGACGTAGTTCTTAAGCTGGCTGATGAGCAGCTATTAGGACCTGTCGAGCGCGAAGAGTCACAAGCGATTCTTCAGCGAGGTAAGATCGCTCAGATTAGCAGCAATTCCTCCGTAAAACCAGTTCGTTTATGGCTGGCTGTGAGAAAAGATCATCACGACGACGAAGCCGCGACGCACTTGTCGTAGTGTCCATGCTGGAACTGAAAAACCACGGCGTAGTACTGACAGATCGTGCACGGCCGCCATTCGACCGCGTATTTCGTTACGGTGACGCTGCTCCAGCTGGACGATACCCTGCGTAGTCAGGAACAACACGTCGTGATCGGAGCGCTTCTGCAGAGCCTTTGTTACATACATGTAAATCGATAAAAAAAAAGTCAGAGGTTGGTGTGAGCACACACTTAATTTTATTAAAAAACTGTTATCAGGGCATTAAAATACACATTTTCATCTATTATCAAAACATATTTGAAGACATTTGGTTGTATCACTGCCGAAATATACACAGAAAAAAATATTCCTAATCATCTTTTAGTGGATTCAAAAAAAAATCTGTAATATGACATTTTGTGATTTTCTACATGTATGTAACCCCTTAACCGCCGCAACCTCTATGTTTCCGCCCACTCCGGTGGCCTCAGAAACACTAGTCTCAGCAGCTCGTGCATTTTTGGATTCTCGGACACGTTGTCCCAAGCGGCCCAGACGACCTGCATCTGCGTGCGTAATTATGAGTTTGCCGTTGGCGAAGTTGTTGATAGCCGATCCGCCCGGGTTCCGGCAATCTTAATGTACTCGACGTTCGTCTTGAGGTTCTCTGACAGACCATGACCACGAAGCGGATGGCGCGCTCTTTTTTAAGGTTTCTAGAAGCGTCCTCCGTACCACGTCCGCCGCCGCTTGGTTGGTCGTTGTCGGGGACCAGGTACCGTAAAGCAGTGCTGCGGGTGATGAAAAAGTAGTTTAAGGTTAAGGTTTATTAAATTTAACAGCATAACATTTCCTCCTGAAATGTGTTAACCGGTACCGTGGCCATCCGAAGTCGTCCCTGGCCAAAAGGTGGGATGTTTTCTGGCCTTCCGGATGTTTTTGGTCGGTTCCGTGGCCATCCGGATGGCTTCTCTGTGCAAGAGGGATGATGCTTTTGGCCATCCGGATGGCCACGGAACAGACAAAATCTATCCGGGCGGCCAAAAGCATCCTCCCTTTTGGACAGGGACACCTTCCAGATAGCCACGGAATCAAGAAAACCCATCCGGAAAGCCAAATAATGGCCACGGTACCGGCAAACCCAACCCGAAAGGCCAAACAAATATTCGCCCTCTTGCACAGGGACGCCTTTCGGAGCCGATCCCATGGTCCTGGAATCATCTTTGGGAATCACGGTAATTTTCCACCCTACTTACCGTATTTTTTTGTTGCCGCAATCCTTCGCCCTCCGACACTTTTCTTTAAAAACTCAGACAGTCCACAACAATGATCTGTCCGGGATCCTATCAACCAAAACAAAAACATATTTTATGCTGTTTTATGAGTTGTTTTGGTATGTCATGCTGGGAGTCGTATCCGCCAGATTCGGGAGAGAGAGCTCATTGGTTAAATTTTGCTCTTCTCTTTTGCTGTGTCAGGCATTGAAACATTTCATACTCTCTTACAGCTGACGTCTACACGTTAACCGGAACCTAGGCAAACATTATTTTTAAAAAGATATATGGATATAAAAATCTATCATTACTTTCTAATTATTCAATAAAATGCGTACATACGTCGTTATTATATTAGCGTATGTGCATAATGATTGAAATATATTTAAAATTGTACATAGGTCGATTTGTTATTGTCGTATGTGCATCATTTTACTGAATGCACATAGGACACTGAGAGGTAAAACGACGTAAATTATTTTGTATGAAAATTTAAGAGAATGCTCATAGGTTATTTTGCATTTCGCTAATAATTTTAAAAATTAAATGCTTAAAAGAAATCGGGTTTGAGGATAGTGTAGTTTCGGATATGCAGAACGTCATGCATTGTATAACTCAGTTTGTTTACTTTTGGCGCATAGGACCTTTTGAAAAAGTACTCTAGAATTTTTCATCTACCCTATAAATTGCCCTTATACAGTCTAAGCTGGTTTGTTGCCTCTATTTATTAACTATTGTTAATTTCTTTATCTACTTCATAAATTACTATCTTTCTTTTACTATTGATTCTTCAAATAGTATATTTCTCTCACTGTCCATTGTTTTCAAATCTTCACCCTTTTCTTTAAAACAAATGAAGTTCGAGCTCTTACTTAATTTATGAAATGATCAAAGAATTAACACAAATGTTACTATTGTACTTTTGGTAAACTTTTATAAAATGCTTAGGACCAAAACTTGTAACAAAACACCGCGACAAAAGAAATAGCAACATATAAACACGACTTAACACTAGGAAAGATTTCAGGAGAAAACAATACACAGTAAAATAGCAACTAGTTTTTGAATTCAAACTGAAAATAAAACAGTTTTTGCTTTTTTTTTTGAATTAAATATACTTTATTGAATCTTTCTTATAATAATTACATTTGGTTTACATAATAAGTGGTCAGCTGTGGCTCTTCAGCTTTAGTTTGCTTTTCGTGATTTAAACACTGTTCATTTTTATAACTTGGAAAGTATATGATTTATCATTTTTGTAACACTAGGTACAATGAAGAAAAAAAAATGTTAAGAAAACATAATCTAACCTAAAACTAACTTAAACTTACCATAAACTAAACCAATCCTTGAATCAAGGGGTATTCAGATATAGCACATTTTCCCCTGAATTTACAGTTTTTGCTTTAATGAAAGTTAATAGGTTGACTCATTCCCTTGTGGACCATCATTCAGTGAGGTACTCCTGGATTTTAGCTCCTGAAAAGTGCTTAAAAAGTGCAAAAATGCCTCAGGGCAAGAAAAAGAGGCGGTCCTCACCAGCAGGATCGGCAGATTTGAAGAAGCTAAAGAATGCCGAAGCGCTACCTGCAAAGCCAGGCAGTTTGAGCAAGGACGCTCAAAATTGTCTGCAAACCAGTTCGCTACCCTCCCTGTGGACGTGAGCGAGAAGGAAGAATTTGAACGACGGGAAAAGCTGCCACCCATTTTTGTGAAAACATCGTCATCGGATTCGGTGCGAAAGTGGCTGACCGGGTTTATCAAATCTGGTGCTTTACGAGCTTCCATTCGCTTGTGTGCTGATGGACTCAAAATTGTGCTACCTACCAGAAAGGATTACAACTACGTTCGGGATTTCCTGAACAACACAAAGATTGAATACTACAGCCATGACGATCCAGGTAAACGCCCCATGAAACAGGTCCTCCGTGGCTTGTACGACATGGATGTGAGTGTGCTGAAAGAAGAGCTCAAAACTCTTAAGTTGAACGTTATCGAAGTCTTCAAGATGACGAGACACAACAAGGACATCAAGTATCGTGATCAACTGTACCTGGTTCATCTCGAGAAAGGATCGACAACGCCGTCTGAGCTGAAAGCAGTTCGGGCAATTTTCAACATCATCGTCACTTGGGAACGTTATCGTCCAGTGCACCGTGACTTAACACAGTGTTCGAACTGCTTGCAGTTTGGACATGGTGGAAGGAACTGTTTCATCAAGAGTCGTTGTGCAATCTGCGGAGGTGAGCACAAAACTCAAGCTTGCGAAACAATCAACGAGAACACCGAAGCGAAATGCTTCAATTGCGGCGGCGACCATTCGACCAAGAATCGGAGCTGCCCAAAACGTGCTGAGTTTGTAAAATTCGGCAGCAAGCGACGACGAGGCACCAACCAAATCGTCGCAAAACAACGCCAACTTTCACGGACGTGGATTTTCCTGCTTTGGCGTCACCAGGAGCAGGATCTACTCGAGTGGTTCCAAATCTGCAGCCATTGCCGTTGAATCAGCGGCAAAAGTTGCAGAGAATACAACACCTCCTGGCTTCAGTCAGCAACCGAGGGCAAACCAACCAGCATCAACGGATGAAGGCAGTAGTGACCTGTTTTCACCACAAGAACTTCTGAACATTTTCATCGAGATGACAACAACACTGCGTGGATGCAAAACTCGTGCAGAACAAGTAAGAACTCTTGGAGCATTCATCTTAAAATACAGTTCGTAGTTTACTCGTTCTAGTGATTTTGAATAATTCAATGGATTTATTTTTTTAAGTTTTAGGTTAGGATTAGTTGTTAAAGTGATTTTTTTCTTTTTACCCAAATGTATTCAATTCAATGCAATAATGTAAAACAATTTGAAGGAAATAAATAAATGTGATCAGTTAATAATAAAACGAAAAATACAACAAAGATGAAGAGCATTAGGCCATACCACTTATCATGTAAAAGAAATATAATTATTATAAGAATGTTCAATAAAGACATATTTAATTTCAAAAAAAAAAAAAAAAAAAAGTTAATAGGCGCACTTTAAATGGTTAGGCGCTTATACTTTCATCAACCCCTACGTAATGTGCCACCCCCGGCCGAGTTAAAATGCGTAACCGGAAAAGAAGGTGTGCATGCCTGGCACGAACACTCAAAGCGTGTTCTAGCGTGTTGCTCGTACTGACTCAGAGCAAGGTTGAGATGTAGGTTTAAGGGCAGTGCGTGTTCGTCGGGAACCTAGTGCATAAGATCGGTCAAGGCCCGTTCTTACACTGAAAATTGCGAATTGCGAAGTTAAAATTTATGAAGGTCCAATGCTGACCTACGCTGCGGCGGTCTGGGGCAACTGCGCCAAATCGCACCGTAAGCGACTCCAGGTGAAGCAGAATAAGCTGCTCAAGATGGTGCACAACCTGGACCCGTGGTACCCGACCGACGATCTACACAAGCTGGCCGGCGTCGACACCGTTGACGCAAGCATCGAAAGGGCAACGAGAACCTTCAGGACTTCGTGTGGGATGTCAACGAATCCGCTCATCGAAGCACTCCTCCGCCAACAACTGTGATATTAGTTTTTAAGCCAAACATAGATCTAGGGTTTTTTTCTCAAAAATTATTTTCCCTAAAAGAACACCCAGTTAGCAAAATCTAAACGTAGAAATATGTATCCTCCCTGCAAAGGCTTATGAATTGATCTCAGTTGAAAGGTTCTCCAAATCTCTGAATTGCAAATGTAACATCCTGGAGCAGAACAGTTAAATTCTAATAAAAACACTATTGAATTGAAATTGAAATTTAAGAAGGTAAATAGAAACTAAAATGTGAACCATCTTTACAGTTTATCGACTACCTGTTTTCGCGCCAAAACGAGATATGGAACAAAGAGTGCGACACCGTCTACCAGGACATGAACCGACCCCTGTCGCACTACTGGATCTCTTCGTCGCACAACACCTACCTCACGGGGGACCAGTTTTCTAGCGAATCTTCCGTGGAAGCTTACGCACGTGCTTTGCGTATGGGATGCAGGTGCATCGAGCTGGACTGCTGGGACGGTCCGGACAATATGCCGTTGATCTTCCACGGGCACACGTTCACGACGAAGATTAAGTTTAAGGATGTTATCAAGACGATTAAGGAGCACGCGTTTGTCACGTCGGAATATCCGGTGATACTGTCGATTGAACAGAACTGCTCGCTGGCCCAGCAGCGCAAGATGGCGTACGCGATGCAGGACGTGTTTGGGGATATGCTGTTGACGCAGCAGGTTGAGAAGAATGAGATTCAACTGCCGACGCCGTTCCAGCTGCGCCGGAAGATTATATTGAAGCACAAGAAGCTGCCGGAAAATGGGGCCAAACTGCTGGTGGAGGGTGAGGGAACGGTGCCGAATGATGGAGCGCTGATCCGGGCCGACGAGAACGAGTTGGACATCCGGAACAGCGTGCGAAACGGTATTTTGTATTTGGAAGATCCGGTGGACAAGGTGTGGAATCCGCACTTTTTCGTGCTGACCCAGCACAAGCTGTTTTTCACCGACAGTCAGAGGTGAGTCGAATTGTGTCTAAATTTACGCCATTTTATGTGTTGCCTATAAAAAAAATGCTTGTCCTCCATCGGCAGAATCGAACGGGAAGACGTCCGGGACGACGAGTTTGAGACCAGTTTCTCGCGGCCGAAAGAAAGCGTAACGAACGATGAGTTGCACTTTGGGGAGAACTGGTTTCATGGAAAGTTGTCGGGAGGCCGCGAGGAGGCCGAATCTCTTCTGCGGCAGTACGCTCATCTTGGTGATGGAACGTTTCTCGTGCGGGAGAGTGTCACGTTTGTCGGGGATTACTGTCTGTCGTTCTGGCGCCAAGGAAAGCCCAATCATTGCAGGTGCTGTTTTGTGTCTTGTGATGTCTTTTGACGGGATGGCAGGGTGATGTTACAAGATTGCTTTCGTTTCGATTACAGAATTAAGCTCAAGCAAGACAAGGGCGTCACCAAGTTCTACCTGATGGAGAACAACCTATTCGACAGTTTGTACAGCCTGATTGTGCACTATCGCCAAAACCCCTTGAGAAGTTCGGTGAGTTACGGAAAACAACGCTATAAAGTAAGTTTTGTCAAATCTTGATTCTTTTTCGCAGGAATTCTACATTACGCTGAAGGAGCCGGTTCCACAACCCAACAAGCATGAGAGCAAAGAATGGTACCACCAGAACACGTCCCGCGAGCAGTCCGAAATCATTCTGCACCAGATGCAGAACGACGGTGCCTTCCTGGTGAGACCAAGCGACAAAGGACCGAACGCGTTTGTCATCTCGTTCAGGTTGGTGTGTTGAAATCCCACTTCAAAAGACAGTTTGAAAATTGCTTTTAATTTCAGGGCACACAAAAAGATCAAACACTGTCGCATCGAAGTGGAGGGGCGGCTGTACGGCGTCGGCGGCATGGAGTTCGAAAGCCTGATTGATCTCGTAAACTTTTACATGAAGCATCCGCTGTACAAAAAGGTCAAACTGATCCACCCGATACCGAAGGACATGCTCAAGCGAATCAACACCCTAAATGTAAGAGAAATCGCACTAATTTTCAACACCCAACTAACAATCACCCCTCCAACAGGGTCCGGAGGACAACGGCGCGTACAGCTACATGGATCCGTCGTGCATGGACGAGAAGGTCACGGTGAAGGCTCTCTACGACTACAAAGCCCAGCGGGATGACGAGTTGTCCTTCTGCAAGCATGCCATCATCACGAACGTCGACAAGAAGAGCAACGAGCTATGGTGGACGGGAGATTACGGCGGCAAGAAGCAGCACTACTTCCCGGCGAACTACGTGCAGGAGATTAGCACATGTGACGGGACGAGCGACGACAGCGGCGGCAGCGATTCGCTCATGCTGGGCAGTCTGCAGAAAGGTGGGTTTCATGATTGGGGTGGTCTTTTTATTTCACTGCAACAACACTTGCGTATCTTGGGTAGTCCTCAGGTTTGTAGTTGTCAATAAGGTTCTTTGAGAAATTGTGTTTTTTTGTATCTCCGAGCTATTTCTATTCGTGGCGATCTCTCCCGCCTGCTACCTCACCAGTTGGGGATCAAGCCATCGACCTTCCGCTTACAAAGTAAAATCCGTAAATATTAGTCCACACTGCATCGATTTACAAGCCGCGTACTACTCGATCAATCACGAATAGCTATGGAAGATCATGTAGGATAAACATGATCAGACCCAATCGAACCGTGCAAGCACTGATCATTTTTTCCATTACTTATTTTTATTAGGTCCTCTTAGGTGCTGCGAGGTGTTAGGACCGAGGATCGGTTGGCCAAGCGGGTATTACAGGTCTTGAATCTGGCGCTGTACTCGAAAAAATGCGCCACAGCTCAGCCAAACTGTAGAGCACCTCCCCGGCTTCCTCCTTCGTGGCTTCACTGTCTCGGGCGCCACTGATTCCTCCGGGTTGAGAGATCTGGGATCGATCGATTTTTCGTTCGGAACTGGAGGAATTTCGAATTAATCTTTGACGAACGTACACGCGGTTTTATTTCTACTGCCCGCTCCACCTTTTAGTACGGTATGCTGATCGGAAGGAACGCGGTCAAGAAATGTTGCTCGTTCTTTTCGTGACCCCCCCAAGAAAAGTTGACAGTTCGGTATGAGCGCGATTGACGGTGTGCGCGCTTGAGGTTGTTTCGAGGAAAAAATAGAAAGATTAAAAATATTCAAAAGTTAAAATTAAATAGATTATAAATGTTTATTCAAAAACTTTTAACAACAATTATAAACAAAATGAAGAAATCAATAATTGAACATTTCTTTAAAAAAAAACAGAAAATTAGAAATTCTTAAATTCTTAAACAAGAAAAACTATAATTAAAAAAATATGTAATTATGAAATAAGGAAATTAAAAAAATAAGAAATCAGCGAATTAGGAAATTTGGAAATTATGATATTAGCAAATTAGTAAAATAAAGAAAATTAGGAAATAAGGAAATTATAAAATAAGGAAACAAGGAAATTAAGAAATTAGGAAATAATAAAATTTTGAAATTATTGCGCCTTGCAGCAATTTCTAGAGTTTTGTGTCAATCGTGCTAGGCCTATATTTTTTCATCACACTGCTTTGCAGGACTGAGAACACCATCAAAACAAAACATGTGTACTACATCGACTTCTGACCACAATCTAGTCATCAAGCTGTGGTGGCCGAGGCAGATAAGTCATTGAGATGGTCTGTTAAAGGTTCCTGGATCGATTCTTGTGGTTGCCACTGTTAAGTTTTTTTGGTGGTTTATTTTTTTTTCTAATGAGTTCGAGGGCATAATTATATCGACTATCTCGAGCTATGTTCAATGAGTCAGTAAACGGTACCATTATTATCTCGACCCGAGGCCATGAATTGACTGAAAACCTGGCTAAAAACCAATGGATTGTAGACGAAAGAAGCCTTTTTTTTATTTTTCGGTAAAAACAGTACTAAATTCTCTTAACTATCGTATTTATGGTAGAACCGGGAAGAACATTTTTTTCGAAAGACTTTATTAGACAGGATTACATGTCCTACATACTGCCGTTCTACGCATAATTGTCCCATGTCAGTTTTGGTTGATTTTGACTTTATGACATTTCTAAGTTTAGTTTGATGTGTACTTTAAGAAAAACACATAAAATCTGGTACTTTGTTCGGAAACTCATGAAAAACAACACCAAGTCTGTTTGTCCCATCGTTAAACTTCTACGCATAATTGTCCCACCAAGTATTTTCTTACACGGAATCATTAGTTTTACTAAACATTATGTCTTGTTTACCTTTTGTAAAGCAAGATAATCACAAATAAAGGTGATAAACTGCTAACTGGGATGATTAGGGACACATAGGGCGAATAGGAACCCACGGGACAATTATGCGTAGAAACACAGAAATCGGTCGAAAAATTTCAATCGCGTTTTTCTCAGTTGCACTTTTTTGAACATGGGACAATTATGCGTAGAACGGCAGTATAGCATTGGTAAAAAGTTTGAACAAACTCCAGGGTAGCCAATGATAACAAATCGCCCTCTCCGACGGCGAAACTCCGGACATCTGTCTATCTCAGATTGATCCGCATGGGTAGCTTGAATCCCGGGCAGTTGCTTCTGCTCCGCCGTCTGTCACCTTCCCATCCCCTTCCCCAGGACCATAGAGGACGATAACTACTGGCATTCATCGCCATGAAGGGACCCCTCTTAGCAGCGCCGGATCAGCCGGATGTTGTACCGATCCAACAAGTAGTGAAGACGTTCGCTGGTTGTCCACCATCCGCCCAGCAAAAAGACAAAAATTCACGTAAGTCAAGATCCCGGCGCAACACCGCTGCATCCCGGTACCGAAGACCACGATTCCTCAGTCGAAACAAGACGTTGTCCCTCCACTTAGCCGGTCCAAACACTTTTTCGAGCTTTTTGAACTTCCAAAAATAAACAAATAAATAAACAGTCTGCCATAGCAACGGATATCGTCGTCATCACTGTGAAGAAAAATCACTGTGATGAAAAAATACTGTGATGAAAATAATTGCGCAAGACTCTAGTAAAGTGCAAAATGCGCAATAGGAAACTAGGAAATTAAGAAGTTAGGGAGTTAGGAAGTTAAGAAATTAGGAAATTAGGAGTTTAAGTTAGGAAGTTAAGGAAATTAGTAAATTTGGAAAATTAGGAAATTAGGAGTTTAGGAAGTTAAGGAAATTAGTAAATTTGGAAATACGGAAGTCAGGAAATTTGGATTTATTAAATAAGGCTGGTACAAATTGGATACAAGTGTTTAATTTTTTTTCCTGAATTCTTAAATTCCTAATTTCCTAAATTCCTAAATTCTTAAATTCTTAAATTCTTAAATTCTTAAATTCTTAAATTCTTAAATTCTTAAATTCTTAAATTCTTAAATTCTTAAATTCTTAAATTCTTAAATTCTTAAATTCTTAAATTCTTAAATTCTTAAATTCTTAAATTCTTAAATTCTTAAATTCTTAAATTCTTAAATTCTTAAATTCAAATTCTTAAATTCTTAAATTATTAAATTCTGAAATTCTTAAATTCTTAAATTCTTAAATTCTTAAATTCTTAAATTCTTAAATTCTTAAATTCTTAAATTCTTAAATTCTTAAATTCTTAAATTCTTAAATTCTTAAATTCTTAAATTCTTAAATTCTTAAATTCTTAAATTCTTAAATTCTTAAATTCTTAAATTCTTAAATTCTTAAATTCTTAAATTCTTAAATTCTTAAATTCTTAAATTCTTAAATTCTTAAATTCTTAAATTCTTAAATTCTTAAATTCTTAAATTCTTAAATTCTTAAATTCTTAAATTCTTAAATTCTTAAATTCTTAAATTCTTAAATTCTTAAATTCTTAAATTCTTAAATTCTTAAATTTTAAATTCTTAAATTCTTAAATTCTTAAATTCTTAAATTCTTAAATTCTTAAATTCTTAAATTCTTAAATTCTTAAATTCTTAAATTCTTAAATTCTTAAATTCTTAAATTCTTAAATTCTTAAATTCTTAAATTCTTAAATTCTTAAATTCTTAAATTCTTAAATTTTAAATTCTTAAATTCTTAAATTCTTAAATTCTTAAATTCTTAAATTCTTAAATTCTTAAATTCTTAAATTCTTAAATTCTTAAATTCTTAAATTCTTAAATTCTTAAATTCTTAAATTCTTAAATTCATAAATTCTTAATTTTTCATTCTAGATTTTCTTAATTTTTGAAGAAATGGAGTTTTTGATTGTTATAATTTCGAGGTTTTCTTAAATTTGTAATTACGAATTTCTATGTTTCAGATTTTTAAAACCTTTGACATTTCGACTTGTACATTCGTTCCGAGTTTTAACATTTTTGAGCGATTGAATTACAATTTTTTATAATTTATAATTTTTGTTGAAATTTTCTTTATTATTTAAAAAAAGTTATTTGAAATTTCTGAAATGTTTGATTTTTCATATTTTTGAACTTGTTGTTAGGTTGGATTTCAAAATTTCAGATTATTATTGTATTTTCAGTAAGAACATAGACATTTGTATGATTATTGTCAAGTTTAATTTCACTCTGATTTACTGCATTTTGGTCCCGCGAGTGTGGATCAATCGGACAGCGCAGGGGACTCGTAATATAGAGTACTGGTGGGTACTAGCAATAAATAGTTGGTGACACGATGGCCGACATCTATAAAGACAACTTCTTTTTTTTACTCCATTTCGACCAAAAAACTAAATCTGTTCTTTAAATTTCAATATTCTGCATTTTGAGATTCGGCGGGAATTTTAAATATTATTATATCCAATACAAAATTATTTAAACGTTTGTAGTTATCAGTTGCATTCAAAAAAGAAAATGGCAACTACGTCCTAAAATGAAGCTTAGATTGCTGATATTATTGTTTACAGCGATAAAGCTTATTTTTCTGAGTACAATGACCCTTTGAACGACCACAAAGAGTTTAAAATTGATTTTTAAATCAATTTTGAAAAATTAACCTCGCGGTCCTTCTTGACAGAAAAGTTCCTACTTGACAGCTCGTTACAAGGGGACCATAGTTGATCCATCGAAAAAAAGTTGTCTCGTCATTTTTTTTCGCTTAAAAATGAAAAAAAGTTATCAGAAATGGTTTTTGATCGTGTTTTTCACCGTTATACATAAAAATTGAAATAGGGCTTTAGTACCCAATTCTTTGATTTTTCATCAAAACATATTGCAAATAAGCACCGCGCGAAGAAACGTCAAACGCAATCTTTCCGTTTCTGTTACTTTTCAGCTGCGTACCGCTTAAGAAAAATCTTTTCGTGACCCTTTCCTTGACCGTTTCTTGGGCGTTTTTTTATATGGAGTTTTGCGTTCCTTCCGATCAGCATACCAGCCATTTACAGCGTCGTCTTCACAATCCTGTAAAAGGCCGTGGAGTTCTTTACCGCCAAAGGTGGTTGATTTTGTTTACCTGCCGACTGGCCGGGTGGTGGGACCGCCGGGACGTCTCCTCCTCCTGCTGGGCTGGCGTATTGTTGTTGTTTTTGTTTTCCGCTGAAGCAGATTCTGCTCTACTTTTCCTTCTCCGACGATAGCTCCGTTGACCTCAAGGGACTTCTTCCGCTTCCGATTTCCGCCTAAAGGCTAGTCGTCGTACCGGGCAACGTGGTGCAAACCCGTAATGCTATGCTAGTAAGGACTGCTCCTTTTCAATTACTACAATTAGAGTTCAAGAGTTTTTTATTATTATGTATATGGCTTTGACAAACTTAATTCCACCAGCTCTGAAGCAATAGATTTGTCATGATTCATACAACACGCTTCAACAACGTTATTCGTAAGAAAAAAAAATTACAAATGAATTAGAAAAATAGAAACAAATATTCGTTTTCTACAGGTTCCCTTGACGTGCACGGTGCCGTAGTGGAGCTTACGCGCGGTCCACACCAGGAGTTGGAGCGCATCCTACGCATTCAGAATCCCTCGATGCAAAACGTGTTCGAGATCGGGGTGCAAACCAAGGAGCAAGCCATCGATTGGTGTAACGCTATCAAGGAGGCCGCCCAGAATGCCAGCGCCCTCGAGGACGAACGTCGCAGGATGGAGCGCAACTCGCGGGTGGCGAAGGAGATGTCCGACATGATTATCTACTGCCGAAGTGTTCCCTTCAAGAACTTGGGCTGGGTGTTTTACGAGATGTCCAGTTTTCCAGAAACCAAAGCCGAAAAGTATTTCTTGCAGCAGGAAACGAGAATGTTCGTCCGGTACCATCGGAACCAGATCAGCCGGGTTTATCCGAAAGGACAACGCTTGGACTCGTCCAATTACCACCCGATAGCGCTGTGGAACACCGGATCTCAGATGATTGCGCTGAACTATCAAACGCCAGACAAGCCGATGCAGTTGAATCAGGCCAAGTTTAGGGACAACGGCGCTTGCGGGTACATTTTAAAGCCGGATTTTATGTTTAGAGACGAGTTCGATCCGAATGATCCAAACTGTCTGATTGGGGTTGATGAGAAGGTTATTAACATTCGCATCATCGGGGCGCGGCATCTCTGCAAAGGAGGTCGAAACATTGCGAGTCCGCTGGTCGAGGTAGAACTGCTGGGAGCTTCCTTTGACAACGGAGTCAAGCATCGAACCAGGGCAGTCGGTAAGTTGAGCGTCTGTACGTGGATAATTTCAGCAAACTTAATGATCTCTCTCTTGCAGCGGACAACGGCTTCAACCCGATTTGGAACGAGATTTGCGAGTTCAGAGTTATGAACCCTTACTTTGCCATGCTGCGCTTTGAAGTGCAGGACGAGGACATGTTTGGCGAGCCCAACTTTATCGGGCAAGCGGTGTATCCGGTAAGATTGGATCCTCTGACCATTAGACTTTCACTAACTAAACTTCTATCGCACAGATCAATGCGCTGCGAACCGGGTACCGAAGCGTTTGCCTGCGCAACAAGTACAGCGAGGAGATGGAGCTGGCAACCCTGCTTGTTCACATTAGTATTCGAACCAACGAACAGGTGAGTGAAGCGTAATCGCTTATTTGTTGCACATGACTACAAACGGTTTGTACTTTCACGCTGCTGCTGCAGAACGGAAACAATGGCGTTGTGGCGGCGGCGGCGACGTTCAGCTAGGGACAGCACCACCGCAAAACTACAGTCAATTTTGATAGAAAAAGTGAATACAGTCAGGTTTCATCAAACGGATTAATTTATAGAGCGACACACGCACACTTTTATTAAGTGATTGAAAAGACTTTACAACTGCAAAGTATTATTTATTGACAGAGATGCATTTTGATTACGACCAAAATGAACAAACAGAAGTTTTTAAGAGTGCCTAAAAGTAGTGAAACTAAAACTTTTTGGATCGAAAATAACGTATAGATATATTTTCCTAAGAGTGCGCGTATTTGTTAACTAAGTGGATATGATATGTGAGACTTGTTTTTCATATGTGTTTAGATGATCTTCCAGTGTGTTGTTGTTTCATGTTATAGTAAGATAACGAAATTTATCAAACCATTGACATTTTGTCAAGTAAATATACGGTTATTGTTTTACACGAAATAAATGAATTTTAAACCCTTAACATTCTGAGTTTTTCGTTGCTTTGTTTGATATTGTTCTTCTTAGATTTGTCGAGTCGATTCTGCGTTTTCAGGCGGATTGGCTGGTCGGAACAGCGCAGCAGATTTTATCAATGATGAGCTTAGACGGGACTCCAAACGAGGAAAATAATCGCTAGAAGTTTGCAATTGGTGATGTTCAAGGAGTTACGAAAGCGACCTATTACGCTGGCATGGCAAGTATTATTTTTGAAAAGATTATTATTGTTAAATAACATTTCCTGTACATAATAATTCATCCACTGCGTACTGCTTTATTCATCAGTGATATATCCCTTCCAAATCCGGATATCGTGGAGGCTTTATAGCTTCGTATAAACCAACTACCGCTCATTTTTTTTTGAAAATATTTATTTTTCCCTCCTAAGGTTTCCTTTTGTTTTACGTAAAACTTTACATCGCTTGTTTTATGTTTTCTTGTTTAATTTTTAGTATTTTAATTTGCATTTGTATTGTTTAGTTTATGTTTGTTTTTGGTAGTATTTGGCCTATTCTACCACCGCCTATCATTACATTTTGCCTATCTATTTTTTTTTTCATGTTTTTACAGTCACTTTTTCATTTTTTTGCTATAGAATGGCACCATTATCATTTGAATTGTAAAAAAAAATGCGTAGATGCCTAGTCTGGGACACTACAGAAATGACTGCATACTTCTTTTTAACATAAAATGTAGAAAATGTTGGAAAAAAAACACAGCCAAAGTTGACCCCTAAAAAAATCCTTTTTTTCAAAAATTGGCAAATTCACATAATGCTTTTTAAAGATCAAAAATTGGTTGAAAATGGATTTTGGCGATATTTTAAATCGAAGCCCGTCTAAAGGCGGGGTTGGGTTGTAGAGAGTTAAACTTTATAATGGCGTAAAAGCCATTGGTAAACAAAGCCCTTTTTGCATTGGTATTCGAACTATTTACGAAAAACCAAACCGTAGAAGTCCTAACCCCAATACATTTCAACTGTATCACCTTACCAAGAACACACAAGTGATTGACATATATGTTTATGACATATATGTTTGTGTAACATGCCATTAGAAGAAAGTCTTTTGGTCTAATACACTGAATGAAAGGCACATAGTAATGTCACATGTTTTACAGATGAATCTGCCCCATTCGACTTCGTATGCACGCAGAAAAATAAGGCATATTTGAATCAACAAAACGTTTTGTTGATTTGAAAATCGTGATTTTTGTTGAATCAACGCTAAACGTCAAAGCAGCTTTTTCAAAACAACAAAAGACTTTTGTGGAATTGAGAAAATCAAAGTTTGTTTCAACGCAAAATTGGCGTTGTTGCCTGCAAATTACCTAAAAATTTTATATTTTTGCACTGAAGGTAAGAGAAAACAAGAGGAAATCAATACAATTGGTTGAAATTAATGCGGATTAAAATTATTTTTCCAGCAAATCAGGTTCCGGTCACAGGTCGTCAGAGTAATCTGCTCCGGACAAAAGATTGCAAGCGGTATTTTTTTTCGAGAATCACCATGGACATCAAGGGCGGCCTACGTATCCGCCAGCTGCCGGATCGAGAAGTGTTTAATAGTCTTGGTCATTTTTATTCGGCCAGCTTGAACCCGTTTTTGTATGAGGTTGACCGTGACGTTACACCGGCCTAGCAGGGCGTAATTGTCGAGCACCTCGCAGGTTATGTATGGCACAGATCAGCACAACGCCGTCGGAACCTGGTCCGCATACTTCAAAGCAGCAGTGAATGTTTATTGTCAGTGAAATGTGTGATTTTATACAATTAATCCAAAAGATGTTTTGAATTAGAAAAATAAAATTTATTTATGTATGAAACCGTGGAATAATTTAATGTCAAAAAGTAAGAAAACCCCTCTCTTTGTTTTGCACATCCGAATAACATTATAAAACCATTTGATTTACACTACAAACTCATTTAACATTAATATGAAAAGCATTTCAAATTCACCAGCATCGTCACGTGAAGTTAACGTCTTTTGCTTTTGAACTAACCGCGTCGCGCAATGAAAATTTTCCAAGTCAAGTGATTTGCACATGACATTCATATGTAAAGTCGTATGGGGCCGATTTACGTGTGAAACATGTGATATTGCTGTGGGCCTTTCTTTCAGTGAAGTTTTGGCCGTATCGAGAAATTAAAAGTGAGAGTGTGTGTAACATGGAGTTAAACTTTCTGTGCAGTTGCTGTGAAGGTTCCCATGGCACTTTGAAAAATTTAACTCCATGTTGCACGCACACAGTCTCACTTTTAATTTCTCGATTGGCCTCATTATACACTGAAAGAAACCAGCATAGTAATCTCAAGTGATTTTTCACGTGAGAGTCTCCAAAAATCAAAACGATAAATTCTCGTGCTTTTCCCATGGCCCTCACATGTTTTACATTTCAAATGGATGTGAAAATAATTTAAAGCCAGCTGATCGTTAGCGAGAAAACTTCCACTCTTTTTTCGCATGAATTTCACTTCAGGTTCAAATGAATTTCACATCGATTGGCCCCATTCGACATTTCCTTTGATTTCGAAGTGAAAAATGTGTTTGGGGAAAAATTCTTCATTAGTAAGATGGCCACGGACGATGGTGGTGCAAAATTTGCACAAATTTCCTGAATTAGTTCAAATATTGTGGTTTGAATTTGAGCTTTAGCGATGGTGGTGAGAAAAAAGAAAGGAAACCGTTTGGTTTTACGAATTTAATGCAGATTAAGTTTTTTTTTAGAAGAGCAAATTTCGGCTAACGATCATACTTGGAATCTGCTTCTGATTTGGAGTTACAAGGTTGCAAGCGGAGCTCGGTTCCGACGGTGTTATACGGATCTATCAAAAGTGGCGCAAGTTTTGGCACACGTTATCATCGAGGCGCTCAAATATTATGCCCTGCTGGACCGGTGAACCGGTCAAGTCGTTTCGAGAGGGCTCAAGCTGGCCGAGCAAAAATGCCCCAAGACAATCAAGTATTTCTCGATCCGGCAGAAGGCCGATTCGTAGCCCATCCTTGATGTCCATTGTGAATCTCGAGAAGCTCCGCTTGCAACCTTTTAATCGGGCTTATGCTGGTCCACATTCTTCAACGCAGCGTAACAGTAAACGTGTTATATTATTGAAGTGAAATGTGTGTTGTTATGTTATACAAATATTTCAAAAATAAATTGATAAAAAAGTTGTATTTAAATGAATACTTTTATTGTTTTAAACACCTAAAAACCACTAGAAAATCATTTGTTTTCCAATAAAAATCATTCAAAATTTATGAGAGAAGCTTTCCAAATTCATGTGTGTCGTCAAATGAAGTTAACGTGTTTTTCATTTGAATTTACCATGTGTTGCTATGAAAATTGTGTATGTGATTTACACATGACATTCACATGCGAAGTCGAATGGGGCGGATTCATGTGGAAAACATGTGATGTTACTATGTGCCTTTCTTTCAGTGTTTGATTCGTCTTGGGATCCCATAAGTCGCTATTGAAATTGATAAGATTTAGTAAAGCATATCAAAAGTTATGCTTAAAAACTGCTACTTATAAATTTCACAATATGCCAAAAAGAGTGGTTTTTGCATGGAAACCTGCCATATTATATATTTTTAGAAAGGTTCTGAAATGTCCTTTCTTGTGGATTAAGAATTTTCATGATTTGATTTACCTATCTAAAATTACAAGCAGTTTAAAAAATGCTCTGAATTTACATAACCTCAATCCATTTCCCCACGGCAGTGAATGTACAATCTTTACAATAAGTCTATAGGCAGTCTTTATTTTTTTACTCATCACTTATTTTTATTAGGACCTCTTTGGTGCTGCGAATACTTTAGGAGCGATCCATAAACCATGTGGACTTTAAGGGGGTTGGAATCACTCTATAAATGAGAGGAAGGCACTAACCATTAAGTAACGTTTTTAAATAATATGGTCATGACACATTCTGCCGTGGGTGGGGTTTTTTTATCTTTGCGAAAATTGAACAATTTCGATCTACCCTGTTGCATTAAACGGGAAATTAATCCTATTAGGCTGGTATGCAGATCGGAAGGAAAGGGGTCAAGAAACAGCTTTACGAACAGCAGAACAAAGGAGAGGAAACGATTTCTTGGGGCTTTTCTTCACCCTCTCTGGCTTGCTTTCGCTGCCGCTGCTGCCCATTTGATTTTTTGTTCTTGACCGGTTCCTTCCGAAGTGCGTATCAGGTTTTACGCCTACTCGATTTGGAGGTTAGAAGGAGTGCACATGGACTTAGCACAGTTCGATGCGGTAGTCGATTTTGTTCGGAGAAATTCGTCGACAATGGACCATTTCCATTCGAGCAGTTTTTGCTTTTTTCTACAATGTAATCCTAATGGGAGAACTGTCATTTCTACCACTCGAATCCGGTGTTCCATTGACGAACACCATGTAAACAGTGCACACGAGCTGTCAAATGACGTCACGGTGTAAAACCTGATACCGCTATTACCCAGTCAAATCAATCCGAATTCTGAAACGGAATCTAATTAGAATCGTATACAATTTCGTTTCAGAATTCGGATTGATTTGACTGGGTAGGTTTTACAGCGTGACGTCACGAGCGCACACGCACACACATTTTTGCTGAGACACACGTGCAAAAATGTAAACAGTGCAGCCAAGCTGTCAAATTTCTAACCTAAAAGTGTAGTCGGCGTAAAACCTTATTATCAGGATATGATCAGCTTTGGAAAAATGGTTCCTATCCACCGGGGATATGTTGGGTTTTCGGAGGTGGTTTTGAGACAACCGGACCCTAAGATGACAGTTTTCGTGAGTTGGGCGTATTCACCGACAGATGGCAAGAGGGCCTCGTCGGAGCCCGCCCATCAAATACGCAACTCAAAATTTGCATAGGAAACTTTTTTTTCGTAACGGCTTTTGCGGCACGCTCACTTTAACTGTTGTAGACTAATATTTGAACGTGGCGTATCTCGTATCTCTAAACAAGTGGGCCTAAGATGGCGGCCTTCGATATTATCTAGCCAAACTTTTGAAAATCGCGAATAGTTTAAATAAATAAAGTTTTTGCCTTGTTTTGGTTTAAAACGACAAAGTATGCATTCTGGAATCATTTTCTTTAAAAACTAGTTTAGAGATACGCCACGTTCAAATCTTAGTCTAGAACAGTTGAAGTGAGCGTGCCGCAAAAGTCGTCATGAAAAAAAAGTTTCCTATGCTAATTTTGAGTTGCGTTTTTGATGGGCGGACTCCGACGAGGCCTACTTGTCATCTGTCGGTGAACACGCGCAACTCACGAAAACTGTCATCTTAGGGTGCGGTTGGGTACGCTCAGTTTGTATGGAAGCTGTCAACATGCTCCCGGGCTGTTTTGAGATGGTTTTTTTTTGCTGATTGAGGTGCTTGAAATCATGATATTATGGTTTATTGCATTTAATACTACACTTGAGTCTAATGTGGAGTTTATAAATCATTGAAAGTTTATTAAAGTTTATTTCAGAAGCCTGAAACTATGTACACTCAACCCCCGGTGGTTGGTCACTTTATCATTTGACACTTTTTTTAGTTTGTACCCCGTTGGTTTTTTTGCTACCCCGTTGGTTGGTCAAAGTCAAACTAAAAAGTGACGAACTGTCACTTTTTACACGGCGCTCACACACACTATCAAAACAACCGTTTGGTAGTGTGTGTGAACCCCGTGTAAAAGGGGTGTCAAACTAAAAAGTGACCCCGTTCGTTTAACGACAGTTGGTGTCAAACCATCGGGGTTTGAGTGTAGAATCTAATTATAACATCTATTTTTCCATTAAATTAAGTTTTTTTTCCACTGGTATACTTGCTAGGAGAATGTATCTCATATATCTGTGATCACCTTTCAGCTTTGCCGTGGTTATTTAAAAAAGTTTGTCTTTTGAATTTGTAAGCACACGCTCAGTATCTCAAACTGTGCTACCAACATCCTCTGTGGCCGACAGATTAAAGGGCATCTGTTTGAAACCACGAACTGCGCTTTCGTTGATTTGCCAGTGCCTAAATCAATTTTAGATCGGATATTAGACTAAAGCCATGAGCGGAGACGGGCGGAACTAAACGATAATCACTATTTGACGAGCTGTAAAATCTGCATCTGCACACCACAAACGTGCGAGCTGGGCTGGGGGTGTTGAAAATTTGATGGAAAGCAATCAATTTGAAGGAATCATTCTGCGGATCAAATATAGTTATAAAGTTGTAGGTTTACGGCGATTGCTACAAATTCTCCATGCATCATTTACTCGAATTCAGTTGACCACCGGCCGAGTGTGAGGTTTGCGGCATAGTTTCCTTTTTATTGCTAAACTGTGTTGAATCAATTTGGGGGTGCAGATGCAAAAAAAAAAAAAAAACCATTGCCTACCGGCTGGTGCGATGCTGCGGATAACCCAGCCAAACCAATCCAGTAGGGGAGAGATAAATAGCGTCGTCTGTCTGATGTTCTGGGCTGGACAGCGGTCAGACGGACAGACCAATGGAAGTTCATACATCAAACATAACACCTTTTTTGCCTCGTTCCACGTGCAGCCTTCTATATCTGAATGGTGGGCAGTTCGTCGTGCACAGTAGCAGTTAATTTATAACTTCCAGTTTCCATTGATTCGGGAGACAAAAGTCAACCGGGAGTTGGCCCACGCCGCCGGCCATTGTCCGTAGAAATTTGTCAAGCTTCGTTTATTGCCCTTTTTACGCCGCATTATTATTGGATCCTTCTCTCTTTTTTGCGGAATGTTTGCCACCATGCTTTGCGAAATTTTGTGCTGGCCAATCGTACAATGATCTACTATATACGGCTCGTTTCCGATTTTTGATGAATTATGTCGCCATCAAGAGTGTGGGCATCATCTTTTTGGATTTTCTGTCGGAAGTGGTTTGATCGATGAGCTGATCAGTTTTTATGCGTCTCAATTCATAGGTGGCACGTGGTACTGGATGAATAGATTTATTGGAGGAAAATTTATTGACTGTGAAATCGTTTTCATTTGTATGAAATCAACACCTTCGCCCACAAGACCGTGTCCAAATTCTCTGTCAGCTTTGACAAAATCTGATTTTAGCCGAACCTCTTTGGGTGAGTTTTTTCGATGTTCTACAGAATGTTTCGCACATTTTAAACTAATTTTCGGCAAAATGTCTAAAGTTGTTCAATTTTCATTGTTTTCATTATAAAATGGTTATTATGTCATTGCTACTTCTCTGAATAAAAAAATAATGCTGGGAAATATTTGGACTGCAAGTTAACGCGAAACATAAATAGGGGACAACTGGCATATTAGTTTACATTAATTTAAGGTAAAAACGATTCAAAATATTTGGAGATACGACAACACTAATTCAATACAAAGCATTTTTTTTTATTTGAGCCACCATGCGTCTACACCAGTGGTTCTCAACCTTTAATTCCCTCCTTGGATGATCTTCAAGAACTTCATTCCTCCCTTTTAATATCCAGATAATTGTTATCATTGTAAAAATTTCATAATTTTGGCATTAATGTTTGCAAAAAGATTGGGTCTCTTATTTAAGTACCTGGGCACGAATGATGTATTTTTTTATCAATCATCACAAAAAAACATGAGAAAGCTATCATTATTATTATTGTTTTTTATTTGACTGGGTAGTGTAAGCTCCAAAGGTAAAAAAAAGTACAGACAAAGATTTACATATTTTACAAAAACCAAAAATTACCAAATTCCCGCCCAGGGGGGAATTCCTCACTGGTTGAGAAACAATGGTCTACACGCATGAAAATACTTTTTTGTGAACTCATTACTGATTGTCGCTCGTGCATTTTGGGCTAATAAAAAAATGAAATAACAAGCCATGCTCTCTGAAATAGTAGTTAATGCAACAAGTTGCAAAAAGAGGATTTTTTCAGCACGAGTCGTACATTTATCCAACGAGGTTCACCGAGTTGGATAAATACGAAGAGTGCTGAAAAAATCAAGTTTTGCAACGAGTTCCATACAACATTTTTTGCAATTCCAAAAAACACACACTGAGTAAATTTTATGTCAAATTTTAATGTATTTTGTCAATAAATCGTTTAAATCAAAAAAAAATTGAACAGTGTTGCTTTTCGAAACAAGTGCTGAAAAGTTCAACTTTTCAGCACCCATTTGAGTGCTGAAAAGTAGAACATTTATTTTGAAAAGTATTGCTATTCGATTCTGTTATTTTTGGTCCAGAAAAGTAGGCTATTTTGTCGTTGACAGGAAATAAAAAAAATGAAAAAAAAAAACTTTTTGCGGTACTGTTTATATCAAAAAATTTCAAAAAATCAATAGATTTTAACAAACCCAAATATGCTCAAAATGATTCTAAACGCGAGGGCGCAAGCGCTGATATTGATGCCAGCTGATTGCACTTGACATTTCATTTAAACTTTGAGGTTTTTTTTTAAAAAAAGCCTCTTGATTTTTTGGAGCGAATTGGAAGGGAGAGGCGACAAACACTTTTAAAAATATTTTTACCAGTCTTATTAACTGGGAGGGACCGTGGTGTAGGGGTAAGCGTGGTTGTCTCTCATCCAGCCGGCCTGGATTCGATCCCAGAAGGTCCCGGTGGCATTTTTCAAGAGGAGATTTTTCTGATAACGCCTTCCGCCAGACGGGGAAGTAATTGTTGGCCCCCGGTCTAGCCTAGAGGTTAGGCTCCTTGGGGTGGAGCCTCTGGTAGGCAGTAACAATCCAAAGCTAAGGTGTAAAAAGAGGTTTGCAATTGCCTCAACAATCAAACCTTCGGACACCTAGTTTTGAAGTAGGAATCTCGCAATCGAGAACGCCAAGGCAATGCTGTAGAGCGAATAATTAGTTTTTTTTTATCTTATCAACTGGAAACTATTTTTTAAACTGCGGTGTCTTTGAAACTACGAAAATTATCGATATAATTGCTCAAAGGCCGGGCCAAACTTGAGGCTCAAATGAGCTTGCGGGCCAAATTTACAAAAATAAGGATGTTAAAAAAATAAATTACGTTATTGTAATGTAAAAGATCGGACATTTCTGTTATTTAAAAAAATGTCTTTTCAAAACAATAGAAACCACAAAATAACGAGTTTCTGTCGGTATTGTTGTTTCTGGTATTTAAAAAAAAGTTCTTACCCAAGTAACATTTTCAGTTTTGTACCTATCTTGAGGAGAGATTGAAGTTATCTTAGCTAAAAATGACCATAAAGCCATTTTATCTCCAGGACAACAATAAATCAGCATTAAACCTGAGTTAAGAGCAAAGTGGACTATTTTAGGAGGTTATCATGACCATTTATTAGGAGTCATCTAAAACTCATCAGCATAGACATTGATTTTAAAACACTCTGCAGGTGTATTTAATTGCTTAAATAAAACTTATGCTCAAGCTTCTTAAATTTATAACCGCACAGAAGAGGTTTTCAAGACTGAAATAAACTTTCATTAAAGATGTTTTCTCTCGTTGAAGATCAAATTGATTTGTCGAAGGGAAATCAGTTCTAATTATAATCTCGTTAAATTCAATAATTCTTTATGAAATAAATCACAAATGGCCAATGAAAAAAGATAAAATTATATTGATAACTATAAAATAATATCAAAATAATAAATTACTGTGACTTTACGCAGCCGTTCTAACTGAAAAATTCTTGCCATCAAAATTTCACTGATCAGTTTTCTTAGATACCTCGAAAAAATATGCATCGAAGGCATGAATCGTTCAAAATTGCATCGATTTTTTATTTTGATGGACCGATTAATTATTTTTTCTGAAAAATCAACATGGCTTCCATTTTTGGCCGTTGCTTTTTCGTGTTAATATGGCTGAACTCATAAAAACTATTCTCTCTTAGTCAAAGCAGTTATTAGGGCCATTTTTCTTAAGAAGCTCTTGTACAAGAAACTTTAAGAGCTTTGTTTCTTGCGAAGCTCTTGTTCAAGATTAGGCAAGAACATGTAGACTGCAGTGAGCTTTAAGGCTATTTTAACCAAGAGCAAAAGGCGTAGTACTGCGACCGTAGCGCATGCGAATTTTAGTTAGCAGGAGGTAGATCCAAAACGTTTTTTATGGTTATTTTTTCATCGTTGGATAAAAACAAAATACATTTTTTCATATTCTTTATTCATTTATTTGATTGGGATCATCATTAGTTTTCCTCGCATAAAGAATTTACCGTCGACACAACAACACTGATTTTAATAAACAACACTAGACCAACGTTAAAACACTAGCACTCCGCGACGAATTTATCCGCTTCTCGGAACGCCTTATCCAGCTTATCCTCGAAAGGCTCTGACGGACAAACGGATGGCCTAACTGATGATTTGTAGCTTGTCGATTCTGCGCGTCGGCTTCACGGTAGCTACGGAATCGGCGCCCATGATGATTCTCGTGTTACTCGATCAACACGTGCCGGAAAAAAACATCTACTGCCCATGCATGTCAATGGACCAAATCGGCATGTACTCGATCACCCTCGGATAGGTGTACTCCGTTACATCCGCGCTGGAGCCGGAAACGGGCGAAAAGTATCACTTGTTTACCGGGATCACAAATTTTGGTAAAAGTTTCTTTGACACTAAACCGACCGACTGTACAAAAATGTGATTTGACAGATCAAGTTCAAATAATCTGAAATATGCTTTCATAGAACAGAGTAGTTTTAATTTAGTTTCAAAGCAGTTTTGACAATGCTTAAAAGTCTTATAAATAACCTCTCTGGGATAGCTTTAAGAGAAACAATGAAGTGTGATATAAAACTATGTTCCATGCTCTTAAAGTATTCTTAAAGATATTTTTAAAACTTTCGTATCATAAACCCAGCAAGTTTTGATCAATGTTTTCATAAAACAGAAAAGCAAATTTCAAACTTTTTATAAAACCTGTTAAGAAGTAAAGGCATCAAATGATTTTAAATGCAAAGGAATGCATATTTAATTAATTTCAGCAGAATGGTATTAAACTTAATTTTTTCAAGTTTTTTGAAAATATATTTTTGCTCCTGGTTTTTCGATTCAATTTTTTAATAATGTTGGAGGGGTGGGTTGACCGACGAAAGCTTTGTAAAATATTTGCTGCAAACTTGATCCTCAGAATTCCACATTTTGTCTGCCTGAATCAGTTGATAGTCAATCAGATTGGTTATCTAACTGTAATGAGTTCGAATCCCTAAGGAAGTGCAATGTAAGTTTGAGGGTGACTTGCAAATTAATAAAGAAAACTTTTATTTTTGCAACTATTACAGAATTCTACCTACGTCAAACTTGAACGTCTTTTTGATATTTCTAAAAATGTTTGATGAAAGTTTTGACGACATTTACTAGTTTCACTCACATTGAAACGTGTGAAATTGTTTTAATTATAAAATATTTTAAACATATTATTTGTATCCGAGAGTGGGGATCAAAATAATGATAAATCATAAGTTTTTCTTTATTAACAAAAAAATAAAAAAGATTAGCATATAAAAGCTTAAAATAAACCATAATTTTGAAAAAGTAAAAAATTACAAGTGGTCAACGGGCCATTTTACATGATCATTCAAAATGGGTTCGCGGGCCACAAAATAGCACCTCGCGGGCCACTTTGGGCACCCCTGATTTAGAAGAATAGAATAATTTCCCCGTACCGTTAAATGTGCTCAAATCAAAGGCAAATCAATGTTATAACTCATCAGGCGGTAATTTCGGATTGAATAAATCTCACAGTGGTTTAAGTTATTGTCATTCATAAGTATTATAATTTATTGTTAAATAATCTTGTTATTTTCATGTGTACTCATAAGTTAAAATAAAACTTTAAATCATTTTCATTTTATTTATTTTTCCTGTTTCCATACTAAAAAAATATAATGTTTTGTCATTTCGTTCGAATACTACATCTTGTCCTCTCGCAATTCTACTCACTTAAATCGATTGAAAACCAAAGAAAAATAATAATTCATTTGAAACGTAATTTCATACTATCAACTGGAAACTGAATCATAATGTACATTTATAACAATGCAAATTCCTACACCTCGTTTCCTCATGTGTTTCCTTGTTGCTACTGTTTGCTCGCATTCAACGCTGCTGTTAAAATTCAAATTTAATACAAAATATGTTCTTCCGCGCGCGCATGCATGGCGAGTTATGGCAGCCGTTCGAAATTACTGAAGAAACATCCGAGGCGATAGTCAATAAAGTAGTGGTTTTTGCAATTTGTTGCTGCTATACTGAAAAGCTGGAGTGGCTATTCCTCTGATCTGACCTGCTATGGACTTTCTGCGCTAGTTAATACATACAATACTTAACTTACTATATAGTAGGATATAAATGATGAAAAGATGTGTTGCTTTGTACAAATGAAAAGAAAAACGAATTACACCGGCTCACGAATCGACAATTACAACTTTATACAATGATACAGCACAGTTACAGGTTCGCGTTAACTGAACAAATCTTAACCAAATGACTTATTTCTTAATGTCTAGTGGAATGTTGAAGATAAGAATTAGAGTTTTTTTTTTCATTTAAATTCGCCAGATTGATTTTCAGCTCGATACAATTAGGGCAATAATTTTGGACTACCAACGAGGCTGTTCAAAGTTTGCGTCTAAATCAATAGAAGAAACGGAGCGCGCAAGAGTATTAAACCATTTGTTTTTGTTCTTTGAATCGTCTTCCCTTCGTTTTGGCAGTAATGTTTAACATAAACAACATACTATCATCGTTATCTTCCAAACTTTGTGCTCGAGAAAGATCGTGCTATTGTGTTTGTTTCTTGCTATTTTGGCTTTTTGTGTGTTTGTTAAAATTAGTGTGTAATACTTGATTTTTGTCGACTTTTATATGGGATTTTTTTTTTAAACTGGTTTTGCAAAACATTCATGTATTTTTTGTTTCCTTCTTCTACAGGGGTGATTTTGTGTTTATTTGAAACGTAGCTTATTTTTTGAATTTCTGTGGGGGGTTTGCTATTATTCTTTAATTTTTTTTCACGTGCGGCAATAACTAATACGCTCCCAGGAGCTTTAGTGAGATTCGTATTTATTTGAGATTTATGCCTGCGTTTGTTTTTTTTTGTTGTGTAAATTGTGTGGTGTTAAATGCTGTTTTTTTTGTTCTATGCAGTGGGCTTACGTCGGTTAGTTAAGAGTTAGTTTCAATGCTATTGTCCTGTGGATAATGATCCGTTATTCCGGTATTGTAAATATCGTTTTCCAAACGTGGTTTCTAGTTGTTTTTTGTTAAATACACAGCAAACTGTTAAGTCAACTTTTTTTGTGCTTGTTTAATTGCTTCAGCTTTTGAGGTCACAAATTAAATATATTTTTTTAGAAAATTAAATCAATTTATTTGAAAGTTTTGTTTTAAATAAAATATGCAATGATTTCAATCAAAAATTGTTCATAAGCTTACAAGTTGAAATTTCAAAATTGTCAAACTGCATAAAAATTGCAACATTTCCAAAAAAAAAATTGTCGAATTTGGAGACACCTGTTTGAGAAAAATGTTTACTGAAATCAACAAAAAGTACAACATTCCTTTATTTTAGGAATATTGCCTCTTTTCCATATTTAGTAATTGGGGGGTTCGAATCCCGGGGCGGACGCAAAAAATTCTAAGTGTAAATATAGGTATTCGGTGCCCTCTCCCCGTGCCCATACCTTCACACTTAGGAGACCCGGGAGGCGGAGTCTTGTCGCAAAAAGAACGATACACGCCTGTGGATCCGTTGACGAAACCGCAAGGTTTAAGAGGGCCACATTATAAGGTGTTACGTCGATTCCGTCCGGGTTTCGAATTACTAAATAAGGAAAAGAGGCAAAAAATTTTGAATAGAGGAATTTGATACTTTTTTTTGTCTTGTGTTATTTTCTAACACATTTTTAAATGGGTTTAGTTGGTGTAAAGTTGATCAAAGTATGCTAAAACATTCCAAATTTTACCAAGAATTCATATTACTCCTTAAAGATTAAATCGTCATTCTGAAGAAATGAACCTCATTCGGAGAGATTTGAAAAAATCCAACTAAAGTGATATTTAGGTATATCAACTGTTTATGTGAAAGCAACATTTCAAATTGAACACACAAAAAATACAGGGCAGAAAATTTTCTGAGAGAATCATAGCCCCAAGCTGAGAGAATAATGTTGCATTTACGGAAACAGAGAATAAAGCTCGAGATGGTCGAGAGAACCATGTCATCGAGTTCATTTACAAAATTGGTCGACTACGGGAATCGAACCAGGGATCCCCAACATAATATCTCAATGACTCAACCGGCTCGGCCATCACAGCTTTGTGACTAAAGAGTGGTCACTTGTTGGAGGTTTGTTGTTTTAATTAACGAATGAACACATTTGTTGTGTTGGTGTGCATTATTCTCTCGAGTTTAGCATTAATCTCTCAATAAGATTTGAGAGAACTAGTCCCTCGACTCTGTACTTTGGGTGTAGCAATTTACGCATGTCAGAAGTATTCTAAAGATGCTTCAAATTGTTCAAAACAAGGTATATGTTTTGAACAAACAACAGAATAATTGGGAATTAAAATCCGAAATCACACTATTGCTGTTTTATTCACAAAGTGTTTCTTTAAGATGTAAGTAAGGATGATGGTTGTAATTTGCAATCCATTCACACTTTCTGAATTCACTGGGAAGGATTAATGTTCGAAATAGAATGCTAATTTCGCTTGTTGGATAGTGGATAGAACATGCAAACCTTTGAACGTTTCTAAAAAATCCTAATAAATAATTCCACAATTCCTATGACCTGATGCGATGCACGCGTTTGCGTTCCTCTGACTATTTATTATGAAGTTGTACAAATATACACCGATTAAGGCATCTAAAAGCTCTCAGCGATTCCTAATCTTCATTTAGATTACTTTTGTTGTTGTAATGCAAAGTATGTGTCTATGTCTACGCATTTACTTGCGGTGGCGGCGGCAGCTTGTTCTCGCGATGCAACACTTAAATGTTTTTGTTTTGTTGTAGTTTTACATTCTCACATACACTCAAACTATTCGCTTAATTCTGTGTGTGTGTGTGTTTTTTGTTCGTTTATTCAACGTTCCAACTCGTGGGGGGGTCATACGTGTAATACTTGTCACTGATTTTTGTTATGTTCTAGCAAATACATTGATGAATAATGTGTGTGTGTGTGTTTTGGCAATTGTTTATTTCCCTATTACTGTGTGTGAGTGTGTGTTTATATGCTTCGAACAAACGTCTAGCGGGCTTTGATGCTTAGTTCCAAATTACATTCTAATAAAGCTTTCCCGGGGCTATAACAATCTAATACAAAAGTGCCTCATCTCTTGTGGCTTGGACGCGCAGTGCCCATGCCGGGGAGATGAACAGAGAGATAAGAGACGGAGGTGGGGTTGGGTGAGGTGTATCGCGGGGGTGATCCAGGGAAACGTGTGTGTCGAGGAGAGGAGATTCCCTGCCTAATGTCGGTCGGAAGTTCCGGTAGAGAGAAGTGTGTTTGTGTGGTTTGTCCATCCCCAATATGGCGGTCAAGATGGCGGCGGCATTATCTAAAACGCGGGATAACGATGATGTCTAATGTTGGCGGCGTTGACGTTAGCGTTGAACCCTTTCTTGTTGGCCTTGCCAGGGCCAAGGCGTTTGGGCGTCTTGATTTGCTTCTTGGTGCTGGCCATTTTCGTTGGTTTTGGCGTGGACGTAGAAGTGTGTACCTCATTGCTCATCTGAGTGGTTCTTTGTGGTGGCGCTGGTGATGGCACCCACGTTGCTGCCGGCCACGTTACGGGCCGCGATTGTCGACCGTTGGCGTTGTTTGGCGATCCTTTGCGACGTTGCCCATGCTTGTGACGATGGGCATGGGTTGTGCCGCTGGCTTGGGTCGTCGTCGTCAGATTGTTGTGACCAAACTCAAAAGATGCATTCATCCGCTGGAAATTGTAACACTTTTCATCGATGTGGCGCCTCATTTTGTAGTTGATTTGTTTACCGCTGCCGATAAAACCGAGATATTTTGTCTGACTGATGACTGACTGGAAGCGGAAGTATCCGAGAGTGGTTAGAGTTTCGTAAAAGTGGCAGCGGGATCGGTTCACAATGTTGCCTTTGACTTTCTGAAAAGATACCAAGCACACAACACAAAAACAACATTATTCTACATGAATTGTTCCAGGACAAACGACAAAATTAGGCCCAACTATCTGGTCGTCCGTCTACCTGAGGCGTGACCTTGGCAGCATCCAGTTCTTCCAACATTCCGGACTCATTTACCGCCAACGCACGCACGATGTGTGTGTCGTAATCAGTCGTGCCCTTTTGGGCACCTCTATCTATTACAAAAGATTAAAACACAAACTGGTAGGCCGTTGAGCGGGAGTCCGGATTGAGATTTATGACTTTGTTCGTCAGAAAAAAAGAGATGATTGTTCTGTGCTCCGAATTTAGAGGAACGAGCCCGGCGGACCAGCATGTTGCGTGTCACTCCCGCTGGGGCATAGATTGTTTTTCTGCTTGCGCAAATTTCACAAACGCCCCGAAATTCTCAGGTAAACGGACCGACGACGAGACGGTGACACCTTTTTGGTCGAGATTTACGGATTCTTACCATGCCTTTGATTTTCCAGTTTTTGTCGAAGCATAAGTACATATCGGTTTCTTGGCAGCGAATGGCTACTCCTAAAGTAAAATTTTTCTTCGGCAGTAGGAGTGCCTCTGTGGTGAAAGTTTCTGGAAAGAGAGGGAGGAGATAAGAATATCGATTAGTATTAACGATCGAGTAATTAAAGATAATCTACTTGAAATTGATATGATATGTCATGTCACTCTTGTGTATGTCAAGAATTCAAATTATCAATAAATCAATTTTCCGAAATTGTAATTTTTAATTTATCTATCTTAACAATTTAAACATAATGCATATTTTGAGGCATTTAAATTAAATTTCTAAATAAGTAATCTATACGAAAGGCTACCAACTCTTGCTGAGTAAAAATCCGTACACTTTGCCGATATGACACCATGGTGTAACAAAAACTGTCAATGAATTATATATATTAGGGTGGGTACGTTTTTCAAAAAGTTCTCGGATCAAGTTTTAGTATGGTTCCCCTTGTAGGGCATGCCCATAGGGACTTTCATGCCAAATATTAGCTCATTTGGTTGTAAACTGGCTGCGCGCATCAGGGTTAAAGTTTACATGGGAATTACTATGGGAAATTGGAACTTTTTGTTCAAACGCTTCTACAGGTCTGGGAAAATCACGCGCCAACTTCTGGTATGGTCAGGCCTATGGGAATGGTCTGGAGAACACTTTTCCCGAAGAGAGCATATGGATTCGTTGTCTCTAGACCTGGCGCATCGGCAAACAATCCGATGTCTCGGAATCAACGGTTTACCCTCAAAGGCATAAAATTTTCCTTAGCATGCTATGAAAGCTTGATGAACACCGCGACGCCATACGTCAGGCAGCTAACACGTGGGTGAGAAACGGCTGGAATATTTAATAGCAAACCTTCTTTTAACTAGAACATGATCATTTCGAGTAATCCTGATATTATTTAGTCGAATTCAGAATTTTTGCAGAGCAAATTTGTATTTTTTGGCAAATATTTCAACCACGTGGTAGCTGCCTGACGTATGGCGTCGCGGTGTTCATCAAGCTTTCATAGCATGCTAAGGAAAATTTTATGCCTTTTGAGGGAAAACCGTTGATTCCGGAGACATCGGATTGTTTGCCGATGCGCCAGGTCTAGAGACAACGAATCCATATGCTCTCTTCGGGAAAAGTGTTCTCCAGACCATTCCCCATAGGCCTGACCATACCAGAAGTTGGCGCGTGATTTTCCCAGACCTGTAGAAGCGTTTGAACAAAAAGTTCCAATTTCCCATAGTAATTCCCATGTAAACTTTAACCCTGATGCGCGCAGCCAGTTTACAACCAAATGAGCTAATATTTGGCATGAAAGTTCCTATGGGCATGCCCTACAAGGGGAACCATACTAAAACTTGATCCGAGAACTTTTTGAAAAACGTACCCACCCTAATATATATAGATAAAATAATTTAATAAATTTGAGAATAAAAGTTTTAAAACTGTGTCGTTTTTACAGCTAACAAATTTCAAAAATGCTTTCAGAGTGCTTATGACTTGCACGTTTAAAAGTATTCATAAAATAAACCGTGATTTGAATCAAATCATTATGTTCTTCATTTTTTTTTTGCTAAACGTTTAAAAGTTTACGAAAGGTCAAGTTTGCTTTTACGAATAATATCGTTCTTAGTGTTTTCACGAACACTTTTCCAGAGTTTTTTTTATTGAAAAGGTCCTATAACATGTGAAACACAACAGTTTATAGGACCTTTAAAAAAAACTCTAGATTTGTTAATTCAAATGTTCAAATGTTTTCACAAGTTTTAGAAAGCCTTTGGAAATGGATGAATATATTTAGTAAAGAATTTCAAAAAAAAAATTAAGAAGGTCCTGTCAACATATGAAAGACAATAGTTCAAAAACTCTAGAATTATTGATAATCAAATTTGAATTGAGGAACCCCCGGAAAACTCTCCCTTTTTAAATCAAACTCACAGAAAAATAAAAATTAAAAATTCCCTACAAAAATTCCGGTCTGTTAAAATTCCGCGAAGAGGTTCAAAAATCCGTATGGTAAGGAAAAAATCCGTACAGTTGGTAGCCTTATCTATACGATACTTCCAATTTCCACATTTCAGCATAGCTTTGGTGTCTACCCGTAGCTGCTACTTCGTTATTGACCAGGACCCCCAAACATTGCTGCGTGGACCACAGATGAAAATTAGGAACCAATCATCAAAGGTCCCTTCGTGCTGATCAATACCGACGCCGGCCACGACCAGTGGTAAGACACGGGGAAGTGGATGGGAATGACAACAAAGTATCACATGAGTTTTGAGGGGTTAGTAAGATGGGTCAGGGTTCACTGTGGTAGGTGATGCGACCATAAGCAATTTGTTTATCGGTTGAAATTAAAAGTTAGGCAGCCGGCTGCGGAAAGATAGCTATCTAGAGATTTAAATAACCGTGATTCTCCAGAAATTCTTCGTCGGCGCGCTTCCGATCAACGGTGATGTAGGAGGGGCTTCATTCATTAAAATGATTTTATATCATAAGCCTTAAAACATATTCGTCGGCGAGCCTTCTGATCATCGATGATATAGAAAGGACTTAATTCAGCAGTACGACTTGCTTGTCTAAAAAAATAATAATAATTCGGATCGTCTATATAAAGAGAACAACAAAAAAACTCATAGGACAACGAACGCGTGCACTAAAAAAATGAAAAAGAAGAAGAAGAATATCAAAAACCCCATGAACACAAACAGCGACACAAAAGAGATGAAAATAACACGAAAAAAAAACAGGTCTGCGCGTCCTCACAGGCACTGCACTATTGATCAATAATCTATATGATATTAAACAAATTTTCCAAATTTTTCAATTAAACCACAGCCAATATCTATTTACTGTTGTTTAATTAAAGCTTTTTATTTTCTAATTTTACATTGTGATAGAAACCCCACAGCTTCTCAAAAGCCACGACCAAGTTCAGCATCGACATCCTCCAGCCAGCCCGGTGTGACCTCCGGAGGGCAATAGAACCTGCCAATGTCAAACTCCTTGACGCCGCGGCGCTGCTGCTGCATCTTCTGGTGGGGTAGTCTCTTGACTATGCGATTAGAAGTGTAATTAAAGGATGAGAGCTTTTAAGTCAATCGCCCAAGCGATCGGTGTGGAGCGAACATTATGGCGACTCACAGAGATGGGAAAATGAAAAAATATCCTTTTGTTTTTGATTTCACGAAAAGGGCTTTCTATTATTTGACCAACATAATTCAAACGTTAAAATTGTACGATTTAAACTTAAATTATCAAACAATAATTTAACAACCGCAAATACCATCACTGCCGATAACAATGGACGACGAAGACGATGATGATGATGTGCAAGGCCAAGAGGAAGTTAAACTCAAGCTCGTTGTGTATTCATATAACGGAACGTTAAGACGTTGCATAGATGGAACAACACCACGTGAGCCGATAGGGACCAAATAAAAAAAATAGGGCTAGAGGTGAGACATTTATCTGCAATTACTGTCAAATAGCAGCCGTGTCTTCCTGGCATCGATAACAATGTTTTAAAGGCAGTAGAATAAAGATGTAAACGTGGAATTTTGATACATTTACACATTTTGTGTGAAGGCTCGTCCTCGGGATTGCATGTGCATGATTATTCTGGTTTTAAAAAGTTTTGACATTGAAATAATAAAAATAAGAGCACACAATGTTTGGCTGACCATTCTGTGCATTGTCCCGAAGTTTGGTTGAATTTGGTTGCCGGAATCCAGAGTTATAATTTCACATGTTTATGGTAGTCGACCTCAAACGCGTTCCGATCTGAAATCCCATTGGCCAGTTGTCGCACTCACATCAATTTCCAGGGTGTGTCAAGATAGCACGACAAGATTGAAACATCTTTCAAATGAAAATAGTTGTTGGGGCCGAAATGATGTGTGACCCTTAAGGACCCAATTCTGCACTCGCGTTGCACAAGGCAAGAGAATAGATTCTCTTGCTCTTTAGAATTGCACACGGCCCCAAGAAGATCTCTCTATTGTATCCCTAATCCCTATTGTGCTGGATAGACGCCCCTGGTCTATAAAACCCCGACCGAACCATGTAAACTCCCTCTTTCTGCAATAAAACGCCACGTTGGCAACTGATCGTGACCCCGCTCGACCTGATCGCTATCCACCATCCGGAAGTAAGTATACAGTCCACTCCCTTGTCCTGAGGACAAGCCCCGGCTGTCGAGGAGGTGTCTGGCGCAGACATTATTGGTCCTTCGAGCCGGATTCATTCCGGCGGCCTCGAAGCGAACTTCCGCTCTTCACGAGCACTGGACTGGCGCGGTGTGGAGCTCCTGTGCGAGCCGCCGTCGCTCCCGCGAGGCCTGTGGTTGCCCCACCCCGGTGGATATCGATCCGGTGTCGACCGGAAGTACATAGTGAAAGTGAAAAGAACTAGAAGTGTTGCGTTTACGGTCTGACGAGGTCGTAGACGAATCAAGTGCCGGTCTATCCCGGATGTTTCCTTGCTAGTGAGAGTGATAAGTGAATCGGATTCATTCCGAAAGCCCCCGAAGCTCATCGGAGCATTCGGAAGAGCACGTGGTTGCTGCAAGTGTTGGACGGTGAAGCGTGGCCGTACCGGATTCATTCCGGACTCCCCAGAAGCCCCGAAGGTCGTTCGGAAGAGCACGGTGGTGAGCTTTGGTGAGCCACCGTCGCTAGTGAATAGTGGAAAAAGAAAAGTGAACCAGGCTTGCTGTTGTGTTCCTGAATCGGAGTGGACCGTTTCGCGTTTTCCCAGGTTTCTCGATAAAACCTGAAGCACGTTGTCGACCCACGCGACGTTAGCACGTGTAGCTCTGCGTGAACAGTGTATGGACAAAAAGTGAGCGAAAAAAGTGATTCCTGAACAAGCGTTGATGAACGAAGAACGAAAAAGTGTGCGACGGCCGCCATTGCTGCGCGGACAGCGTGGTGCGGCCAGCTGAAAGTGTGTGGTTCCTGAGCAGTATCCGACCCGATGCGCGCGGTGCAGAAGCCGCCATTTTGTAGCCGCCATCGCTGAGCAAGCACGTGGCGTCTCTACTGCTGACACGATCAACCAAGCGGGCTGGAAATCCGGCCAGCAGTTCCTGTCCAAGTCCAAGTCCTTAAGGTAAGGACCCTTCGGCTGTACGCTCCCGCTTGCCGTTTCTCGGATTTGGCGTCAAAACCCGCACGAGCACGTGGCTGACATTGCTGGCCAGCCACAGATGGTTTGTAAGTTGGGTTGGAGCGTCTAAGGTGAGTAAAACAAACGATTTGTGTGTTTGGAGCTACCGATCGAAAGATGTCGCAGCTACGAGAGCTGTCGACGCTCGTGCGCGTCACTAGAGCTTCCATCTTAATTATTGAACGTTTTGTGGACGCATTCAATTTTAATCTTGATTGCGAGAAAGTTCCGTTCCGTATTCAACGGCTGGACGAACTTGTGAAGCGCCACATGGCAGCATTAGTCGATCTTGAGCTATCGACAGACGACACGCAAACACGGGAAGAATACGCCAACCAGAGAGTGGACATGGAGGATCGCTACAATCGGCTGCGTGACTTCTTGGTGTCACATGGGCCGACTACACCTGATCCGGCCGCTGCGCTCTGTCCGCCCCCTGTTTCTATCCCCAGAGGTTGTTCTGTGTGCTCTCAATCCCATCGCACAACTGTGTGCGTACAGTATCTACGCTTGCCGTACGATCAAAAGCTCGAAACTATCCTTCAGAAGAATCTTTGCCGGAACTGTCTGTCGGCCAGCCACCCCACTCGTGGCTGCTCCTCGAATCCCTGCTGGCGATGCAGACAGAAACACCACGTCTCGTTGCATCCTCCCTCCCCTGATGATCGACCACCTCTGACGTGGTCACGAAAGAATGCCGTCTCGCAACCCTCGGAAAGAACTCTCACCCCACTCACACAAACAGAAGCCCTCACCCTCACACCAACCCTCGAACACAACCACCTCAGCCGGCAGTCCCTTGGGAAATTCATCTTGTCCCACTGAGCGCTGCATCTAGAGCTTCCCTGTCGGAAGCTGTGGAGTTAGACTTCGCCTCGCCCCTTCCTGCCAAGGTCGAGGTTTACGGGCCTAAAAGAAAGGCCAAACTGCCCCAAGGTTCATCCTTCCCATATCGGATCGCGGTCGATCTGCATGTCGTATCGCTACAAAGCATACTCACTGAAGCGCAGCTGCGGCGCAGTCTGCGCTGTTGCTTAAGTTTCACTGGCGGCGGTCTCCTTGACTGGCTGCTTCGGATACAGTACACTTTTGGCCCTGTACTCCTCGGAACTCGTAAGTCTGAGTTACACGCGCTCGGCACTACTGGCAAGCTCTCTCAGCTCACTCCCCTGGCTGGCAGCGCGGTGAACACTCTGGCTCACTCGTGCTCACTGAATCGGCAGCGATCCGGTTCAAGCGCTCTGCGTCTCCCAAGCACAGCTCGCTTGAGGATAACGTCGGAACTCGCAAGCTGGACGTCCACGCAATGCTCGCTGGCGTCACTCCCCGGATTTCATCAAGCTCAAACTCGCATTTCTTGGACGATACTCGCCGCTGTCGAGTTCACCCTGAATTGACTCAGCTGCTCGCTGAAGCGACCTGGCGTTCCACCCCAACCTCTCCGTACCTGGCGGCAAAGGATTTCTCACCGGCTTGGAGCGTGGTTCAAGCTCAGTGCTGGCTCGAGGTCGACCGGCCAGTCGACAGAGGTGCACTCCCGTTGGTGGCCGGCGCGGTCAACCGACAAGCGCCCGGAAGCAAAAGCTGTTTCTCCTGGCAAACCGTTTTTCCCGGAAGCTGACACTGGCGTCAGCTCACAGTTCCTGCTGCACGCAGGCCCCCGTTTGTAAGCAATCCCCGTAACATGGCACGGAAGGAGTTTGATACGAACCGTCGTGACGCCCACCCGATCTCAAGCGCAAAACCTCCTCTCTCCGCCGAACCGTCGGCACCAAGTTCAACGTAGACAACGTTACACACCGTACCGTAGCTGCAGTACGGGCGCTGAAGCATCACCTCCGCCGAGCCATCGGCACAGAAGCTTTCACCTATGAAGCCATGCAGACGGTGCTCTGCCAATCAAAAGCTGTCTCAACTCGCGGCCGCTGACGGCCGTTCCGGAGAACCCCAACGATGTGACTGCTATCCCAACCGGACATTTCCTGGTCGGCTCCGCTCTACAAGTGATCCCTGAGCCCGACCTCTCCGGTGTCCCTACCAACCGGCTATCGCTGTGGCAAGCGATTCAGCGGAAGAACCAGCAATACTGGAAGCTGTGGGCAACAAACGCACCGAGGACCTGTACCGGCAAGCTGGTCATCCTGAAAGAAGACAATCTTCCCCCCTTTGTTGGAGCATGTGCCGCTCAACCGCAGTTCGTCCTGGTCCGGACGGACTGGTGCGGGTCGTGAGCGTCAAGGTTCCGTCGGGTGCTGTCTACTCCAACCCTGAAGACGACGAGTCGCCCAGCGAGTCGGCGAACTCCGAAGACAAGAAGTGATGTGCTAGCAAGTAAGGAGTGTAGTTTAGTTTAAATGGAATCGGGATTCCATTGGTGGCCGGTATGTTGGGGCCGAAATGATGTGTGACCCTTAAGGACCCAATTCTGCACTCGTGTTGCACAAGGCAAGAGAATAGATTCTCTTGCTCTTTAGAATTGCACACGGCCCCAAGAAGATCTCTATTGTATCCCTAATCCCTATTGTGCTGGATAGACGCCCCTGGTCTATAAACCCCGACCGAACCATGTAAACTCCCTCTTTCTGCAATAAAACGCCACGTTGGCAACTGATCGTGACCCCGCTCGACCTGATCGCTATCCACCATCCGGAAGTAAGTATACAGTCCACTCCCTTGTCCTGAGGACAAGCCCCGGCTGTCGAGGAGGTGTCTGGCGCAGACAATAGTCAAGGCACAAAATCCGAATATTTCGATTTTCATGAACAGATTTGGGTTCAGCGACCTGAAATTAGTTAAATTTGATCGGTGTTGTTTAAAAATTCCTAAATATTCTTCCATCGCTTTATTGGACGCCATCTTGGATGACACGCTCCTGGGTCACCGTGACCAATTTTAATGGTCATATTCGGGTTCAGCGACCCCAAATTAGTTAAAATCTACTCGTCAACAGCCTTTATAGTATGATATTGTTGACTTCTCTATATAGCCGCCATATTGGCCGCCATCTTGAACATCTTGTTTCCCTTAAGGAATCCAGCTTTATGACCGCGAAATTCGGACTCATCAGGGTTGATTTAGTCTATATCCATCATAACATGAGTTGCATTGTTAATTTGATTTTGGTTAACCGCGGAAAATTTTCTTGAAATCTTTCGGACTATCAAAAATCCAAGCAAAAAAAAAATTCCAATCAAAAATGCTCTAGAAGTGACAACAATGCACAGGATTTGAATCGCATTTTGGGGATCTGTGAAGTGGTGGTGAGGTGAGGGATTCTGAGCTGCAAAAAAATGTGTTATTAGCTCAATATGGTCCAAAATCGACGTGCAACAAGTTAGCGCGGCAGTGACGAAATAGTTGATTTTGCTCGAAAAATTAATAACAAGGAAAGTTAAACATTGATTTCCAGAGTTTTTACAAAATCCCATGGTATTTCGTACTATTATTAAATTTAGTGTTTTTAAATGTTTCTATTGAGTTTGATGTTTTCAAAATGTATTTTTGTTGATGTTTTCAAAATATATTTTTGACGTTGCAAAACACACACACACATTTTACAACGCAATCAATTGCGGTTTTCCACCAATTCGATTGGAACGGAAAAGGGAAAAATTCATTTTCCTTCAATATCCTTATTCATATATTCGACTTTTGCTAATCTGATCCGCTTTCAACGTGCACTGTCATGCTTCTTGCCGTGTATGATTTGATGTGCTCTGAGAAGGGTGAATTCATCGATTCAATCGAATTGCAAAGGTAACGTTTATGCAATGCCTTATCCAGAATTGATTATGTTCTGTTGAAGGTTTTGAAACAGAAATGATTTAGGAAGAGATGTTGAATGCAGAATGCTGAGTTTGTTTAAAATTATAAGGTTACGAGGTATCAAAGAGCAGAGTGGTCAATTGCGAACATAACACACACGTTTACCAACTCTTCAGGGGGCGGAAATAGTGCTGTCAAATGGCAATCGTTCCGTCCAATTCCCGCACAAGTGACTGCAAACAGCCAGCAGAGAGAGAAAAAAAAGTCCAACTGGTGCTCTTGAATTCAAATTTGACTAAGGCCTGACGACATTGAACGAACGCGCGCAAAATATAAGGCAATGGTTCGATTTTGCATTCACTGAGAAAGATGATATTTGCAGCGTGGTGGGAGTGGAGCATGTCGACAAAACGGCTCAGTGCAATAATAACATCTGAAAGCATTAAAAGCTCCCTCCTGCGCGGCACTTCATTTATTCCAGCTGTATTTATGGATTTCAGTTCTCGATTTAATTGAATTTAATTTTTATAAAGACCAACAGAGCGCCGGGCATAATCGCACAAGATATGTGTACGCGTACGTGAGACGCTAATAAATATATCTCGCGATTGGGTATACGACAGGCATCATGCTGGAAAAAAGCGGCGGGAATTCTTTTTAATTATGCAAAGTACAAATCACTGCTCGAGTGGTTGGCATCCTTTTTTCGAGCTCGATCAGTTACATGGGATTTTTCATGTATGGTATTCCTTAAGCGGAAGTGAATGAGGAGAAATTCCATTATTTGCAAATCGATGACTTAATTATCAAAGTAAAATTGATTCAAGTCGCACAAAATTGAACCGGCATTCCGGCATAGGTGCAGCCTTCGAGATATCATTCACCATTAACGCGTATCATAAATGGCAAATTTGCTGAGCAGAGCAGCACCCCCCTTGCCATACGCAACATGACCAACTTTATTAATTAATACCATTTACGGCGAATCTCCCCATTCCCTCCGCGGTACTTCGCCGTCGTCTTCTTCTCGATTGTACCCCCATTTAGTAATATGAATTATTACATCAGCAATTCAGGGGGCATTGCAAATATTTTCTTAACGTAAATGGATTTCACGCAATTTTACATGAAATAAAACTGCCGCTGAAGCTCTGCAACTGACCACATGGACACATCTGCAAAAATGTCATCGCTCTGGCTGCCTGGTTGATGGCCGGCTCGAGATCAATCCGGTCCGCGGGGTCTCTTGCATCCCCCTCCGTAGCAAGCCATGAACCCATCCCGAGGCGTAATCAATTTCGGCTTCAGGTTTCTCCCCCCATTAGCAACGCATGATAGTGTGACTGCTGTTGCTGCTGCTTGCTGGGGGGTTAGCTGTTCAAAGAACAATGTTTGAGACAGGGGTTGTCAAACGAGTGACTGAAAGAATGCGGGAGTTTTTTTACATAATCTGAATAAGAATAATATCAAAATTTCAACCCATTTAAAACACCCTTTGCACCGCAAACAGGTTGCATAATCAACTTTTCAGCCCCCTTTTTTGATTTCTGCAATAACCCTGGAGGGTTTTTTTTATTTATATAGGACAAAATTTTTAATTTTAAAATATCTCACAAGTAGTAGTTTCAACTAATCAGGCTCAAATTTTGGGGACACCATTCTACAGGATACACGTCTGTCATAATAGTGGCTTTGGTTATGGACGCTCCGTTGAAAAGTTATTCATTAATGTTTGATTCTGGGATGTAAAAGTAAATTATGGACAAAAATTACTTTTTCGCTCGTAGACTGCCATTATAACACCAAAACTAACACTTCTTTAGATTTTTCCGACTATTCATACGGAATGAGTTGGGCTATAATGTCCCTTCATTAGGTTTGGCCAAAATTAAGAATATACTCAGAATCCAGGGCTGTCTCATTGTTCCCCACTCCTTTCAGACCATGGGTAATAATGAGACACTTTGATTTTTATTAAATAAACTCACCAAAATTTATTTAAATCTTTCAAAACATGAATTGAAAGTGACTTTTGGCATATTTATTGAGTTTTAACTTCATTTAACAAACAATATAAAGTTATTTGGCAAAATATATGGATTTTACAAAATTTAAATACTTTTCAGTACAACTTTTGTTAATTAAAGTTCCAAGTTGGTAAAATTGCTTTAAAATAATTAAGGCAAGTTACCTGCAACGGAACAATGCAATAACATGACGTTTAACTAGAAAATTATTAATTTTCGTTGAGTGTCTCATTGTTCCCCAGCCCAGCTGTCTCATTGATCCTGCCAAGTGTGTCTACAATGAGACAGTTGAATAACTCGGGCTATCAATCCCATATTTTGGTCAATGTTAGAACACATTAAAAGAAAGTAAATGCAACAAAAAGCTCATTAAAACATGCATGATGATAAAAATACAAAAATCGTTGAATGTTAAAAACCAAAAATGTCTCATTGATGACTACTAGGGTGCCCAGAATATGAGACTTTTTTCAAAACCTCGCTCCACAAGCTGAATATTGTTCCTTGAGCTATTTTAGGACTCTGGGCCAAATATGAACAAAATCGGTCATCGTTTACCCATTGATACTCGGAGGTGAAGTTTGTATGGGTTAGTCTCATCCAATTTCGCTCAAAATTTACACAGATGCTTAAAATACCCCAAAAAAACCCGTTTTCCGCTTGTGGAGCAGGGGGTCATTTTTTCTGGGCACCCTAATGACTACCTTACCCTACCTTTTTTTGTTTCGTCGTGATCAACGACGATCAACTTTTCAAACATTGTTACACTCTAAAAAATAATCCTACAAAGTTAGAAAAACCACAAAATTTCAAAATGAGAAATTTTGTTCCAGGTTATTTCAGATTCGTAAAGTATACTTAATTTCTTATAAAATGACATGTGCCATTTTTTTTACAGTTTAGTAACGAAAAAAGGCAGAGTTTTTGAGAATTTGTTTGTTTTTTTTTATGAAGAATATGTTTTTTTTTTGAAATTCAGAATACGCCATCAAATCGGAAGTAAGGTCTGACTTAAAAAACCAATTAACATAAAATTTCCAAAACTTCGCCATTGTCAGCACAATCTGTCTGAGATTTCAAGCTGCAAAGTTTTGAAAAACACGTATTTTTTATTGTTCAAAAATTGAAAGTGTCGTATCGCCCCTTCTTAACACGATATCGAACAACAGAGATCAGATTCGCAATCAAGGACAAAAATTACCTCTAAGGACAAAGTTTCACGCAAATCGAAGAGGGGTCGGGGCAACTGCTGTTTGAGTTGAGTTGGCGGAGTTGGCAATTCACCGTTTGCCGTGTCAAACATTGGAATAATCTTGTAAAGTATTACTTTACGATACAAATGCTGAAAAGTTTAATTTTATAGCACTCATTTTAGCGCTAAGGCCAATCTAAATAGAATAAAATAAAAAAAAAACAAAAAAGAGTTTAAATCGGAAAGAAAGGCTTCAGCAAATGAATAGTATATAAACCACATTTCTTGGGACATTCTTAGCTATCAAGTAAACACAAATCACAGAAAGTGTGACGTTACGTTGCCGGAATACCATTGTGGAACTCCCACCCTGTTGTACGCGGTGTACTGTAGTAGAGTTATCCAACACATTATATGGATATTGGAGAGGCGGTAAAGTCATTCTAATTACGCCCCTAAACGTGACAAAAAGGTAAACATGGAGTCACCATTACCACCTTGGTCAAGCAAGCGCTTCTTCGGAGCAATGAAATGTTTTCAATAGCGACAAATGACGACGACGACGACGTCGGCGACGAAATGTTAGAACTCACGAAGTTTTTCTTTCGCAGTACGAATCGATTGGTTGCGAGAAAAATGTTCTTAATCTATACGATGATGGTAATGTGTGGTGTTCCAAGATTTACGATACAACTTTGAAGCGAGATTTCCAACTTGAGATGTATAGACAAAGTGCGATATCGATCACATTGGGGTCGACTTTGTTTCGAAACGTTGGCAAAGCCTATCGGAATCTGCTAAAGATGGATGCAACGGGTGTACCCATGGGAGGGTCTCATGATCTAATTTTAAAATCATTGTAAGAAATCATGCTGCAAAAATACGCTTATCTGGTTCGGCTGATCTAGCACTAGTGCACACATAAATCGAACTCGTTCCGATCATGGGCACGACAAAACAAGAAATTCAGAAAAATAAGATTATTTATCGAACCCGAACATGTGGACCCCCACTTTTGGATGTCTCTTAAAGCGAGGGGCCGTGTCAAGTCGGCATGTTGTCGGCGGTGTCACATTAATGCATACATGAGCATTTCTTTTTCGGAAGGGCTGTGAAGACCCTGGTGCGACTCTTCTCATCCGAACGCGCGTGCACGACCGACGACGACGATGGACGAGGACTATTCAAATTCTGCCCAATGCAGCAGGGCAGCGGCTGTGGCGGCGGCGGCGTCCCAATCAAGATGGAAATTTACGACCGTAGGTGGAGGAGTGATGAATTTAGGATGGATTATTTGGGTTTCTTGACAGGTCTTGCCAACATCTACTTTGTCTTTCGCTCTTTTGTTGATCCACAAGCGGTGTACCGCGAGCCGGTACACTCAGTTGCATTGAAGAAGCCCTAAAACACTTTCAATTTTCACCCAAAGACACGCAACACCCAACCGACACGAAAAGCTACCTGTGTAAAATTGGGAATAGGACAATATTTTTTGGCATCACGTTGGCGAACATAGTTTGATAACATAAAGTTCAGTCAGTGATTAACCAGAGTTCAACAGAGCGAAATCAAATTGAAACAATTTGATAAAATAATTTAGTACAAATTTTGTTTCATTTTTTTACTCTTGCTCGTTTCGAGGAGGTGGCAAAAGAAATTCATCACATAATAAATTAAAAAAAAATATCAAAATATCAAAATATCAATAATAATGATTTTTTCCCAAATGTTTTTCAAACGACAAGAACTTGAAATATAATTTGTATTGCTCGAATAAAATAATGGGGCTTCAATGCAACTGAGTGTACTGAATTGTAAATATGGGAACGATCTCCGATAGCTTCCTGGATGTCCATTATTGAACTTGTATGGAGTGTTCCTACTTCGCGGTTGTTGTCTCGTCATACTGTTTACCATGGTGCATAATTAATGCGCCATAATATTATAATTCAATTTGCTGCACACCCTGCACTCATAAATCAAAATCATGATACTTTGTAAAGTGGTTGGACCAAGGGGACACATATAAATCATGCGTATAATTTCGGACAATCAAGTTACTACAGCGGTCAAACAATGGGTTCAAATATTGAACCAAAATTGATGAATGATTAATGACAACTTTTTTATCTACGTCTTCTTCCAATGAAAAACTAACGAATCCACACACAGGGAACCCGCTGCTCAAGCCCGTAAAACGGAATAATGTATTTAAATGTATTCAATATTTTAATATCGCCTGGTATGTAAAAGATGGCGCCAAAATAAATAAAAAAGATAAATAAAAATTTCCCCTTCCGAGATGCGTTCTGAGGCCTGGGCCACACAACCGTTCGGTGTTGGACCAAATGCGTGCGCGCTCACTCGCCAAGTCAGGCCAAGTCTCACCTGGCCAAGTCATCGGTAAACACGTGCTCTACAGGTTGAACTCCCGAGCCCGAGCGACACATAGCACACCGAGTTTGAATATTCATAGACTACCTTGGCTATGAACCAGCTAAGATTTGTGTGTGATGATCGATCTTCTTTCTCACTCTCTCAACCCCCCCCCCTCGCCCCCCCCCCTCCCGGTTCGTCATTTCGCGTTAAATCGTGGCTTCCTTCATTTACATCTTTTTCAATAAAATAGGTGATAATGAAACCATTATTACGCTATCATCTCTCGCTCCTCGAGCAGCGATGATGCACTGGACTCCTGGCCCTGATGTACGACCGTGTGTGCTTGAGGGTGCGTCTAGAAAACAGGTTCGACATTCCACACTGATCCAGACCGGTTTTGGGAAAACTCGGTTCTACTAAATATACTAGCAGCGACAAACGGACACTATACAGCACTATCCATAACGATCCTCTACACTGTACTGGGGATTGCACAATTATCTGACAAAAGTTATCGCTTGTCATTTTTTTTAGGGATCTACTAAAGAAGATCACTCAATGTTTTCAAAATTGCAGAAACTATTTTTGAGTGCGATTACTGGTTAACGTAGTGCCCTTGAATATAAACTATAAATATTCGTATTGAAAAAAAAGTGCAAATAATTATCAAGTGTAATCCTGAAGAATAACTTAGTTTTAGAACTCCATGGCATTCTGATGTATTGATCACAACAGCGGCCAGGCCTGTTGCATACAGTTTACTGCAGATATGATTCATGAATTGAATTGCTGTATTTCCACTAATGATAAGGACTGAAGATGTCTACCTGATACCGATCCTGAAACAATGACTGGAGTTTTTTTTTTGAAAAGGTTCAATAAACCAAATTTTCAGTTTTTGCTTTTTGGGTGTTTTTCAATACCCCTGACTCAAGGCGTTTTCAAAAACACCCAAAAAGCAAAAACTAGAAATTTGGTTTATCGGACCTATTAAAAAAAAAAAAAAATCCAAATGTTAAAATTAAGAATAAATCGGAAACAAAAAATAACTTGATACAATCCTGTTCGATTTTTTCTGTGACCAGTCGTCACATGTAATGGAATTTTAAAAGCTCGTCCAACGAGTAGCAAATCAGACGATCAGGATCGCATAGAACGCACGCCAACCAGCTGATAATCATCTCCATCTCTACTATCGCGCGCTTCGAATCTCGGCACCAAACGTGCAATACCGGTGGTGGTGAGCAATGAAAAGTCCAGTCAGATTAAGCCACCACACGTTCCAACGATATAACGTTCCGCGTGAGGGAGATAAGATCATACATTAATTCACATAGCCAATAAATTAAACAATTAGCATCAATTTGCAGATTATCGTTTGTTGCTGTTGTTGTTTGCTTTAAATATGGTTGAGCCGGATAATACTGAGGATATTGATAGCGGAGAGCCATAAAACCAGAACTTGACTCTTTTGTCTTCGAACACTTTACCGACCTTCATCAGATTTAAATCTCATAATATGCTTTAAATAGCACGTGTTTCATTAATCTGCCGTATCTCCGGCTCAATGTCTCGTATTTTTAAAAATGCCGCTCTCAATCCGCACTTTTTTAATTGGAACATAATTTACCTTGCAGGCGCTGGGATTTCGAATAGCGCAGATAACAATCAGCAATATCAATTTCAACATAATTAATTTGTACATCGAACATCATCATTAAGACCCACTGATCTCTCGGAGGCTCCTGGCGACGCGGAATGCACATGGCACACGCGGCTCAGCTGCTCCTGATTGGGTTACACTTTAATTTGCGCCATCATCGACCTGCGACGACAACATCTCGACGCATGGAACGAAACGTCGAAAGGAAGAGGCGTCAAGTCTGCCGGTCTTCGTCGTCTTCGCGGAACGTTGATCGACCAGCCAGCAGGGGCCTCATTTCGCGAACCAAACACAATCGATGCGCTTTCATCTGGCTACCGGAAATTACGTAATTTCCCGTAAGATCTACTTTTAATTATCCTTCTAGTTCCACACTTTATTGCACTCTGCTCCGTGAGCTGGCTCTGATGGCGACGACAACAGCTGTGACGGCGGCGGAGCTGAACAGCCGTGCTTACAATGTCTAGTCTGGTTTGATAATGGAAATGTGGAAAATAGTAAGGAGTTCAATGTTTTTTTTTTCCCTAGCATACCTGTTTATTATTTATATATTTATAAAATTCCAAAGCCTTTTAAAGAGCCTGAATTTTTAATTTTTTGTGATTTTTTTTTTGAAAAAATGGTTTTAGGGGGACTGTTTAAAACCACATTCAAACTAAAAGGGAGGAAGGTTTCAGACTTTTGTACCAATTTGTGATAGGGGATCCGAGAGGTTTCGGTCAGACCAATTTACCTGTATAAAAAAGAATAAAAAGAAAGCAATACAATAAAGTTCTTCAATAATTTGACAAAAGGTAGTCATCTTATTGGCAAAAAGTTATCACATTGTCTTAGTTCAACAAGTTCGACAACAACAAAAGCATATGAATTAATGTAAAGCCCACAAAAATATCGCAAAAGTATCGATTTGCTTAAAAGAACTTAAAAAAACATCATAGACATATTTGAGAAGAAAGAATTCGCCATGTTTCAACAAAATTTGGAAATACTCGCAAAAATAATACAAAAAAGTTTTTTTTTAAAGAATGTATAACGAATAAAAACTAGTATTTACAATAAATCTCACTAACCAATTTGAATAAAACTATTAAAACAAAACAAATGATTAGTTTTGACGGAAAAGTAAATCCATAAAAATATTCCTATTTCTCATTAAACTATTGAATGAACAGTATTCATAGAGCCGCTAATATTTGAAAGAATGAAAAAAAGTACAGAAATTGTTTTGCCACCTTCGATTAATTATCCTTTTAACCTGTGGCATTCGACTTTTTGTCCTTTCGATTAGTCCAACTGCCGTTCTTCACATAACACTGACCTACTAAAAATGACAAAAATGACTGCGCAAGCTTAACTCGAGGGGAAGGCGGTTCGTAGCTCTTGCATTCAACTCAAAATTGCATGCAATATGTAGGAGAACCAAACAGCACTAATTCTCCATACAAACTTTGGAGAACAACCATTCGGCACTGTCTAAATATTTTTGAAAAAATCAAAGTGTACGTGTTTCTGGTGACCCCTGATCTAAAATGTGTATATTGTGGAATGCACTCAATAAAAAAAAGTTTATTGAAATTTATGTTTTGAATTCAAATTTATTCATTAAAATTTATGAATGCCACCAAGTTGAATCCAATAAGTGACTGATGAATGGGAGTTCCGTTTACGCCTTGCAAATATGCCAGAGGCGTATTCAAACAACAATATACTTTATGAAGGTCATCGTGCCGCTCTTGTAACGTCATTCTTTCGGGGGCCTTTCTTCCTCCCCTCAATAGCTTGGCCTGGGGCAAATAAAATATAACTAACAATTACAACTCGTCGACAGCGAGCAGATTTCCAATGTCATTCATAAATATTCATATGTGATCATCGTTCTAGTTCCACACAAAACACACAATCCTTCCACGCGTTTTCCCTCTTGGCGTCGTCGTCGTCGTCGTCATCGTCAGTAAGTCAGACTTTGGAATAATGCAGGACCCGGTGTGTGTGTGCTACTCGTGTTGACTCAATTCACTTAGAAGAGCCCCCTCGAGCAGTCATTTTAATAAATGATACATCACAACTTGGGACAACGACAGCGATGCTGTAGGTTATCGCCACCGGGACCAAATAAAAAGGAAAAGGGCACTCTCCACAAGAATTGCCACCCATCTTGTGTTGCCTCCGGTCTGTTGGCGTCACGTGAATCATATTCCAGAGGAGGGGCAAAGCAAACATGCAAAGTACCATCAAAACTATGTTCAAAATCAATTCGATTCGAGTTGATAATCTATAAATGTCTCATATATCACAGATTTTATTGGAATTTACTTAGGAAGCACATTGTATGCATTCTTGGCCCCTTGTGAACCTATAAAAAGAGAATCAGAGTCTTGCCTACGTCCTGGGAGAGACGACGACCGAAGGCTGCCCCGGGGACAGTCTGCGTGCGGCGTTTTTTTTATATTTTTCGTTGGAAAAAATTGAGATGATATGATAGCGCTGCGAGCTTCGTCTTATGTGGTTCTTTTTCACAAATTCCAATAGAATAATTCGTTGCAGACCATTAGCTGATGCATTGGCTTGGTTGAATCTGAAGAAACTGTCTCATAACACTGTTCAACAGAAAAAAATCTGTATTTTTCTTAGACCACAGATTCTTTTGAAAAAAAGGGCATATGAACACCAAAATAACAAATTTAGTGGATGTCATTTATTAAAAGCACACACACATTGTTCATTTCACTTATTTAAGGACTTCAAACCAATTGTAAACATTCTATGTATCTTATTTAAATTGAGGTACTATTTTAAAAAAATAAATAAGCTGCCCTAATTCGCCTTTGTGTCCCCATCTGCTCCAGATGACTGTATTATGCACTACTGAATCTGAGTCAAAATCTTGTCGCACTGTGTAATGAGTCACCTCAGCGCGCGCGCCTCTTTGAGAATGATCCCCGGCTTATGTTCCCGGTCTATATTGGACCGATAGAGCTAACCCCTATTGGCCGATACGGAGCGTTTCGGGTCGTCAGGTTTGTTCAAGCCGGCCTAACCGGTACTCCGGTACGACGTCGCCGACACGCACGCGGCAAAAGCACTTTGCGCCATGATTGGAAAGCGATACGTGGTGTGGGAAATCCAACTTGCTTTTCTACCCCCAACCGACAACCGGTGAACATGCTTAATGTATGCACATTTATGTAAGATATGTACAGGCACAAACACAGAACCGTCGTGGATGCCTATAGGTTCGTTCCCTAGCTCTATTACCAAGGCAACGCGCGCGCCGGGAATTTGACGGTTTGGTGAATTAGACTCGTCGTCGTCGATGCCAACTGCGCGACGTAAAGCTGGTTGGGCTTGTTGAGTACGAGAAAAGATAGCGCAGGAACGCCTACAAGCGGAAAATAAACACCAATTAAAACGCGTTTTATTTTGTAAAATCCATCCCACTTTTCGCATTTTCGCGAATGGCAGTGAAGGACAGCGCACCGAGTGCGCAAAGTGAGAAAGCACGAGAGAAAGATGGGGGCACCGCGACTACGAGCTGATGCGCGAGTTGCTGTCTCCCTAGCCATGAGGGAGTTGTTGCGTCGTAAAGTCGAAAGTTGAAAATGCAGACTAGCGTGAATCTCGGTGCGCACAACGACAAGTTGGAGAGAAAACAAGGTAAACATTGCAAAAAAAAACATACTTTCCACCCAGCTGTGCTGCGCGCACGAAACAAACGGACAATACTGGATACTGGACGGACGATCATCCAAGTAGCCGCTTTGACGACCGCGCGACCCAGTGCGGTAGGCCCACCGAGCTGCTGCTGACTGCAGTTTGCTGGCAGGAGGTCAGGCCAACTTCGCGGATCAGTCTGTCAGACGACCGGAGCGCGGACTACTACGTGATTGCGCGCGAACTTTCAGGAACGACGAAAGTGCATGACGAGTGCATTTGCACGCGCGCGGCGTGAAATTTCTTGGGAAAATTGAACGCAAAACGTGCACACGTCAAAATATGCGCCGAGGCTCGCCAACACGTATGCGGTAGTCGCGGGATTAATTAAACATTGGAAAAGAGCGCAAGAGCTCCTGTCAAGGGAAACATGAGATAAAGGTGACGGAGTTCTCACGAGCGGTCAAGCAGGGGAAAATAATAACAATTATTAATATTGGTACCATATGGAAGCTGTTGGGGTCTCATAAAACATAAAACGTTGTATTCGTATCTGGATGGATTTTAAAAATCTGCTTGTTTGTTACCTTACATTAGGCAGAAACTATTCAAACGCATTTTCTTGTTTAAAATCTATTCCAATTGTAACAGTGCCACCATTTGAACACATGCATCACACATGCATCAAGATAGCACAACCATAAGGCATTATAAAGCGTTTGTATCTTTCCAGCAGAATTGGCTCATTTTTGTGTTTTCACTTAAAAATGCATGAAGAATCATACCGGTTCGTCGCTTATCTGAATTGCAGAGAGCCTGGACGATAGTTTTGTCGGATTAAGCTTCATTTTATTCAGATATAACAATCTAAGCGATCAAAATATTTGGACTGGTCTAAAGATTCAACTGAATTGATACGTGTTCATTCAGAAGTGTGCAAGTTAATCCCTAGGTGTGAATGTATAACACAAGTTATCAAAGCACATAAAATAAATCGAAAGAACACCCAAAATAAGCTTTCAGTCTGTAACTGCTGCTGCTGCTGCTGTTAAAGCTAAACCGTTCCGGTTGACGGACAATAAGCAGCGAAGAAGATTATGGCCGGGTCCGTCAAATCCTGGAAATGAGATTATATCGGATTATCAGGACGATAAAATCTTGAAGTATTTTTTATGAGTCGCATAAAATCCTCTCTCGATCGTCGCTCACCCAGCCGTCGTCGTCGTCGTCGTCGTGCGCTCGCTGAAGTTCATGAAGTGAGCTTAAAAATTTAATTGCCACCGGGGTGTTCGGCCTGACGACGACGACGACGATGCAAGATCAAAGGTTTCCGTTAAACGTATTCAGTGCATCGTAACGTTCTTGCAAACATGCTCGTTCAGCCTTATCGCACAAATCATCGCATTAGCTTTCGTACTAACCTAGTTGAACTGGGTAGAATGGAGGTCTTGTTTGACATTTTTAAATGTGTGTTCAACCCCTTTTCCATGTCAATTTAGTGGGAAAATAAAACTTAAACTGACGTAACACTGCAGGAGAAATATGCGATTGTGGGCCTTTTATCTAAAATGCTGGCCGTTACATAAAAGATGAATGAAAATGTTACTTTCGATTGCGGCGTTGATTTGTGGTATGCAAAGTCGTAGGTGGATCTCTTCTCTGTTGACTTGTGTCGGACACGTTAAGTGCATTTTCTTCGCTCTCTCTACCTTAAAAAAAAAGTCAGCGACAAAATAGACGATGGCAAGCTCGAAAATATCTTAATTCCGTTGGGCGGCATGTTCGATATCTCGTGATCCTCAAAGAAAGTGTTAAACATTTTAATTGCCAGTTTGTCTTGTCAAACACCCGTGATGGACGTTGAAGGCAGAAAGAGAGAAAAGTGTGTAGGTGAGAACGTACGAGCCATTATCTGGCTATAATCTGGTTATAATTGGTCATGGGTTACCTTTTTCCACTGAACCAAATCTAATGCTAGGGTTTCCGTTACGATGGAATAAGGGGCCTGTAATCTGATGAGCAGATTTTTTGTTTCATGTCGAAGGATCGCTACAAAAATAGTGAAACTTGGTGAAACCTAGCAATTTTTTAAACAAAAATTTATTTAGTTTTGAATTTAAGAAAAGTGGATCACACATAATTTTTACTTTATAGCTATTAATCTGATAGATTTTTTTAAACATTGGACCCAGAATACGTAAACATTAGATTTGTTTCAACGGTAATAAGTTCTTGGCTGATTACTTTTTGTTTGTTCATGCTTACTAAAATTACTTTATTCAGACTTTGTGAGAAAAGTCAAACACTACAGTTAAAAATATCGACCTCAGGTATACCCCCTGATTCGATTCCTTATGCTAAAATAAGTAACTGTGCCAATTTTCAGTTAAATCGGTTAAGGTTTAAGGGTCGCTATAGATCTTTAAAGTTTGTGAAAACACATCTTTTCATACAAAAACGTCTTTTTTAAATCTCTAATAACTCATCAGGGTTAACTCGAATTATTTTGTGATCTTCGAGTTGTTTTTTTTTATAAAATTTTACATAAGAATTCCACACATGACACATGACACCTTTTGGAGGAATTTGGTTTTGTATGCGAAAAAAAACGAAGTTGACTTTATAGCTGTCAGCCACTATTGCTAGTACCAACCACTAGTGTCTTCCTTTTATCTACAAGGACTTCGCCGCCCTGGGCTCCTAAGTGTTTGAGTACGGCACGGAGCGATGGCGCCGGATACCCATATTTACACTTAGAATTTTAGAGCGCCCGCCGCGGGATTCGAACCAGCAACCCCTGGATTGTGAGTCCAGTCCAGGTCCGATTGATCCACACGGGCGGGACGTTGTATGCATTTCCCCATATTTTTTAGCAAATTTTCCCATGCAAACTTCAACTACCAATAGGGTATTTTAACCATTAGTGGACCCCCTAGTAGAGCCGAAGCACATTTTTCACAAATTTTCAATTTTTTAAGCACTTTTTCATAACCTTTTGTACAAAACAATGAAAAATTAAGTTTTTTGAACAATTTTGACTATTTGTTTCATCAGTTTATTTGTTTTTGAGCAGAAAAATAGCCATTTGAAAAAAAAAGTTTTTTTTTTCCTGTTATGGACCCCCTTTTCCTATAGTGGACCCGGGTCCATAATCCGATTGTGGACCCGGGTCCACTATAGGCAAACTGTTATTTTTATACCAAATTTAACCGATATTTGATGTTTTGATGCATGGTGTAGGTCTAATGATAGATATAATGAATAAAAGATGGATTTTGCTCACTTTTCATCATAAAAAAAATATGTTTTGTTAACAAATTTGGCTTTAAACAACAACAAAAAACCTAACAGACATTTAAACACATTTATTTCCGAAAATGATCAGAGAAAACGTTTCAAAAACCATTGTAAACATAAAAATAATTTAAAAAAGTAATTTTGATGCAATTTTTTTTCATATTGATTGCATAAATGGTTGACCGAAACTAAAGAATAGATTTGTTTACAGTAGCTGATAAAACCACGCATGTTTATTTAAAAAATGTTTTGTTCTTGATTTATTACTATAAAATATAATTTCAAACTGCAATTATGATGCATCATTTATGTTTAATTGACTAATTATAATTTTCTAAGGCTTCAGCATTTTTGGTACTTTTAACATGAAACAGCTATATTTATACTCACAATGGAAAAAATATGCGTTTAGGTTGATAACAACAATCATTTATTCGTTTTCGTTTTCGTTTTACGGAGCAAGGTGGGGGACACGGCCTCAAGTCAGTCCAAGTCCGGTTTCTTGTGGAAAAAAAGGGTAGTGGCCGAACTAGTATTGCATACCAAATGAACACCACCGGAAGATATAGGGGATCGGGAGGGGGGAGGTGAAAGAAAATTAGTGTTGATGTGAGTAGTAAGAACTTGGATGATTTGAGCAGTTACGGTAATCTAAGTTTAACACTGAATAAAGAAAATCTGAAATTGTGATTCAAAGTAAGAAGGCCGGAATAAATTAAATTATTAGTTAATTAAATAAGAAAATGTAACTAATCGGAGATCTATACAAAAGAAACCTATGATGTATTCCAAATTTAAAGGAAATAAAAATACTAGAGAAAAAAGATGAAAACTAACTGCCGACCTGTCACGTCCGTCAATAGTCTTGTCGTACATTACAACTAGAAACAGATCTGCCAATGAAATGTTACACTTCGTTCAAATCAACTAATCATTTAAGTCCAATTATTCATCTACGGAAAACTATCTAACTTTAATCAACAACCTAAACTAAACTGTCTGAAAGTAAATTTAATCTCAAATCCCCGAATGTTTTATTATAACGCCAAATAAGGTAAAGGATCTTGTTTTTAAACCAGTCTTGCCGCTTCCAAAACCAATAAACATAAATGAACAGTTCATAAGTTGAACACTAGTAATTAAGACGACTATTTCATGCCATTCATTTCATTAGGGCATAGAGCTTTGCAAACAAGAGTGCATCTCTATTATACCTTATGTAAACTGTCATTTGAGTGAAGGAGACACACTCCTGTTCACAAAACCCATGCGCCCTTTTGAAATGTTAGGCTCCATTTGATCGTCAAGGCTCCAGTAGACCCTCGATTCGCAACAATGGTCGATACAACCATAATCCGAAAACCGTTAGTTCAACAGATTAACGAATTTTGTCCGATATCATCGCACTATTGATTGACCGAGACTCTATGGAAATTTTGACATATCAAAATGCCACGTAATAATATTTTTTTAAATAAATTTCAAAATCTATTCTATCCTACAATGCCTAGAAGAGGCCTCTGTTTCTGTTGTGAGTAAGCGCTGGTTTCAGAGTTCATTTTTCAATTTAAAAGGGTGGGAGACAACTAATTTGCTTCATGAACTCCTACTCGGCCTTGGGACCACCTCTTAAGACACTGATGTCTCCTAGCTAGGAATTAAACCTAGACACAGCGTCGAGGCCCGCTTCGCATGGCAAAAATGTTGGCTGGGGGGAAGTGATATTATCACGAAATTTTATTTTAAAGCCAACATTGCTAACGGCGTCGAGGTCCTTACTCATGCCCAAGGTGATAACAACAATCATTTATTGTATGTTTAAGAGAATTTTTTGTTAGATACACAGTTTTCTTCATTTTTGAAGGTTTAATTTACAGGGGTCCACTTTTGGAAAAGTTTGGATTTTCGTTGTCCTATATTGGACCCCCCTAATTTTTGCTCGAAAATGAGCAGTTTTTCGCTTTATTTCAGTAAAGTTCCTTAAACTTACATTATTTCGACTTGCTGAAGTTAAATAATCAGTCAAAAAATGATTGGATAGTTAATTCAATCATAAAATATAAAAGCTGTTTTGTTGTGAAAATGCTAGTGGCCATGGCTGATTTCAGATGTCGAACTCGAAACACTTATTTTGGTGAAAACATTGATTTAAATGATGCTGAACATGCCAAATAAAAGATTTGTAGACAACAACACGTTTGAAATTGTGATTTTGTTGATTTTTTCATCAAAAACCCTTCAGAGGGTCCACTATAGGAAAGGGGTCCACTAATGGATAACGTACCCTAGTAACCCTTAAACCTCAACCGATTTGACTCAAAATTGGTACAGTTATTTATTCATACCTAAAGATTCGAGGCAGGGGGTATCTCGTAAGGTTTTCCAAAAATGTCAATTTTTCTTATCACCCTAATGTACAACTATTCCCCCCCCCCTTCCTGGACAATTGTTCATACCACTTTATCACCACATCTGAAACCCGGATTGTTCCGACGGAGGCGCTGCTTCTTCAAAGCCTGCAGAACTGTTACATGCTCATGAAGGACACGGGCGGCTTGGATACTATCAGCGCATTAGCCTACATTTTCCAGGAATTCCAACCATATCTATAGGTAACCTGCTATTAAACTCCACCGTGGTAGAATCGTGTAGACCAACACCCATTTCAGCAGCACTTATCAAAAATGAAAATGCAATAAATCAAAAAGGCAGGTGATTGAACAGCTTTTCAATTAAACTCCGACCTGCTCACGAGTAAAAGTGGGGAAAAATCGATCCCACAATGAATTTATTGAATTGCATCTGCACGCACCCAACGGAATGCTTATTTTTTGTGGCAGGGCAAAGGGAAGGAAAACACATGTAGAAACGACGAGCTCCGCAGCTCTTTTCCCGTATTCTTCCGCCGCTAATCGGGCTTACCGTCCTGCAGGAGCCTTTTTATACTTTGTTTTATTTCAATTTAGTGAGATCTGCCCGGCTGCCACCATCATCCACACCACATTGCCTGGCGAATGCCACCACCATCGAGACTCCCATCAGGTTGTGAGGGCGCGCGAGCGGGTTTCATTTTAATTTATCATTAAGGTCATTAAATTAATTGAAACTGCTTCCACTAATCGTTTCATTTCGAACGGATGTTTTACGTTATGTAGTCTCGCTCGGGATGTGTAGAATAGATATGCTTTACCGCGCGCGTTTTCCTTAAGGCGAGACCGCGCAGACCGTTTTGTGGCGACATTTCACTGCACACACCATATATATTCCGGGGGTTTATGACGGTCTGACCCTCCGGCCTCCGGATGGCTTCCCGAAACAGAAGAAGAGAATTAAGACGTTCCCTTGGTCGGATTGGCCGTGATGTTGGACAATAGAACCGTGGCATGTCCTTCCTGAATATGGCCCCATTCTAGCGGGTTCCAGCAGCTGCTCATAATTGATATTAGGTCAGATGACTAACAATTATCTCGCCGCGTAGATCTCACGGGTGGTTTTTAGCTGGGATCGTAAATTATCGCCAGAGAAAGAGAGCATATGTTGGGTTGCTCTTGGTGGTGATAATCTTTTTAGTGTTTTCTAGCGTGAACGGTTTTCCCTCAAAACGAAATAATTAACGTTATTAATAAAAATGGTCGGAGTGCACGGTTTTGACCTTGATATTAGTAAGGTTTATAGAGATCAAATAGGCTGACAGCGTAATTCGTCATTTATAAATAATTAGTCCATTTAACTTGTTCTTTTGGGATGTTCGATGAAATGGTAGCATTTAAAGATCTCAGTGGAGTAGATTTCTCAGGGGACATCGACTTAAATTTTAAAAGAAAGCCGTTTGTACATTTTAATGAGACTTTTATTCTTAGACGAGTCTTGTTTTCACGAACATTGTATAGGTATTTAGGTAATTCTCTACCAACTCATGTGTTTAAAACTTACACTTGCATCTGCGATCCTGCGAGTTTCCTATTGTAGACCAGGCTTTAGAAATTTGGTGTCAAAGGGACTTTTATTTAAAATTGAACGCACGATTCGATAGCGTGCAAAATAAAAAAAACTAAATTAATCCACCTATGTGGTTGGAGCCTTCACTACAACAATGGCTGTACACAAGTTTCATCTATTTTTTAGATCCGGCTTCGAAAAAGTACATCGATATCACTTAAGTGGCCATATCTCGAGACAGGGTTGCCAGATCTTCAATGTTTTGGACTCGATGGAAAGGTCTTTTGATAACCTAACCAACGATGGGTCGGATGATGGACCCGGACATAGTTTACATACAGTTAAGTGAGATCCAAATATATGTGAAAACACATTTTTATACATAACTTTTGAACTACTTATCGAAACTTCAATCTGTATAAAACTCGATCTATGGGACCCTAAACCAAGTCGAATGCAACAAGTTCGGGTCAAATCGGTTCAGCCAGTGCCGAGAAACATGAGCTAGTTTGTTGGTCACATACATACATACACACACACATACACACACACATACACACAGACATTTGTTCAGTTTTCGATTCTGAGTCGATATGTATACATGAAGGTGGGTCTACGACGTTTTTATACGAAGTTCATTTTTAGAGCAGGATTATAGCCATACCTCAGTGAGGAAGGCAAAATATTTTAATTGAAAAAGAAACGCTAAAAAAATTTTAAAAACTCTGCCATTTTCTGTCAATCAACTGTAAATTTTTTTGGAACATGGCATTTTACGGGAAATTTAATGTACTTTTGCTACAATTCGCGTCCAATTTTAACATAAAAGTCCCTTTGACGAAAACGGACCTCGGATTCGTGATCAGGGACAAAAGTTACATCATAGGACAGAGTTTCACGCAAATCGAAGGGGGGTCGGGGCAACCTCTGTGTGAGTTGGCGGAGAATTACCCATTTCTATTCAATTTATTTGAGTTAAAGTCTAAGTGATCTAGTTTCAATCTAAGTTTCAACAAAACTAAAATAGTAAAAAGCTTAAAATGAAATATGAAAAACATACATAGATCGATTCATCGAACTTTCCCAAAAACCTCAACTATCTTGAATCCATTTGTTCTCTCCTACTAACCGTTTTCGATGCCGCGATAATTGGAACAAATGCTTCGGCGACATTCAATAATAGAGCCTTCATCAATCATTGACCAGCTTCTCCATCAGTACCACATTCGTGTAGGATGTTGTTGGCCAGAAAAAAGGTCATCTGTAGTGACAGTACGACTTTTGATATCAAAACTGTAGTGGACGAATCATAAATTGTGTCCCCGTTATCGCCCTTTTTGTTCATAATGGTGCGTTGAACACCTAGACTATATACGTTCAGAACAGTCGAGGCAAAACGCCATCACCACAAGGTTATTTATTACAAGAAATAGAAACATCACCGCAGCAGCAGCTCAGCCTCCGCAGAGATTAAGTCATATAACCTTTTCTAGACGCGATGGAAGCATGCGCTTCTATTGTACTACCGATAGCCACCTTTCAACGGGCTGCAAGTCAGCAAAAAAAAAAAAAAAAAAAATGCGAGACAAGCGTTCATGAAAAGAAGGAAAATTTACACCCAACGTCATCATCCCATAAACAAATTGACTGACTGACGACTGTTACCTTCTTGGCCGTAGCCGCAGACACATTCTTTGGTCAGAGGCTCTGAGCTGTCCGCGTGTACATTATTATTATTATTATTATTATTATTATTCCAAAAGGGCACATCTTCTCTAGCCCCGGCAGCAACGGCCTTACTCTCATCATTTTTGCCTTCCTCACTGAGGTAAGGCTATAATCCTGCTCTAAAAATGAACTTTTTATCAAAAGCTCAAAGACCCACCTTCATGTATACATATCGACTCAGAATCGAAAACTGAACAAATGTCTGTGTGTGTGTATGTGTGTGTGTATGTGTGTGTGTATGTGTGTGTGTATGTATGTATGTGACCAAAATTCTCACTGAGTTTTCTCAGCACTGGCTGAACCGATTTTGATCAAACCGGTTGCATTCGACTTGGTTCATGGTCCCATACATCGCTATTGAATTGTTTGAAGTTTCGATAACTAGTTCAAAAGTTATGTATAAAAATGTGTTTTCACATATATCCGGATCTCATTTATATGCATGTAAACGATGTCCGGATCCATCATCCGACCCATCGTTGGTTAGGTGATCGAGAGACCTTTCCAACAAGTCCACAACATTGAAGATCTGGCAACCCTGTCTCGAGTTATGACCACTTAAGTGATATTTATGTACTTTTTTGAAGCCGGATCTCACTTAAATGTATGTAAACGTTGTCCGGATCAATCATTCGACCCATTGTTGGTTAGGTAATTGAGAGACCTTTCCAACGAGTCCACAACATTGAAGATCTGGCAACCCTGTCTCGAGTTATGACCACTTAAGTGATATTTATGTACTTTTTTGAAGCCGGATCTCACTTAAATGTATGAAAACGATGTCCGGATCCATCATCCAATCCATCGTTGGTTAGGTAATCGAAAGACCTTTCCAACAAGTCCACAACATTGAAGATCTGGCAACCCTGTCTCGAGTTATGACCACTTAAGTGATATTTATGTACTTTTTTGAAGCCGGATCTCACTTAAATGTATGTAAACGTTGTCCGGATCAATCATTCGACCCATTGTTGGTTAGGTAATCGAGAGACCTTTCCAACAAGTCCACAACATTGAAGATCTGGCAACCCTGTCTCGAGTTATGACCACTTAAATGATATTTATGTACTTTTTTGAAGCCGGATCTCACTTAAATGTATGTAAACGTTGTCCGGATCCATCATTCGATCCATCGTTGGTTAGGTAATCGAGAGACCTTTCCAACAAGTCCACAACATTGAAGATCTGGCAACCCTGTCTCGAGTTATAACCACTTAAGTAAAATTTATGTACTTTTTTGAAGCCGGATCTCACTTAAATGTATGAAAACTATGTCCAGATCCATCATTCGACCCATCGTTGGTTAGGTGATCAAGAGACCTTTCCAACGAGTCCACAACATTGAAGATCTGGCAACCCTGTCTCGAGTTATAACCACTTAAGTGATATTTATGTACTTTTTTGAAGCCGGATCTCACTTAAATGTATGTAAACGTTGTCCGGATCCATCATTCGACCCATCGTTGGTTAGGTTATCGAGAGACCTTTCCAACAAGTCCACAACATTGAAGATCTGGCAACCCTGTCTCGAGTTATGACCACTTAAGTGATATTTATGTACTTTTTTGAAGCCGGATCTCACTTAAATGTATGTAAATGTTGTCCGGATCCATCATTCGACCAACCGTTGGTTAGGTAATCGAGAGACCTTTCCAACAAGTCCACAACATTGAAGATCTGGCAACCCTGTCTCGAGTTATGACCACTTAAATGATATTTATGTACTTTTTTGAAGCCGGATCTCACTTAAATGTATGTAAACGTTGTCCGGATCCATCATTCGATCCATCGTTGGTTAGGTAATCGAGAGACCTTTCCAACAAGTCCACAACATTGAAGATCTGGCAACCCTGTCTCGAGTTATAACCACTTAAGTAAAATTTATGTACTTTTTTGAAGCCGGATCTCACTTAAATGTATGAAAACTATGTCCAGATCCATCATCCAACCCATCGTTGGTTAGGTGATCAAGAGACCTTTCCAACGAGTCCACAACATTGAAGATCTGGCAACCCTGTCTCGAGTTATAACCACTTAAGTGATATTTATGTACTTTTTTGAAGCCGGATCTCACTTAAATGTATGTAAACGTTGTCCGGATCCATCATTCGACCCATCGTTGGTTAGGTTATCAAGAGACCTTTCCAACGAGTCCACAACATTGAAGATCTGGCAACCCTGTCTCGAGTTATGACCACTTAAGTGATATTTATGTACTTTTTTGAAGCCGGATCTCACTTAAATGTATGTAAACGTTGTCCGGATCCATCATTCGACCCATCGTTGGTTAGGTAATTGTCTGCCTGTGTGGATCAATCGGACCGCGCACTGGACTCACAATCCAGAGGTCGCCGGTTCGAATCCCGGGGCGGACGCAAAAAATTCTAAGTGTAAATATAGGTATTCGGTGCCCTCTCCCCGTGCCCATACCTTCACACTTAGGAGACCCGGGAGGCGGAGTCTTGTCGCAAAAAGAACGATACACGCCTGTGGATCCGTTGACGAAACCGCAAGGTTTAAGAGGGCCACATTATAAGGTGTTACGTCGATTCCGTTTTTGGTTAGGTAATCGAAAGACCTTTCCAACAAGTCCACAACATTGAAGATCTGGCAACCCTGTCTCGAGTTATGACCACTTAAGTGATATTTATGTACTTTTTTGAAGCCGGATCTCACTTAAATGTATGAAAACGATGTCCGGATCCATCATCCAACCCATTGTTGGTTAGGTGATCGAGAGACCTTTCCAACAAGTCCACAACATTGAAGATCTGGCAACCCTGTCTCGAGTTATGACCACTTAAGTGATATTTATGTACTTTTTTGAAGCCGGATCTCACTTAAATGTATGTAAACGTTGTCCGGATCCATCATTCGACCCATCGTTGGTTAGGTTATCAAGAGACCTTTCCAACAAGTCCACAACATTGAAGATCTGGCAACCCTGTCTCGAGTTATGACCACTTAAGTGATATTTATGTACTTTTTTGCCGGATCTCACTTAAATGTATGTAAACGTTGTCCGGATCCATCATTCGACCCATCGTTGGTTAGGTAATCGAGAGACCTTTCCAACAAGTCCACAACATTGAAGATCTGGCAACCCTGTCTCGAGTTATGACCACTTAAGTGATATTTATGTACTTTTTTGAAGCCGGATCTCACTTAAATGTATGAAAACGATGTCCGGATCCATCATCCGACCCATCGTTGGTTAGGTAATCGAGAGACCTTTCCAACGAGTCCACAACATTGATGATCTGGCAACCATGTTTCGAGTGATGACCACTTTAGTTATATCTGTGTACTTATTTTTCTGGATCTAAAAAAAAATAGCTAGCAAACCACTTATATTCAATATGAGGAAGGCATCAACCACATAGGTGGATTAAGTTAGTTTTTTAAATTAATCATACTTAAACTGACAGTTAAGCCCCTATGGAAAACTAATGGCTCAAGGGAAAAGAGCAATTTATCGACGCAGTGAATATGCCATTTGGCACCTGAGGGAATAGTTTCCTTTACCAACGGTGCATCGCCATTGCTCCCTGTACAAACGAGATTGCTTCCGAGAGAGGTGGTGAAAGCGATTTTCCACATTATAATTCAATTTGCCTGGCAAATTCTCGCCGGGCTTTGTTTTTTGTTTCGTTTCCACACCGTAGCAGATATCTTCTTTGGTGTTCCGGCCTAAACACCGGCTGTCGCAGAAGGATTTTATGATTTTTTGCCCTTTTTTGTTTTTTTTTCGGGTTCGAGTTTGCCACCTTTCAGTAATCCCCTTTGTCATTCCCGCTTTACCTGGGCATCAAGAGTGATCTATCGGTTTAGAGTTCCTTCTGTCAACTTCCTGCTTTTCGCTATTTTTTCACTACCAACTAGTGATCTAGTGATCAAAATATTAGATACATTCTGTACTTTCACAAGATACGTGATTAGTCCCAAAAAGAAGAGTTAAGGGAAGTAGCGACTGATTTATTTTTTGTATCTTCTTTTAAAAATAATAGACACAATGTGTGGCAGCAGGAAACGAGGAGAGAGTAATATGCGAAAGAGCAGCCGCATTGTCAAAGGGAAATGCTGGCCTTTGTTACCGCAGCGTTTTGTCCAAATAAAACAAATTATAAATTATTCATAGAAATGGGATTATGAAGCGTTCGTCGTTCTGTGCTGTGGCTTAAAACTTTAATCCCTTTCTCCACCCGTTACATTTTGGCTGAATGGGCTTTGATGATGTCTACATTCGACCAACTCGCACTTTGCCGGAATTTGCATCCGATTCTGAGCCCAAATAGACTGGGGTTATTTAGAGAGAAAGAAAGATCACCTGGGATCACTGGAAGTGGCTTAAAAATCAATTGTATCGAATGCCTGCCAGGTAGGTCGACGAGTTTGATTCGAAATGCGACATATTTTGTCCAACATTCTCGATTTCAGTCCTGAATTCTTTGGTATTGGCAACGAATAGATTCATAAGATAGTCAGATTGAATTGGACAGATGTTTAAATTTTGACCTAATTTTGCAATACTGAAAAAATCGAATTTTGCACACCACAAGTGAGTAGTTTCACGTAGGAATTGCAAAAAGTTAGTTTTTTGTTCTATAAAACTTAATAAAACTCTTTAGTCGCGATATTTTAACACGTAACTGTATGCGTTTTTCATTTTCCCCAGATGTATGTAAAAACTGGGACAAGCATCAACATCAAAGATAAAAAAAGTTAGGCGAGCATGGTTAGCAACAATTTCTCAGATGTAGTTTGTCATGGACGATTTTCAAAATCATACAGATACCAAATAAGCGTGTTTATATCAAAAATAATGTGTATAATACAATATAATGATAGTTTTTTTCCCTTAATAAATACAACAGCGTGAACAACGAAAGTTTGAGGCTAATCTTGTTCAATCAAGTCAATTGAACAAAAAAATAATTTAAAAAAACACTGCCGCTCAGAAAAATCAATACTTCAATTCAAACTCTAAAACGAAAATAAACACCGTATCGAACTAATACAGATGGGTAATTCTCTACCAACTCACACGAAATCGGGAAAAGTTGCCCCGACCCCTCTTCGATTTGCGTGAAACTTTGTCCTAAGGGGTAACTTTTGTCCCTGATCACGAATCCGAGGTCCGTTTTTTGATATCTCGTGACGGAGGGGCGGTACGACTTCCATTTTGAACATGCGAAAAAGATGTGTTTTTCAACAATTTGCAGCCTGAAACGGTGATGAGATAGAAATTTGGTGTCAAAGGGACTTTTATGTAAAATTAGACGCCCGATTTGATGGCGTACTCAGAATTCCGAAAACGTATTTTTCATCGAAAAACACTAAAAAGTTTTAAAATTCTCCCATTTTCCGTTACTCGACTGTAAAAATTTTGGAACATGTCATTTTATGGAAATTTAATGTACTTTTCGAATCTACATTGTCCCAGAAGGGTCATTTTTCATTTAGAACAAAATTTTTCATTTTAAAATTTCGTGTTTTTCTAACTTTGCAGGGTTATTTTTAGAGTGTAACAATGTTCTACAAAGTTGTAGAGCAGACAATTACAAAAATTTTGATGTATAGACATAAGGGGTTTGCTTATAAACATCACGAGTTATCGCGATTTTACGAAAAAAAGTTTTGAAAAAGTTAATTTTTGCGTTTCTCTTTGTTTCGTCGTCCGTGTTCTGTCGCGGGTGACCATGAATGGCCATGATCGATGACGACCAACTTTTTCAAAACTTTTTTCGTAAAATCGCGATAACTCGTGATGGTTATAAGCAAACCCTTATGTCTATACATCAAAATTTTTGTAATTGTCTGCTCTACAACTTTGTAGAACATTGTTACACTCTAAAAATAACCCTGCAAAGTTAGAAAAACACGAAATTTTAAAATGAAAAATTTTGTTCTAAATGAAAAATGACCCTTCTGGGACAATGTAGATTCGAAAAGTACATTAAATTTCCCATAAAATGACATGTTCCAAAATTTTACAGTCGAGTAACGGAAAATGGGAGAATTTTTAAAACTTTTTTAGTGTTTTTTCGATAAAAATACGTTTATTCGAATTCTGAGTACGCCATCAAATCGGGCGTCTAATTTTACACAAAAGTCCCTTTGACACCAAATTTCTATCTCATCACCGTTTCAGGCTGCAAATTATTGAAAAACACCTCTTTTCACATGTTCAAAAATGGAAGGGGTCGTACCGCCCCTCCGTCACGAGATATCAAAAAACGGACCTCGGATTCGTGATCAGGGACAAAAGTTACCCCTTAGGACAAAGTTTCACGCAAATCGAAGAGGGGTCGGGGCAACTGCTGTGTGAGTTGGCGGAGAATTACCCAGATATTTCTATCCTATTTGAACAAGCGCCACCACCTTCACTTAAATGCTTAAATGAAAAGAAAAACGGTTATATTTGATCATCTTGCATTCCGGGGAATTTTTCGAACAATCGAAAACAAAATATTATTGTGTGTGCTCCTTCTTCTGCTCGAGAGGCCCCCTCTGGAGTAGCGCGGAAAGCCCTTTATTGAATTGTATATTGAAAAGTTTCCTCCTCCTAGGACTCTTACAAAATAGCATATCATCGTCGCGATTGATCCTACCCGGTGTGTGTGTGTGTGGTGTGTGGCAACATTGAGCAGGTTATCGCCGTGTAAAGTGGTGGTCATGGATCAACACGAACCCGTACAAAAGCAAATAAGTTTCAGGATAACGCGAAGGAATTGTTTCGATAGGGTGGTTCACAAAAGACTCGCTTAAATTTTTGAGATTTGTGGTTAGTTTATATGTTTTAACTGTGTTTTAAAGCTGCAATAAGTTTTGATAAATTATTACATTGTTGTAATTTTATAAATAAGCAGAAAAATTAGAATTAAAAAAAACCTTGCGATGCTAATAATTATGATGGTTTAAAATATTAAAAAATAATTTGGTAGAACTCAATGAGGGTAGAAATATCAGAGTTGTTTACCCCCAACAACGGTTTTTGTATAGTCGAAGTTGTAGTTCAGCTCAAGTTCGGTTAAAGTTTAATATTTGTGTTTGATCGTTTAGCAAAACGATGTTTTCCTAGTAATTGTTTTGACGAGAGAGCTGAAAGCGACGAAGGAAAAACATATATATGGGACGAAAGAGCAAAAAACGAGTCGGAGTTCTTTAGAGCGATCTTGAACCATGAAAAAGCCGCCAAAACCAACGGCTCCGGTGGGATCATTTGCCAATTACGTAGTATTTTCCTAAGTCTAAGGAAAAAAAGATTTTATGAAATTAATCATGTTAATTTTTCATCCAAGTTAAAATTAAAAATAAGGCTTGATTAAAAATAAATTGAGTATACTATCAGCACACAAACATCCGCTTGATGAATAAGATACGACATTTATGGACGGTTCCAGACCGATTGACCGCCTGCATCGGCTCAAGTGGAGTCGAGGTAGGTGTTTGTCGATGATGTACGGTACAGGTCGTCGTGTTTGTTTATGGCATTCCATTCAACCAGCCAGCGAGCGCTTACAATCAGCTGAAATAGGTAGAAAACAAATATCGTGCAGTTTTATTTACGAAGTTGGAAAAGGCTCGCACAGGTTGAGCTATAATAATAAAAGACCAAATAGGCTTTGATAAGTCGCCGATTGCTTAGTGCGATATGATGTGCGATACCTGCGGCAGGCTCGTCCCCTCATCGAAGAGATGAGATGTTCGAAACATGAAAGATGCTGAGCTGATGAGATGCAATGGACTCCAGGGCAGGTTGCGGGAATCTTGGGAAACGGTAATTTATTTGGCAGTGAGGTCGATTCTATGCTTTCCAAGGGTTAATGGAGCCTAATGCAATAAAGTGCTACATAGATATATAGTAACAAAGGTTTGCACCGTCATCTTGATCCTCCTCATCGTCAGAGTTGCATCCAAGACTTGGCTCGAAAGCGCACATGCACCTCCACCTCACAAACGACTGGCACACGCTGTATCAGGAACGTTGATCAAAGCTCGGCACAATTTAACCTCTTAATTTTCTTCACTCATTCCAAAAGATCATCACAGATCATGTTATCTCATATTTTCCCCCTTTCCACTCCCTTGCATTCTACTCCCGCCTGTGTGAGAATTTTGCTAGCGATATTGGTATAGGGAGGTAGTCAGCTGGCTTAACTTTACCAGCACGCGGCATCTTTGATAAAACATGTGAATTGGTAAAATTTAAGAGGAGGTTCCGAATCTTGCAGATTGGCCAATCTCGAACGCCTACTAATTATGGTATATGGAGCTTGAATACCTCGAATTGATTGTGAAATCTGTACAACAGGTAAAGAAAAGAAAATCATACTGATATGATTTTGAGGAAGCTTTTTTAAGGAGCATCGATTTCAATGCATTGTTCATTATGATGGTAAGGGCTGAGCTGAATGAATGAATGAATAAATCTCATACCCGCCGGCGGCTTGGTCCAGTTCACAGGTGTTCGCTTAATCAAACAGTTCGTCATCTTATGTTCAGTAAAACGACCGGGGTAGTACCCTACAACGTATTTAGTGAAGTTTGCGTTGTTTGTCTTCAGTGATGTGGATGTATGTTAGAATATGTGTTCGAGTTTTTGACATAGAAAAGGAACGTGCTCACCGGTGTTCAAACCCCGAAATGTTTATCCTTGAAATCTGTGCACCAGACCAGTTTCCAGCAGCCAATCTTCAGTTCTTCAGCTTGCGATCTTCAAAGATTGCTTAAACAATGCTTGACTGTCCGCAGCTGCAAGTTCTGTCCATGATCATTGAAAGTGAGCTTGACAGGATCCACAGGAGCGATTCTCCTCATGATCGCTTCATAAATTCAGCCGTCCTGTTACGATCATGAAGGAGCCTGGTCCGGTGGTGTGGAAGGAGTCACGCATTTTTATACGGATGGCATCTGTTTGAAAAATCGAGCTTCACCACAGGATCCACAGGAACCACCAAGTAATCTCCGCAAATTCCGAAACCACTGGTCATATCCAAAAATGTTCGCGTTGATTTCAAATACTGTTGAAAAACTATTCTTTCTAAAAACTGATCGAAAAACGACCGCAGAAAAAACACGTCTCAGAGGATTTTCTTGTGATATGATCTTATAATACCCAAGAGATTTTTTTACATCAAACTTTTATAACCGTCAACTGGGGCGAATCGGGACAATAGTCTGGATTGGGACAACAGTTCCTTCGAAGTGTCCTTATGATGGTAAGGGCTGAGCTGTAAGTTTACTTGACTTGTTTAAACCACCCACAACAAGCGGTTCGTCGCTTTTCATACAATCCAAAAAATGCATGCAAAATGTGGGAGTAGCGAACAGCACTAATTCTCCATACAAACTTTGGAGAAAAACCATTCGGCCCTGTCTGAATATTTTTGAAAAATTCAAAGTGCATGTGTTTCTAGGGACCTCAACCTTCATGCTTCCCCTCGAGTTGAGCCTGCGCAGAAATTTTGTTGGACGGTGTAATCAAACATACTTTATGTGTTTTCCAGGTTGCCTAGTTCAAACTGCATTGAGAATAAAAATTAACCATAAATCCATAATCTTTAAATAAAAATAACTTCAACAGCAGCATCAAATGCATGCTTTGTGAATAAAAATTAACGGCTTAAAAATTATGCGGGAAATGTCTTTACAGCAGTACCGGAGAAGCTCCTGGGAAGAAAATCCCATGTCTCCTTTAAAACAGTCTTTACCTTTGTCACGCATTGGAGAAGGGAGTCAATGTGTTGAGCAATGCTGTTAATCGTTGAAATCAACGGCGTTTATATCATCGATGTCGTTGATCGTTGATTTAAACGTAATCGTAATCGCAGCCATCGTTGATTAATTCGTCAACGTCAACGGAGTCGTTGATTTAAACGGCGTTGATCAACGCGTTGACTATCGATAATCAACGGCGTTCTTTTATAGTTTTCTAGAGTTTTTTGAGGAAAGAACGATTTTTTCATTAATGTATTGATTGGGAAACATTCTTAAATAGATGTGACATGGTTGTTCGGGGATCCGGGTGTACCAAGATGACCGAAGTGACCGGATTTTAAACGTAATTTAAGGGCTAGCTAATTACTGGTCACTTCCATCTCCACTTTGGTCCAACCAGGATTTTTCTTATGTAAGTAACACCGAGGACGGACTATTGGGAACCGAGATATGGTCGGATTAACACCGGAATTATTGTTCCGGCGGGTTCAGTAAGAGTCTCGCGAGGCTAAATAACGACTGAATTTGTTTTTCTATGATACAATACCAAATTTCACCCATGTTCCAGAACCCAGATTGAGATCGGCCAAGATGTCAAACTTCATAACAGACCGGAGTAGCTTCCTGCTAGTATTCAAAGAGTAAACAAAATATTTATGACCTACTGCGATCGGTTTTCGGCACCACACGGAAGATTTATCTCTTGGGGTTGCTATCGAAACTCATTGATCACCCACAGTAGGCTACTCCGGTCTGTCATGAAGTTTGACATCTTGGAGAATCTCAATCTGGGTTCTGGAACATGGGTCATGTGGTTAATTCAGTATTGCATCACAGAAAAACAAATTCTGTCGTTATTTATTCACGCGAGACTCTCACTGAACCGGTCGGAACAATAATTACGGTATTAATCCGACCATTTCTCGGTTCTCAATTGTCCATCCTCGGTGTCATTTATATAAGAAAAATCCTGGAAGGACTAGGGAACCAAAGTGGAGATGGAAGTGACCAGCAATTAGCTAGGGTTTAAATTACGTTTAATATCCGGTCACTTCGGTCCTCTTGGTAAACCCGGATCGCCGAACAACCATGTCAAATCTATTTAAGAATGTTTCCCAATCAATACATCTTTGAAAAAATCGTTCTTTCCTCAAAAAACTCTAGAAAACTAAAAAAGAACTCCGTTAATCAACGCGTTGATTATCAATAATCAACGCGTTGATCAACGCCGTTTAAATCAACGACTCCGTTGACGTTGACGATTAAATCAACGATGGCTGCGATTACGATTACGTTTAAATCAACGATCAACGACATCGATGACGTTGATTCAACGATTAACAGCATTGGTGTTGAGAATCTGTTCTGGTATTTCTAAGCAACCTGAGCTAATGAAATTACCACATACACATGGCGATACCTAGTCTTCAATTTTAGTGATTCGACAGTTTGCCCATCTCAAACATGTAATATTAAATAACTTATTTGAAAAACTTGTTTGATACATAATGTATGTGGTTAATTTATTAATTTATTATTTTCTTAAAAGTCAGCCTAAACATAATTTACGTTGATTGAAAACATCTGACGTGAAGGAGTTTGATTCAATAAAAAAAACATATGAAGAAATCGGCTTATGCAACCGGCGAGGTAAAACCGAGTCGATTTGAAAAATATCCAAGTACATGATAATAAAATGTGATAGGCTTGTTCTCCCACCTACTCCTATGTGAAATCTGGCCATAAATTGTAAGTCCTACATGTTTATTCATCAAGTTACAAGTCTCTGGAACCACGCGCCGTAAATCAGCGGCACGTGTGCACTAATAGCAAGCAGATAATAAATTAATTGATGCGCTTCATTTCGCTGCCGCGCCAACAACATTACTTAAGCGGGCGCTGAGCGGGTGATAATTGCGCTAACAGGTGGCAACGATGACATCTGGATCCCTCACATCACAGCACGGCTCTTGAGTTTTGATTGCTCCCGTGTGTTTTACCTTTTTCTCGCCATCAATTTGAGAAATAATCTATTTATACTGCTGCAGAGCCGCAACATTAGCGTTAATTTATTCGATATCTAGATCACTAGTCAGGAGCTCCCCCTGGCGAACCTCGTGATGGATGCTCCTCATCGGGCGGCATGCCGCGGCGCGTAAAGTGTTTTATTGCGGCAGTGATACGAAAACATATGAAAACAAACAAACACTTTCTGGCGCGTAGCAGCAGCAGCAGCATGCCATGCCGTTGACGAAGACTATGACTTGCACAAGAAGAGTTACTGGTTGCACAAGCAAATAGTAGGCACAGTATCGGGTTCGTTCTGTCCCGTGGCAGATCCCATGGCCTCCCTGATGTATAACATAATTAGTTCCAATACTTTGATTGGAATACAGCCGAGGGGATGCGCTCACGCAACGCCTGCCTTGTGGACAGAGAGCATTCCGGGTGGTGAGGCAAGGAAGATACGCTACACCAAATCGCGTGAGGAAATTGGCACAGACTAAAAACGAAAATCGAGGAGAGAGAGCAAACAAAAAAAAAAAAAAACAACCAAAACCGATGCATCTGTGTGTGGTGGATTTTCGGAAACCTCCCAGAAGTGCAGATTCTCGAAATTGCAGACATTTCATTAGACACCAGACCATCCTTCAGCCTGCCAACCAATGGAAGTCGTCGGCACACACAAAACAACACAAATCCGTCGCAGCACGCGATGGTGTGTGTTTTTTTTATGGTCACACGCACAACACTTGGCACTTTCGAACTAAATGACTTAATGTTTTAACACCATTCCATTATCGTCATCGGTGTTCTGCTGCCCCTGTTCGCAAGAGTGTCTTATTTGCCAAAGCATAGCATGCTGAGAGAAGCGGGAATACAATTTTGATCGTTCATAAAGCACGATTTATTTGAGAAACACTCAAGTTATGTAAGCTTGATCAAAAATTAACTAACAGAATAAGACAATACTACAATGTATGTGATTTGATGGTCACTTTGTTTGCCATTGATCTTGCGTTCGGGTGTAGCTACAAACGTTTTATTTCCTCTCCCTCCAAAAGTATACAGAATCATTTAAAAATAACCAATTGAAACGCAAACAGCCCATGAATTAGCATGTTACTTGAACTTCTTATCATTCATTGTTCCATTATCAGAAGAGCGATATGTGTAGGATGTCATTCATTTCGCGTCAGTTTTGAGTTTGATTGTTCCGCGTATTATGAATGACCAGTGCCGGTATGCGTGGGTGGGTGATGGGTTCGCAATGTCACAAGTCAATGAAAATTGGTTCCAAAAAGGTGTGTGTTTGTTTTTTGATGGGTACTCACGTGGACGACCACTTTGTCCGTTGTCGTCTGCAAAGACAGTGCCATTTTTTGCTGCTATCCGAACAAACTTTGATGAGCAAGCCGATTGAAGATACATGTATTCGGGTGTTGCTCCCGCAATCATCACCACCTGAAATAGATAAATGAGAGATGGGAGCTACTTGAAAATTTGCTTCAAACGGGTTTTCTTATAAATGTTTTTCTATGTATGGGAAATATTGAATAAGCTATGGAATTTTGTCATAAGTGAGCACCGATGGCCTGCCTTGATCAACTGAGTGTGCGACTATAGAGAATCGGTGAGCGACAAGTGATTGCTCTTACGTGAGTTTATTGGTGATGAGTACATTTTGAAAAGAACCCAATAGCGAATCAACCACTAACATACTTTTTTTAATATTCGTTTTACGTATTCCAAATTCCAAAGTAATCGGACCACCCCAAAGATCCTTTCTAAGCCCTGTTACAATAATTATACAAATTAATGACCGTGCGGCGGCTTATTTCGAAAATCAGTCCAATTTAAGTGTCCCATAATGTAAGCAACCGATCAAATCGCTCAACAGCCAGCTTAATTAACACACTTACTTATAGAGTTAAATGGCACTAATTAAATGGTACGCACTCTGCACTCAAAGACCACAACATTTGCATGTGAGGTAATACACTCAATTAAAGAGCAGCAGTGATCACTGATTGGAACGGAATTTTGCAATCGTCAATATACCTACACTCGATCGGTCAAATGGGCTATAGGGGGAAACCTTACTGTTTGAGAGAGACACCATCACGATCGCACCCAAGCCGCGCTAGTGAAGTGTTTGCCAGACTTTGTGTCCGGGGATAGCCTCTGATAAAACATTCAGCAGTGCCAACGCGGTGTTCGATCTGGTGAATACTTATTTAATTGACGAACTGTAATTTCTGGGGTTAATCGCAGTAGAAAGAAGTAATTATTGAATTGAAAGACGAAAGTTTGGATTTTTTTTTGTATATTTCTCTTAATAAAATTGTTAGAACAAAGTGGTCCAATTTCATGTACACAGTTTCTTTGGATCTAAAGAGAAAGCAGAAACTAGGAACATGCTGATTATTTCCAGTACGAATTCTTTTTCACTTTTCAACATGATCACTTTGGATGAGTGACAGTAACTGATACACAGACAGTTTAATTTTTGACGACGAGTTGAGCTCCAATTGGTTTCCAATATGGCCCTAGGTTACCTTTGCCATGTACCAACCGGGTAGTGTATGAATTTTTAAACGCAGATTGACATTTTAAGTACACATATTACACAAAGGCCGAGTTTAGTGCGGTGAGAAATTTTCCCAAACTGAACGCCGGCGGCATTTTCTGCTCCACCCTAGCAGAAAAGTAGGAACGTGTTGAATTTGATTAGCAAATAAATCATCAATTTAATGAATAAGAAAACACATAAAACCGTATTTCAGTACTCGCGCGCGCATCCAGCCTGGAACTGATCGATTGTGGCGCCGAAGTTAAAGCTTGACAAATAACGATTTACATATTTGATTTTTCTACCCATCATAAAGCTGGTACTTTTAGCGCGACATGAGCCGTATTTTGCCTCTTCTTGGAAGGTAGGTAGGTTGCTAAGTCACCACCTTTTTGTTGGTTTGCCAATATTTGCAAATATGTGAGAAACAAAACACGAGAATTCCATTGTAGCAGCTCTTGAACATGTTCTTGCGAATAGTTTAAATTGTTGTTGAATTGAATTTTGTATGTTCACAGAAAAAAAGTTGAATATTACCTCTTTTTTGAGTAATATTACATAAAAAATGTGTAAAAATGTGAACCTGATGAATATTCATCAAAAACTAATGAAAATTCATCATTTTCTGGGCTAAAATTCATAATTTTTTTAGCCACAAAATCTGTCACTATTTCCTGATGAATATTACCATCATTTTTTTTTGTCTGTGTAAACTATTGTCCCAAACGAACACTAAAAAACGTGTAAAATGCTTAGAATGCAAATTTATATTCATGAGAAATCAGCTTATTTGAAATCTTAATTTGGAATAGCAACAAAATGTAAATCGTTTGTTCGGAATTCGAGTCTTGAATTTGATTTTGAAATCTATAGGAATCTACAAGAGAAGCGACAAGACAATCAACTACAATCTATCGTTTTTCTCGGTAGATGTCTCTATCCCCCACCAATCAAGGATTGGGATCTCTTAGAAACATCTGCAAGAGACACCACATCAAAATTGGGACTCCGATTGCAGAGACATATGAGTCGTAGGAATCCTGATTCCTGATTGGATGGGGATAGAGTAAGGCTACCAACTCTTGCTGAGCAAAAATCCGTACACTTTGCCGATATGACACCATGGTGTAACAAAAACTGTCAATAAACTATTAAGATAAATTAAATTTAATAAATTAAAATATAAAACTGTGTCGTTTTTACAGCTAACAAATTTCACAAAATGCTCACAAATCAGAGTGGCAGTGCGTGGCCGAATGGTTACGCTGTCCGCTTTGTAAGCGGATGATTCTGGGTTCGATTCCCATCTGCTGCAACCTTCCATCGGTAAAACGTCGGTCCCGGCCTTGGTTGTTGTTTGGCCGTTAAGTCATTCCAGGTGTAGGAGTCGTCTCCATGCCATAAGTACAAACAACACACCAAACCAAGCCTACTCCGGTGGAATCGCTGGCGGCGGTTGGACTCGTAATCCAAAGGTCGTCAGTTCAAACACTGGGGTGGAAGGTTCCTTGGAGTAAAAGAGGTTTGGGTGCTCTCCCCATTCAAGCCTTCGGACTCCTAGGTTCGAGCAGAAACTTGCAATAGAGACCACAAAAGACCCGTGGGTCGTTAATGTGGATGGTTTGTTTTGTTTTGTTTTCTTTTTTTATCAGAGTGCTTATGACTTGCACGTTTAAAAGTACCGTAAACTGGGGTCAATCGGGACACATGGGGCGAATTGGGACAGCAGTTTTAACCATGTTGGAGCACAATATTTTGTTTTTTTTTCTGGTTGGTTTCGGTTAGAACAGACTCAGGCCAACAAAATGTGTACATCCATTTCCAAATTTAAAAGCTTTAAGTGCTCTAGAAACTGCTGTCCCTATTCAGACTGTAGTCCCGATTCACCCCAGATTACGGTATTCATAAAATAAACCGTGATTTGTATAAAATCATTATGTTCTTAATTTTTTGTTCAACGTTCAAAAGTTTACGAAATGTCAAGTTTGCTTTTACGAATAATATCGTTCTAAGTGTTTTCACGAACACTCTTCCAGAGTTTTTTTTTATTGAAAAGGTCCTATAACATGTGAAACACAACAGTTTATAGGACCTTTAAAAAAACTCTAGATTTGTTAATTCAAATTCACAAATGTTTTCACAAGTTTTAGAAAGCCTTTGGAAATGGATAAATATATTTAGTAAGGAATTTCTAAAAGAACAATTCTAGAGTTTTTTTTAAAGGTCCTATCAACATTTTAAAGACAATAGTTCAAAAATTCTAGAATTATTGATAATCAAGTTTGAGTTGAGGAAACCCCAGAAAACTATCCCTTTTTAAATCAAACTCACAGAAAAATAAAAATTTCTAGTTAACAAAAGCTTCGACCAAATCAAAAAGCAATTCAATGATTCAAAATTCCGTACAAATCCGTATCATGCGTAAAATTCCCTACAAAAATTCCGGCCTGTCAAAAATCCGCGAAGAGGTTCGAAAATCCGTATGGTAAGGAAAAAATCCGAACAGTTGGTAGCCTTAGGATAGAGACATCTACCAAGAATTTCACGAGCAATGTCTTTTGGTTGGCATCTCCTACCAATCATACGAACTCTGACGCGAGTCTTGACGCATCTCTCTACGGATTCCTAGGATTTCTAAGATGTCTCTACATTCGGGGCATTCAATTTACATTGGTCGAAGCATTTTTCAGTAGCATGTAAAAACAAGATTATCTTATTTGTCACAAAATCATGTTGACTGAGGGCAGCGAATTACCAAGAAGAAGAAGGTTAAAGCTGCCAGGAATAAATGAATTAACAACAACAACATGTTGACTGAAATATTGCATAACATTGTTGAGTCTTCTATTTAAACGAAGATTTGTCAATATTTAAGCATATTTTCGCACTAAAACAAAACGTTTTGAATCTTTAAAAATAGATTCGGACAGAAAAATTAACTCTACCGTGATTTTTAATTACATCACCTGTTTCGTTGTGATCTTCCAGAAATCCACCAGCTTCGTAAATCATCGATCAACTGCGATACGCAGTGTAATCATGTTCAATCTACTTGGGGAAGTTCACCACTGGTCCCAGCAGCAGCGGTTCCCGAGAACCATCAGCGATGAATAAACTAAGTTCTGCTACAACCCCTGACTAAAAGACCTGGTCCAGTACCTAAATCATCTGCAAGCCCACCAGGAACCAAGGAAGTCTCGCCGTTCGTGTTCGGTTCATGCGAAATGAGAAGGAACGAGATGTGTGAAATATAACAGTTACATACTTTATTTTTGTTTGTCCTCAGTCGTGTGTACACTTTGGCCGTCCCTGGTTGGGTTGTGGGCAAGATATTTTTGAAAGAGGAGGAACGCAACGTCGAGTCAAGCGACGAAGTTGAACGAGCCCATATTGTACACAAAAACTCAAATTTCGTTTCATAAGTTATAACTTGTTTCTGCTGCTGCCTTTTTGTGATGAAATTCTTGATTCTGTTTATTTTTAATAATTTTAAAGTTTTTATATAAAACAGACCACTAGATATTTCCGTGTCGGCATGCATGTCCAACATTGAACCGATTTGAGTAGGGATTTTTCTGTCGAGTATTACTACTCGACAAATCCTTACGTGGCCAACTAACATCCTCGCAGCTTTATGTTTGCTAGTAGATTATTTAACAGAAATAAAAAAAAACGGAATAATCGGAACCTTATTTGTTTTCGAACATTTTTGTGGACGTTAAAGTTGATAGTAATTCATGAAGTCATTTTTGGAATCACCTAGAAAATGTTTTGAATAATTTCAAAGCTACACGTACGTCAATCAACCCGCATGACGCAAAACAAACGATCAAGCGTGCTTCAATCGATTTTTTTGCTAATTTTCAATGCACAACACATTTGTTCCCGCGGGATACGAAACTAGACCTCACGGTGGGCCATCTTCACATTTAATTTTGGATATAAATAACGTGAACGTCGGTTCTTTTCCTTTTGAATAAAGTTGTCATCGATATGGACCCACTATGTTCACACAGCTTGAGCGCGCCGCGCGTGAAACTTATCGAACGGTAGCGTGAATTTAATTTTGCATAATTCATTTCGCATTCTCAAACATTTATCATTCATGTTTGAATGCCCATCTCAACGGGGTATAATTGAAAAACTGCGGTAAACACTTTCGGGCTCTAGTTCGTTTCTTCCCAGCAGAAGAATACAGCACGAAGGTTGGAACTGGGATCTTCCCATGACCGGTACACGCGCGCTCGCGCACGCCGTTGGCCGTTGTTCCTTGATTAATATTATTTATTATCGCGCGCGGTATTTGTCAATGATGGTGGAGGAATTTCTCATATAAAATAATAAAACTGTTTAGGTGCTATACTGCTTGATTCACGAACCTGGGAGATGGTGTTGTCTTTGCACACCCAAACGAAAGACTTGCGACACACAATAATCTGATGATTTTTCCAGCAGGACAGTTCATCAGCACAGCGTTACAAAGCGTCGGAAACGGAAAGCGAAAACGAAGAAGTTAAAATAACAAGCAATTTGTATCGAGAAATTAAAAGTGAGAGTGTGTGCGTGCAACATGGAGTTAAACTTTTCAAAGTGCCATGGTAATCTAAAATTTCTCGTTCGGGTGTATCTTTTTGTAAGTTTCTATTTAGGGTCGTCAAATCCGGAGACTTTGATATGAACTGATCCTGCTTTACACCTATGTATGTGAGTTGAATGTATCGTAACTCAATTAAAATCAAGAATGTTAAACTTGTACTAACTGTTGAGCGTGATCATTGAACTTGATCGCGAAGAATTCCTTCCATATCGTACTCTGGCTAGTGGGCACCCAGGGACGACGATGCCAGATCAGCAGCACAACACTGCCGTCCAGTCATCTAACAAATCAGTCTCCCTCTGAAAGCTCGAAACAAAGTGTGGCGAAAAATGCACGAACATGCACTTTCACAATGACGACTGGGCCGAGTTGCTGCACTCAACTCGGACCTTATTTTTTGTTCAACGTGGCGCGGTGCAACGGAATGATGAAACATTACTCCGAATGTTTGCATTAAATATGCTTGCGCTTATAAGTGTTCAAATAACTGTTAAACAGGAAGTTCGAGCTTATCCATTTGATGTCATGTGCACTCTACTACGGTCAGCAGTGTGGTGTGTGGATAGCTTTCGTAGCTTGGAAAATGGGTTTGTTTAAACGCACACACTCACACAAACACACAACCGATGGATGATCAATCTGAAAAGTTCGAAGTTTGTTATTATATTGCGCGTCTCAACTCGGTTTGAAGAGACTTGTTATCTCGGAATGGACGATACCCACTATATAGTAGGTACTGTTATCTGACGTGAACCACAAACAGTCAAGTGGCTCGAGCAGCACACGCAGCAGCTCAAGAAATCAGGTTCCATCATCGCGCAAATGCGAGAGATTTCCGAGGCGCTATCTGCGCTCCAACTTCACCCAAAGTTAATTAATCGGAAGCACTTCAAAGTTGTTCCTCCTGGTGTCATCACTCGCCAGCCAAGCAAATATATTGGCTGAAAAGAGTACATACTTGATGTTTCTACATTATCAGCGCTCGCCCGCCCGAGATAAGGGGGACGAAACACGACTTCCTGCAATAGTGATCGTGTAATGGATACCTGCGAAGCGGGCTGGTCAAAAAATCACGTGAACTGGTCAATTACTTGCCTGCTGATATTTTGGGGAATTTCCCATCATTGTACCACTGTGGTATTGATCAAATTTGAACTTGAATGTCATATCGTCATATCACTAACTTTTCCTTCTATGATTTTTTCTTCAAATTTTATCATTTACCACAATTTTCTCGGACCTAAGCAGCATCTAGCGAGCATCTATGCATGTCTGCTCAACGTGAAGACTCCCATCATTGCCATGATTTTCCGTTCAATGATATAAATTTTGCGTCGCTATCAATATTTTAATAAAATTCCTTCTACAAGTTGTTCAGAACTGTGCCCTACACATGCTGATTCCTCTTGGTAACGATTATCCCATTCCTTGCCAAGTTATGGAAATCGTCATTAATCAATGATTACCAACTAGGACGTCAATGATTGTACCACAAAATTAATACGCATTTTAGAGTGATGACAAATTTTCTTCAAAAATGATTAACGAGTTCACCTTAACTGTCGACTAATGATAAACTTCACTACCAGAGGGCCATAGCAAGAGAGTACAGCGACATGGACTCTCCAGTTAATTTTCAAAAGGTCCTTTGCACCAGTTGTAAACAGTAAACAGTTGGTAGCTTGGCAATTTACCTAAATTGTTGATTGTTGTAATAAATTATGATCCTAAACATCGCTAATGCGAAATAGAATTTTAAAATGAGTGCGGCCAAAATGGCGATGATAAAGCATTAACATTCCAACGCCCAAGGCTCCAAAAAAGTTGGATCGTTCCAACTTTTTTTTTCGCGTGTAAAAAAAAATCGCCCAAAATTCCGCCAAAAATCGCAGAAATTACAGATTTGTCCAAATCAAGTTCTGCAAAATTTTAGGATCATCTAGATATTCTTACAAATCACTGGAAACAAGAATCGTACCGATTGGTTGAGTAATGCCCGAGAACCAGCGAGTTGGAGTTTCTGTTCCACCCTTTTTGGGAGGCTTGGGCATCCGTGTAAGTTAGACATGCGATGGGCGTTCCAGTGTTAAAAATGCATTTTTTGATTTATTAGGCAATTCAAATTTGACTTAAAATTAAAGAAAAAAAACACGAACATATTTTTTGTCCATGATTCGATTATCTGAAGATAAAAAAAAAACCTTCAGATAATCAAACTTCGGATAATCGAGTCTGGACTGTATTTTAATTAGATGTTTACTAAGATTGAAAGTAAAGTTTTAAGAAATTGACAAATCTGTCAACAGTTGAGTTATCCCAATTTCTAATTATGTCCAAATCAATTATGTTACAAATTGACAAATTGATTGAAAGGTGATTTAATGATTATTTCAATGAGACTAAAAATTAAAAAAAAGCTGGATACCAAACATGTTCTACTGTTGTAACCATAGTTCAGTTAGCACTTGCAAAAGAAATATGGTACCTTGCCTTAAGGATCCAAGCTCTCCTGTACTTGCTACAAGTTGAGCTGTCCATTGAAAGTCCGTTTAATACCCACCACACGACGAACAACAACTGGCAGTGTGCACTCACACCGTGTGTAGTAGTAAATCACCATTCGAATTCCGCGCCAAGGTGGCTCTTGGGATCAACAATTGGAATTTAATCAACAACGATATGATGTCAACTCTATGAAATGTATTGGCATGGGTTCGCCCCCGACGACCAGACTCTCAGCTCGAATGAAAACACAGTTCGAACAGCTGATGGTACCGGTACAGATAAAGGCTTATCCAGAGCGGCCCGAATAGATTGTCATTACCGGATTCCTGAGCTTTATCAGGCAATAAAAATACCTTAAGATTTAATCTGCCGAATTCTTTGCTGGCGTGTTGTTCCATTACGGCAAATCCATGTGGTTCGATTGTGTATCGCTTCCTGGAATGTGGGTAAGGCAGTTTAAATCAGTCAAGGTAGTAATTTACCGGAACCCCTAATGGCGGGATGAGAAAAAATTTCTAGCTCAAATGCTAGGGAATTTTGCTGCCGGAACAAGGCTCCTTGTAATAAAAGCCCAAGAATGGGAATCCCGCGTGCTTTACCGATCAGCATGGCGCGGCTTCGCGGTGTGAAAATCGCAAGTGATAATTTGATAGCGAGAGTAACAGAAGGCGCGAAAATTATCATCATTTCTGGCCCAACATCAAGTACCCGCGTCATGTACTGAGCTGACGACTGCTACTTCTTTCAGCAGCAGCATACACACGGCCAATATACGGAATACGGGAAGCATTCGGCACCATCAGTTACAACAACGCGCACAAGTACCACTTATGCGCTCAGTTATCGTGATAATGCTTCCTCATAAATTCACGTAAATGATCATTTTTGGTGTATATCCTGGAGCGAAAATTGCAGCTGAGATAAACACGTTCTGATTTCGATAGCAAGTTTTTTTTTCTGAAAAGCACAACTTGAGATCATATCAGATAGCTGCCGGAAGCTCAATGGTGCTGCGTGCACAGTTAATTTCAAAATCATTTACTTTGATATTTTAATCAACTTAATTTATGGGTATATTTTGTTATTACACATTAACAATACATTTATTTATTGAACATGGTTTTATTATTGAAAAATAAGCTGAGTAACTCTGGTAGCCCTATTCGGCGGCAATGTGCCCATTTCACACATGCCAAGAAGCATTTTCCCCCAAAGTCCAAAGATGGAGTTCGCTGCTCACCACGTGTAAGACAGATCGTTGATTCGCCGCTTCAACTGCATCAGATAAGTATAAAACACGCGTCGCTTAGCCGCAAGCGATTGCAGAAGGCGCGATTCATCCAATTTATACGGCAACGGCTGACTTGGGCATTCCCACGTTTTTTCTTCATTTCGTAGGGAGCCATGGTAAATCGGGAGCATATCATCCACACCTTCTCGACCACGTTGCAAGGATACAAGGATCATGTGCGCCAAAACAGCTGCTGGCTTTTGGAGTATAGTTTCCTCTTCATTTGATCAAATTATAAAATAAAGACCGCATCAAATTTCATCTTCTGATGTGTGTGCGGTGCGTTAAACGGATGACCCACGAGCGCGAATTGTGCCTTTCTTTGGGCCAGATGCCGCACATTTTGATAAGTGAAGGTTACCTTATGCAAATTAAAGCCCTGTTTAGCCAAATGAGCGAAGCTGCGCGGTATTTTGTGAGGCTCTCGGGGTAGGTTTTGGGTTTCAATCTCATTCCCATCTTGTTAAGAGGCGTGATGTGGTGTTTTTAGCGCTCTGTTTTTGTTTTTTTTTTTCTCTCTCTCGCACTCTGGCATATATAAAGATGTTGATGACGATGATAATGAAGCGACGTCGCCCCTGAGCTTGATAATGATGATAACTGGCATCAGATTGGACGGCGGGTCGGGTCGGAACAGGACATTTAAAAGAGATGAAATTTGCCGCTATCTGCCGTCACCGACCGGCAGGAGTGAAGGTTATCGCCTCTGGTCTCTGCGCGGCTGAAAGATATCGTTTACCCCGACATTTTAGCAGAGAGAAAGAGAGACAGAGCGATTGGCCCCAAATTACATGCATTTAAATGGAAATCTACTCTTTTTAGGAGGATAATTTATTTATTGCAACTTCACAGAAGATGATGGAGTTGTTTTGGAGAATTGAAAGCAGGAATTAACTCGTGAATAATAGCCTAATTTGATCATGCATAATTATTCTTTGGGTTTTAAAAGCTGTTTTGAGATAACTTTTTGTTATTGCTCCAAAAATCCGAGCGCTTGTTTGCTTTACTTTGTTGCTGGAGATATCTTAATGGCCACCCAGGTGAATAATTCCGGTAACATCTTGGCTGCTTATGATTCATCCAAGATGAAACCAGTTCTGGTTTATGTTCTCTACCTTTTTTATCGCTAGATATTTTGAGAGAATTGGAGATTTTAAACATGATAGTACTGACATCTTTTTCCTTTTCATAATTATTTTTAAAACTTTCGTTTTTGTACTTTCTTAGCGCATGTGAACTTATTTATATGCGCTAGTTACAAAATAGCACGAGGACGTTCACCACTGACGCGGCCATGAACTTGCATTGTAGTACTGCACGGGTCGATTCAATTACCCGATAAAAAAATTACATCCTTACCTTAATGAAGCAATTTATTGGGAGAGAAATTGAGTGCAACACTAAGTACCAAACGTAATCGAGTGCAGTTCACATGGCAGATAGATACGAGCTCTGGAAGGTTCCCACTGAACCAAACCGAGAGTATGGAAACTCCCAGCGCAGTAGTGAAATGAATCCAATTAATTGCAGATTTGCTCCATCAACTTAATAAGTCGACACAATATGTATTAAACCGGAATAGAATCATTTTGCGCAAGAAGAATTCGTTGGGCAGCGTGTTACGTGTTGAGACGCCATGAAACGAGAGAAGCAACAGGAATTTGCGCCGAGTTGGAGGGGAAAGATAAAAAAGGGATTAATAATAAACAACAAATGTATGATATCAGCTCAAGCTGGCCATCGGTCGACGGTCGACGTGCTGCTGTTGTTGCTGTTGCTTATCGTAACGCAAAATACGACACAGTTTAGGCTCAGCCAGACACTTGTTCGATGCGCCACAGTCTGTTGGCGCTCTGTTCTAACGCCCCAAACCTCTAGCAGTCAGTGTTGCACCCCCACCCAGCTCATATTCTTTAGATTAATAAATTGTAGCTTATACGTGGCGCAGCAATAGATATGCCAAGCTCAGTAATAACGAGGATCATTGGCTGTAATTAGTATCTGGCGCCTGTCATACTGAGTGCCTTTGGTAAACGGCGTTTGACTGCGAACCATGTAATCAGGGCCTAACAGCCACGGCAGCAGTCCAGTCGCAATTGACTTGTGCCGGGAGCCGTGATGAAATGCTTGTTGGCGGCAAATAAAGCCGATTCAAGACGAATTTCAGAGTCACATTCTTGCTGACTGGCTCACTATTTAAAATTTCCATCTCAAGCGAAATAGTACTGTAGGACTAATAAGATGCAATCATCCCTAAAAGACTTATGATGTTTCAGAATCTTGCTGTGTACAACCATATTCCTATGAACCTTCATCAACCCAGAAGAACTTGGACTTGATTTTGAATTTGCATTTACAGTATACTACTGATCCCAAAGCTTTACTGAGAATCACATATTTGTCTCATATCTTAATCTTCTAAAAAATAAGCTGTTAGTCAGTGTATCCTCAAATTGTTTTGTTTCTCAAACTTGTAACAATAGGACAAGCATGCCTCCATCGTTCAATATAGAGTATCTCTCACTATACAGCTCATGACCTAATCAGCTCGGTAGTCGGCTCGGCTAACAGACAATGTGATTTTGCTGTGATTCACGACTGTTTTGAATCTGAGAACCAGTCAGCCTACCAGACGGTAGCCTTTTTCCTGCTACTCTTGGTCTTTGCCTAGAAATTGAACGAAAGCGTTCCATTACTAGTTTACGGGCCTGATTTGAATACAAATTTTTCGGCGGAATGAAGCTCTCTGCCATTGTCTTTGCTGTGTGACCTCGCACACAATGCTACACGTACGCGCTTTCGTGATGACTTGAGAGTTGCGACGTTTTTTTTTGATATTGAGTAAATTCAAAGCAAATATTTTTTTAAATTTTAATGGTTTAGGTAGATCCAAAAAAATCTTGTAAAACATTATGTGAAAAAGCATGAGGTTCCATCGTTCGATTACATCTTCTAAATTGCTTTTCAACCGATATCTAGTGATAAAATGCTTATTTTTTATAAGGCGAAATTCTACTAATTCTACTAACGAACGAGAAACTCCCCTATTTAACGTAAAGGTTAAGTAACATTCCCTGTTTTCACTCCTGTACTGTACGTACTTGAAAATTTGGCATCAGACATTATAAATGACAAATTATTTTTTTCGAGAAAAAACGCTTATTGGTTTTGTGAGCAAATTTTTTTGAAGGCGTAATTTACCATTATTCGTTTGATTTTTCGCCACAACTAAACACTTATTTAGTGAAGTTCAATGTTCAGAATTTGCATTGGACCATCCTTTGAAAATCTCGATTTTGTGCATAACGTATAATAGCCGTTTTTCAAAAATGGACAGTGTTCTTAGTCTTGCGTAGCCTCTAAACCACGAAAAGAGTATTTTACAGTCGTTACTTCCATAGTCGAAAGAAATAGTTCACCGCAAATGGACCAGAAGCCTGCAAACATAACTCACCATCAGGAGGCACAAAATCTCGGCATAGACGGTAAGCTGTGGTAACCTGTTAATGAAAAGGAGAAAAAGCAAGTCGGTTAGTTCATCTTGAATGGTAGCAGAAAAGAATAAAAAAAAACGATTTCGATATTAACCCGCCGTCTGCATGTGGTTTGTGACTTAGTCTCACATTTACTGTTTTGCAATAATGTAGTGGTTAGATACCTGTGGTTGAGCAGTTTTTTTTAAAGAAGAAGTTTGTAATAGTGAATAAATAGTTGATAACAAACAATAACAAACAACTTGTTTTCTTCAAAAACAAGTTGCAAAGTTGCATTACCATAACTGTTGGTTAGCTCAGAACAGTTCAGATTGAACTTGACCAAGAACTAGTGGCTTGATTGCAAAAAAAATCACTCTGTTTAGTAAACATTCAATCTTAATCTAGAACTAATGTCAATATCAACCTTACTCCTGTTGTTCCACCCTGCTTGATGATGTTTACAGGGAAAAAGTGTACAATAAATTCAGTACAACAAATTTGAACGCGCTGACAACGTGCAAATGCACATGTGATTTTCAACGTGTTTTGTGATGGTGGTGGCAATGGGGCTGATGCTCCCCATCGCGTGATACGCGATACGGTGATATGTAAGCTAGACAGAGCAAAAGAGCAGGAAATCTGATAGCGTTAATCAGCAGTGACCTCTGAACCTGTCCCTATGAGCCGGTTAAGCTCAAAATCTGTTGGGATAGCACTCCAACTCCCCTCTGATGTGTTATGTTCTCACTAATGTCTGATTAAGGTTAAAATAAAAAGTGCAAATATTTTACCCACTTTTTAACTACTTTTCAACGTGTCGATCAAAACTGGTTCCTGGCCAGCCTCTTGCCAACCCAAACCGCATACATATTGCATCAGAGTGTAGTGCCACCAAAGTGTGTGTGTGTGTGTGTGTGTTTGTAAGGAGAGTACAGGCAGTGCTCGTGTTTCAACGAGAGTTGTGCGGTGATGTCGTACATGGCAGTCTCAGCAGTGTTGGGAAGTCGGGTTCATAAAATACTTTACGAGCCACACACGGCAGCGTCCGAGGCTGAGCAATAAGGGTCACATAATTAGTGCAAAGTAAACATAACATTGACCAGCAGGCAGCGTAAGGGCACACACGGCTACAGAGCACGCTTGGCGAATACTTTCTAGCCATGTTTGAATGGAACGGAATCTGATGCCGAACAGCATATCTGGTTGTCAAAAAGATCGCTATCTGTTTGAAATGTACAAGTGCGAGATACATTACCACCTGTTTGTAGCAATGATTAGTTGTGTTACATTTTATTAAAAAGGCCACATCAGGAGCTGAAGAGATTCGCTTTCTGTGGATTTGTTTGCACTGCTAAGCAGTTAAAAGAGAATAGAATAACTATAAATAAATTTAATATAATTGTGTTTCTTTTAATACAATTTTCTAAAGTAAAATGTAAATTTTCGTTATGCCGTTTTACCCTTCAAAGGATGTTGGTGTTGCAAAAATTATAAAGATAACCGGGAAGGAAATCAACAGTTAGGGACCATCCATAAACCACGTGGACATTTTTTTGAAATCTCACCCCCCCCCCCCGTGAACAATTCCATACAACCCCCTAATGTGTTTACATGATTTATGGTTGAATCCGATTTCAGAGCTAAATGTTACGTATTTTCTCACTTGAAAACTAAGCGAAATATCTCCATAGTCAAATAACATAGGTCGATGACTTAATATAACTTCAATCTCGCAAAAATGGATAATGCTATTGGGGTATAGTATAACACAACTCAACATTTTTGAAGTTGATGTAAATAAACGCGTCAGTTTCGCCAAGGCCCTGTCAAAAAGTTAAATTGGAAATTTTTGATATAAATGCTACACACCAATTTCTATTTACTGAATTCAGTTAAATTTACTGAAATCCACTTTCCCGAAATTTTCAGTAAATTAATACATGCTGAAACTTCAGCTCTATTCCAATTTTAACTGAAGTTCAGCGAAAAACTAACTGAAGATTTCAGTAGTGCACTTTTCAGTAAATATTAACTGAAAACGAAAATCAGAATTAATCTAAGGGGTGCGCATGGTTGTTTATAAAAGGAAGCGCATGGTGACTTGTGATGAATCTATAGCATGTATACTAAGGTGCCCAGAATATGGGACTTTTTCTCAAAACCTTGCTCCACAAGCTGATTATTGTTTCTTGAGCTATTTTAGGACTCTGGGCCAAATATGAGCAAAATCAGTTAACATTTACCCATTGATTATCGAAGGTGAAGTTTGTATGGGAAAACCCGAATAAATGTATGGAAAACCCAATTTTCTTACGGTTTGGTCTGCAGGGTGCGCTACTTCCTTCCAAACAATCCCAAAACTGAGATTATTATTGAAAATTTAATGCTCTACAACTTTGTAGAACATCACTGGCGTGCCCAGCTCTTTGAGGAAGGTGGGGCAATAATATGGAAGTTTTGAAAAATACGTCATTTGTGGACACCCCCTGACCAAATGTAGAACAAATTTCTGAGGATGGTGGGGCAGTTGCCCCATGTTGCCCCACCCTGTGCACGCTAGTGTAGAACATACCAAAGCTTTGAAACTCGATCTTGAAAAGTTATTAGTGATTTAAAATTGTAATTTTTGTATGAAAAACTTTTTTTTAACAACTTTTGGCTCGAGTAACAATCGGTTAATCTCAACCAATTGTGCTCAAAATTTGCACATTTGTGCTTATAATAACACAAAAAACCGTTTCCGCTTATGATGCAGGGGGTCATTTTTTCTGGGCACCCTAATGTATACCCAAAATTTATAATTTCATTTAGTGGCATTGATTTCACTAAAATTAAATTCTGATCTCATACCTTGACAAAACAGAAGCGTTTACTGACAAATTTACAAAATTTCGAGTTTTGTAATCCATCAATTAAGTAAATATTCTGTATAAATCAGTGGTTCTCAACCTGTATTGATCCATTCCCCCCTTGGCTGAATTTCAGGAACATCATTCCCCCCCCAACTAATTGCACAAATGTCATATTTTTGGTATTAATGTTTGCATAAACTTTAAATTTTTCACAACATTTCATTTTTTCTTCACTCGCAACAATTTACACATACTTGCAGCATTTTTAAAATGCATTTTCATTATCTGTTCATATTTAATGGAATGCAAAAGCTCCCGAAAAATCTTTTTATTATAATCTTTTTATAAATGTTCCTGTATGTTGCAATATTATAAACACTAACAGTTTCAGTTTTTATCAATCACAGACAGAAATCATGACTGATATTTTATTTAAAGAAAAAGACAAAATAGACTTCATATAATTTTTACAAAAACTAATATTTGATGCTCGATTATTTTTCAAAGTAATGGAATTTTGCCCAAAACGATGCAAAAACTCCCAGGAATTAATTTGAATAATGTTCGAAAAAACGAATCAACGCAAAACTTCACAAATATATTTTATAAAAAGCTTCCCAGTTGAAAAAACTAAACTTAACAAAACCAAAGCAAAATTGACATAAAATAAAAATATTTTCAAAACATTCTCATTTTGAAAATAATGGACGAAAACGGCTTTCCCGGGAAGCTGATAAGACTGACCAGAATGACGATGGATGGTGCTAGGTGTTGTGTGAAGATATCGGGTGCGGAATCGGACTCGTTTCCTTCACTCGGGGGGCTTCGGCAAGGCGATGGGATTTCTTGCCTCTGTTTCAATGTGGTACTGGAAGGTGTTATGAGACGAGCGGGCTTCAATATGCGGGGCACGATCTTCAGCAAGTCCAACCAATTCATCTGCTACGCCGACGATATGGACATTGTTGGCAGAACGCTCAAGGCGGTTGCTGATGCGTACACCGGCTTGAAGCGGGAAGCAGAAAAGGTTGGGCTAAGGGTGAATGTGGCGAAGACAATGTACCTGCTGGCAGGAGGAACCGAGTCCCTTAGGGCTCGCATTGGACCGTGCGTTACGATCGACGGCGACGAATTCGAGGTGGTAGAGGAGTTTGTATACCTCGGATCGTTGGTGACGTCGGACAACAGCTGCAGCAGGGAAATTCGGAGACGCATCATCGCTGGAAGTCGTGCCTATTTCGGTCTCCACAAGAGCCTAAGGTCCCGGAAATTCTCCTACATACGAAGTGTTCCATCTACAAGTCGCTGATAAGACCGGTCGTCCTCTACGGGCACGAGACGTGGACAATGCTCGAGGAGGATCTACGAGCGCTAAGCGTATTCGAACGTCGAGTGCTCAGGACCATCTTCGGCGGCGTATTTGGGAACGACGGATGGCGGCGGAGAATGAACCACGAGCTTGCGCAGCTCTACAACGAACCAAGCATCCGGAAGGTCGCGAAGGCTGGACGGTTGCAGTGGGCGGGTCATGTTGCTAAGATGCCGGAGCGACCCGAGCAATTGAGCCAGCGGAACCAGAGGATCAACCCTGCGAAATTGGTGTTTGTGTCGGAGCCGGTAGGAACAAGACGTAGGGGGGTGCAACGCGCGAGGTGGGTGGACCAAGTGGAGAACGATTTGGAGAGAGTGGGTGCCCCGCAAAACTGGAGACAAGCAGCCATGGACCGAGCTTGTTGGCGGAGAATCGTGCAGCAGGCCAAGCTAATGGTGTAGCGCCAACAAAAGTAAGTAAGTAAGTCTCATTTTGAAAGGAAATGAAATTTAGCTTGAATTTATTTAAAAAAATATTAGTAAAGCTAATTTTTGAAATTTATAACAAAATATGCTCATGTTTAAAATAATGTTATTATTTATAAAATTATTTATGAAATTCCATTCTTTAAAAATTGCTCATGTTTGAGAGAATGCAAATATAAAAAAAATGATGGTATTATTCAGAACAATTTGAAGGAGTAAACTTTTTTGAATTATAGGTTTTGTTAGCTATATTTTTGAAACATCTGCAAAGATAAAATAAAATAAAAATTGCTGTTGTATTTTATCACAGAAATTCCCATATATTTAAAATATATTTTGAACTTCACAGGTTATTGAAATACAACCAAAGATCTATATTTTTTACAAAAACGCATTGGTTTTCTATTACATCGTCATTCCCCCCCCAAGAACGGCCAAATTCCTCCCCAGGGGGGAATTCCTCACCGGTTGAGAAACACTGGTATAAATAGTAAAAAAAACTAGGTTAAAAATTTGCTTACATTCATCAAACACTACAATTTAACCTAAAAAATATACAGCTAGTCCCCAAGATTGAGCTCATCGCGAGACTGTGCAAGGTGCAACCGAAGACAAGCGCCTACTATGACCGAAAGACGAAAGCGTAACCAAAACTAAAGAGGTGCATCCGGACATATCGTATCACCAATAGTAGGTACACCACGCCACAGTAGGCTTGTGATGAGTTGACCAAGCAGCCAAGGTAAGAAAGAAAGATAGATATAAAAATGCAGATATGGATCTTTTTTCTCGGTAGTGATCCAACACCAAAACGAAACCGTCATGTAGCCGTGTTGTTGCAGGAGGCCTCTACGATGTACCCCCCATGTCAGTGTTATTTATCCTCGGTCACTATTATCTATTTACTTTCCAACGGCATGTCCCCGATCAAATTCAACCGGACAATCAAGTTGCATTTTAGATGCGGGGTATGCTTTCATAAGAAATCGATATATTTCGTTTTGTTACATGATATACCTTTCCCAGCCGTCCCATGCAGCCCGAGGATGATACTAAACTGGTGGTAAAGTGGCCACGGTCAACGAGCTATATGGTCGTGTGTGCAGGTGCTTTCTTCCTGCCCAGCCACAAGTTCGACATAGTAGGCCTGAAATCTCGATTTTCAAAGAATAACTAGCATTGATTTTTAAATTTAACTGCAATTGACTTCTAGCTGTCAACATCGAGAATGAGAAAAAATGTTTTACAGAATGATTCAAAATGAAATATTTTTTCTTGAAGCCCAGCTATGGAAGAAAATCAGGGTAAAATATCTAAAAACAAAAGGAACGTATTTTTGGACTAAATGGAATCAGAGAGAACGTCCAGAAAGGGATTTTTGGAGCTAGAAAGAATATCGAGGAAAGAAAAGTATCGAAGCAGGGACTGAAGAAACCATCAAAAGATGGAGAAATATTGAGAAAGTGAAGATTGACAATTATACTTTTGAGAATATTTGGAGTATTTTTTGTGAAAATATAAAAAAAATGTGAAAGGGTTCATTTTTTCGAACTAACAAATACACCTGAGATCTTGAAATAAGGAGAATGTATTCAATGGTAATCCAAATCTAGGTGATATCAATCGGTAATCAATTCGCACCGGCCAGTCGGACATTTTCTAATGTGCTAACCAACACCTTCGAACTCTCCAGATAACTCGCTGCTTGGGAACCGATGAATGAAAAATTTATTATTCCCTTGGGGTGGGCGCTATCAGAATCATCTGATATTGCAACGTGTCATAAATTTTGATTGCAACAAAAAGTATGAACCAAAACACGCAGTTAATTGTGATTTAAAATGTTAGGAACGGTGTTTGGGATCGATAATTTCACTAATTTTATTGGTATTGTAGAATAAATAATTGGGTAATTCAATGCTCCACGAGTTCGACCACACTCTAGAGTGGGTGTTTACGAGGTTGTCTTATCATCATCAAGCTTTGTTGTATTTCCCAAAAACGAAAATACATGTGAAATAAAGTCACATGCAGTCCCAGCAGGGTGCCACCTGCGTGGTACGTTTTTATTAATTTCGTTAACAAACCTATAGAGCACAAGAGCCAGAGCGCTGAACAACAAGCTCCAGATTTTCGAACAAACTGGTTGTCGCCGCCACGAGTCGCTCTTTACTACAAAAAAAAGGACCTCAACGTGCCACACGGCAGTGCCCATGAGCTTTTTTTTGATGGTATGAAACTTAATCCGACACAATACGAAAATAAACACGAGCATTCATTCATCGGCAGCCGCAGTGGCCGGCGCAGTACAACGGCACCCATCAGGGACTCTTCGATATGTCATGGGTTTATAGCAGTCACTCATTGAAGCGTTAAAACAGTCCGCCACCTTCACCTGAGTGTGCACAGTAAAAAAGGGGACTCCAAATCAAAAATTGTGTTAGTAGGGGAAGGTGGGGCAAGACGACCATATGGGGCAAGAGGAACAATTGCTCGTACGGCAGTAATTTTTACAATTTTGATTATTTCCAGTATGAGGAATTGTTGCTAGCAATGCAAATAGCTGATTCTACTACCACATAACCGCCAAAACGACGTAAACGCCACGGGGCATAAGATTTAGTGAAGTTTTTCAAAACCTTTGTTTTCTTATAATATTTGGAAAGTGCAAAATAAGGCTTAGGGTTTGCTTTAAGGCACATTTTATCAAAATGCTATTTTCCTAGATCAGTAGTGTCCCTACCAATGACATGCACCTATTACGAAGTATGATTTAACTTTTGGTTATTTTTGTTGAGAGCTTTTAAAAATCTTGTTCAGGTGGGGCAAGTGTACCATATGGATTTTTAGTATGGAAAAAATACGAATTGCTGCAACAACATATTTTATTGGGAAATAAATACTTGATAGTGCTTAAAACTGATTAACAATTGTTAAAAAAATGTCCATAAAAAATTAAGTGATATTATGATAATTTACTATTTATCATCTAAGTAATTTTTTTTCGTAAAAACGATAAAATTCTTAGTAAAATATTATTATTTAATCTAAAAATGGAAGAAACCTTTCAAATACATTCTAATCTGATGTATCTAAGTGATAACAGTTCAATTGTTAGCAAATTAACATGTTTTTTCATGCATTGTTCCTCTTGCCCCAACGGGTTGTTCGTCTTGCCCCACTAGTTGAGTAGAACGTACGGAAAATCAAAAATTCTAAAATCAATTTTTTATATTAAATAACTGAATTTTTTAAAAACTGTTTCTTACAAAGTCTTAGTCAAGACCTAGAAAAAATGATTATAATAAAATCCGATAGATTTTTTAATTTTATAATGGGTTATAACGAGCATTTCCTTAGCTTGTTACACTTGCCCCACTTTCCCCTACTCCGTAAGAAATTTGTGAAACTTTGTCATATCCGACCAACTTACACTCAAAACAGCTCAACTTTATACCTTCCCCTTTTAACTGGGAGTTTTAAAGTGACAGCAGTATGTTTACATCCACGCTGACAAAGTGAGGTACATTTCCGTTATTTCAGTGTAAAGTTGGATATTTTTTTTTCACTGTGCAACACTGTTGCTGCTGCTGAAGAAGGCAACCCAAGGAGAGAAAGAGATGCGCCTCAAAACCAAAAAACCAATGAAATGCAACCACCAAAGTTTGTAATAAATAATTTATGAATGAACACAGCGGTGCTTTTTTATAAAGGCAGCAGAGATTATGATATTTGATACTTTTCGATTTGTTCACGTCTTTTACGTGCGAGCATTGTCTCCCGCCCTTTCGGAAACTGCTGGCCATACGCGGCCAACGACAACGCCGCGTGAAAATTCAAGGTGTAAAAATGATTGACGTAAAGCTCGGGGATCCGGTTTTAGGCGTTTGTTTTTGGAATTTGGAAATTGGACTGCGCTGCAGCTACACACAGCTCTGATTGGCGGGCTTATTAAGAATCTCGTTGAGTTGAGGTTGGACCGCGCTGCTGCTGATTGATAACTGTATGCTTTGTAAAGCGCGTGGGAGCAACTTGGTAACATATAAATCATACACACGATATGTATCTGGAGCCGGTGCATTCCATGTGGTTCTTGTAAGACTACATGGCACGTTGACAAGTGTCGGTATGCGGTTTGGAGGGTTTTAATTATCTCTGTTAGATAATAAACTGATGTGGCTTTTATAACTCTTTTGAGCACTAATTGTAAAACATATTCTGAAAAGCTTAAAGTCACAACTTATCATTATTATACATGTAAAAAGTACATGCAAATGGTTATATGCAGTATAAGTTACATATAAGACTATAAATTCACTTGACAAATGAACTTATGTTTGGCTGAAAAAAACTTTGTCCGAATTTGTTTAATTCAGTTCAGTTTCGGGTTTCGAAAAAATAGTTAACCGATTCTTAGCGAAGCTACACCAAAATGTCACTTTTTTCAATTTTCAATGTGATTTTTTATATGAAAAATTTCATTTTAATTATGATCTAATAATTGCAATATGCTTTAAATGCGTTTTCTTATCTGAAATGCCAAAAATATTGACCAAATAAGGTGTGCAAGTCATTGAATGGGAGAGGAGTTTTTTCATAAATCTGCTCCTTTCGTTGTCCCGTCACGAAAAGAAATGGCTGGCAAAAACTCAAATCTCAACCAAATCTTTCAGTTCAAGGAGCAAAAGTTTCATTTTTCAATTTGTGATAATGTGTAGAAGAGCAAAAGTTTTAAAAAATCAATCTGGCAAAACTGTGTCGATTTTTTTGATGTGCCTTTTAAAATTCCAGTTTTACGATGTTGTCCCGTCCCGCTACATTTTCATTTCAGGAGAAGCACAGGTATAATATTGTTCATTATGCATGTCATTTCTATGTTGGAAAATCAATTATCTTTTCAAATATGTAATAACATTGGGGGGTTTCTTCTTTAATTGTGCCACTACAGCCAAAACGCTGAAAAAAAATTTTTGAAAAGGAGCCGAAGAATCGGTCAGTTGTGCTTTCCCCTCTTTTATAGGTTGCAAATTGTTAATATTTTTAAAAGTTTAGCATTATCACTAGGACTCCGAAATAAGTTGTTAAATTATCTAAGATCATTTCTTAATACAGCTCAGACTCGACTGTCCGAATTCCTCGCAAAAAATCTACAAGATGACCACGAAACCATTTTATTTCGTTGTCTTATTTGAGGTCGTCAATCTCAAATGTGACCCCAATTATTCTCCCAAGTGATCTGGGAATGTGTTACCCAAGACAGTGGCCAATATGCCGGTGGTGTAATATTGAGAGCATTCATTCGGTATTGTAGCTGGCAACCAACCACTCGATTTTGTCTAATTTTAGGTTGCGGAACTCATAAAAAGTGACCAACCACCGATGATAAGTGTAATCAGCTTAGTTTTAGCAGTTTTGATTCTCCAGAAATTATGAGAAAAATCCTATAGTCGCTCCACACTGACTTCGTGACTAATTTAGACTACACCCAAAACTGGCAGCGCTAGTCCGAGAGAATGATGGTCTCGAGTTGAGAGAATAGTGGTACCATTCACGGACGCAGAGAACACAGCTCGAGATGGGCGATAGAACTATTCTCTCGAGGTTCATTTGCAAAAAAAGTTCATCCGTCAAACAAAAAAACCAAAAGTGTCGACAACGGGAATCGAACCAGAGACCTTTGACAAACCAATCCAATGACTTAGCTGCCTCGGCCACCACAGCTTGGTGACCAAGGAGAAGTCAGAAGTCGATGTATGACACTTGTTGGAGATATATTGATTCAACTAACGAATGAACTCATTTGTTATGATGGTGTGAGTTGGTACCATTATTCTATCGATTTTGGCACTGAGCCCTCAATAAATTTTGAGAGAAAGATTATCTCGATTCTGAATTTTGGGTGTAGTAAACTATAAAGTTCGAATTTAAATACGCACGAACACACTTCTCACTGCAATCTTGGAACAGCTTAGATAAATCCATCGCTAACCTTTTTTAGGCCAGCAGACAGAACTGTCGCACCACTAACATTCCCTCACGTGTGTGAGAACAACGGTGAGATCAAACGCGAAGCTGCAGCTTCAGAGCGACATTTCACATTTCCTCCTCGTCATGAGCATCGCGTTCTGCGCTCAATGCAAAGTCGTAAAACGAATTGGAGGAACAACAAACACAATGGTTTCGTAAAAACGTAAACTTAACAATGACCACAATGTGCTGAAGAAAAATAAACCGTACTATTTTGCTTGCAAGATTAGGATGGTTGAAGGATTTTATTTTATGGGATTTTAAAGGGTTTAAAGAGTACTTAGTATGTGTTTGAAAGTTATTTAACTTTAATCCATTCGTTTGGTATCATCATAGGAGACACACATACGCTAGATAAAGCATGAAATGTTTTGCTTTGCGGCAACCATCAATAAAACTTGAAGCTGGTCAAACTGCCAATATAAATAAACAGTAGCTCTCCAAAGTTGTCCGCCTTGCCTCGAAACTTCCCTTCAACAACGAGCTCTAAGCGCACGCTGCCTGGGCGCTTAATAAAAAGGTTAAGCTGGAGCCAAGTGCTCACATGCATGTCTCCAGCAACCGGATTTTGTTTCAACTTATCAACCGATTTGTCATACTCATTATGTCCCCTGATAAGAGTGAGAAAGAGAGAGAGACCACTCAAAAGACGCCGTACTCGACGAGCTTTGGGGCACGGCTTATTCAATGCCGTGCAAAATATTTCATTAGTTCTGGTCGTAGCGAATTCCCGCGCCCTGGCCAACTGGCACTGGTCCTTGCCAGGCCGGATGACGTTTGTTGCGAGGGAACTGGTGCAAGTGCATGGGACTTTTTTTCTCCCTTCATTTTCATTTTAATTTTATTGCACAAACCTGACCTAACACAACGAGTCTACGGGAAATTTTCTTCCGTCCGTCACGCAATTGCAAACTCACAATTTTCGACTCCACGGGGCCTAAGGTTCTCCTAACCCCAAAAGCAGTGTTGGCGTTTTGTCAAGGCCCATAACAATCATTTGAGTCAAATTAAGAGGACAGAAATTTATTCCCAGCAATTATCACAAAGTGCAGAAAAAATGCAATCAGGTTCTTATCTTCCAATGGCTGTAGTAAACATGGAAAATGTCTAAATCAGATAAACGTTTTTACACATGCCGATTGGCACCATAACAATGATAATCGGAATGCTTGTATTGATTTGGAATGTGAACTGGAAAATAATCATATCGTCATACTGATTTTTACAGGAAAACCATGCTCAAAACATTTAGGTAACGTAAACGTTGAATATCAAGATGATATACAGTCCTGACTCGATTATTCGAATTTCAACATCATATTCGAGTTCGCATTTAATTTTCAAAATTTCATACACGTCATTTTGGCCGCCATCTTGGATATAAAAAATTTAAATTACTTTAGCATAGCTTGGGGGTCATACTTGAAACTCGACTCGACAATCAAAAATCAGATAACGAAAAAAAAATGTTTTTTTCTATCCGATTAAAATAATGGTCAAATTGGAAAAAAAATCGAATTCATCGAAATAATTTTCACGAATTTTGAGTTTCTGTTGGGTAACACACATCACAACAATACGCTAAAAAAACAAACAACTTTGTTTCACCAAGTCGTGACGCGACAAAACAGGACTAGCAATTTGTTTTGTTCCCTTCTAAATCATTCAAGACTCGTCGGATTAAAATCATAACTCGCCCCATTACTAATGATCCGTCAGTGTGAAGTGTGAACTTTCTGACTCACCCTATCCTGAGTGCAGAGGAACTAAATCCAAACAGAACAATTGCGCCACTAGACATGCACCAACCACTCCGCGGGTGAATTCGGGTGCGATGTAATAGACCAAATGAAAAAAAAATCACGGAGCACGTGGTGCATGTTACCCCCTTATAGGCCGTGAGCAGAAACGGCAACAACAAAAAAGGGACAGACTCTTCTCCTTCCGTTATTCGACCGACCGAATAAAAATCATATCCGTCCCAGACTGACTATGGGCAATAATTGGAAGTTGTGTGCTACCCTCGGTGCTGCTGCTGCTAAAAACATTGTTTATTTATACCCACCGCACAGATCGCTTACCCTCTAGGAAGAGAGCTATACGTAATATAAAAAAATAAATGACAAGGAGTGAAAGCAACGCTGGTTCATGCAAACCTATGCGGTGTGAGGGCACATCACATCATAACTACCATCGGAGCAATAAAGTGTCTATTCAGAATGATACCGAGGCAACGCGGTGGGGTTAAAATGTTTCGGAATAGCCGGAATAGCAAAGTGTTAACGAGTTACAAGATAATGAATTACATACCAATCAAATCAATCAACAACAAGAAACGTTAATAAACATTTAAAGCAATTCAACTCATTAAGAAAACTGTTTGATTTCTAAACGGGGATACAGTTGAGTTACACATTTGTTCTAAAGGGTATCACAAAGTTCAAGGCAAGTTTTGCATGTTTCGTGAAAAATATCCTTTTTAAGTTATGTCGATGCCTTTTTGCGATTCACGTTTAGGTTATACGGATGAACATCAACATCGCAATTGAGCGCTTTATTTCTAAAAATGAATTTTGGTACAACTTTTAAAGGCGGTCGAGAAAATAAACGACAAAAACTTTGTATACCATTTGTACCAGCCTAAGGGAAGCTAAAATAAGGGGGTGCGCATGGTTGCTTACAGAAATGTCTTTGAAAATACTTTGAAGTCAAAAACTTTTTCTCGTTAAAATTAAAGTAAAGATGTGCAAATTGAACTTTTTGGTCTTTTTTTTAATGGTTAACTTATGATACCTTATGATTTCGCTACACATTACCAAACAAAAAATATGAAAATTTTGATAGCGAAAAAAATTGTTCAAATGTTAAATTTAATTGTTCATCAAAATAAAAAATAAAAGCAAATATGACGAATTATTGGCTGCTATTAAAAAGCCCTCGCCTTTCTTCTGTTGTTATTTTATTTATTTCTAAGTTTGTACGTTATAAGCTGAATTATTTTGCCGACGGTAATCTGTTGTGCATTTTCAGTATGATTCTTCTGCTTTTTTTATGCATATTAAACACCAATTTAAGTTTATCATCAAGATATTACAAGATTTTTCCCAAGAACATGTTTCCTAACCGTTCCTAGTCCCCTTGAATTGCTCATCAAATCCGGAAGGACAAATTTAACAAACAAAACCACCCTTTCCAGCCCACTGTGGTTTCTATTTCCCTCCCCGAACCAACCATTCTTCGGTTCGTTCTATTGTGAAAGAATTTACACCGCTCGATAAATTTACCCTCTCTTTCTCTTCGTGCTTTAATTCAAATTTCATCGAGGGTATTAATTACTTTCGCCGCCGCCGTCGTCGTCGCCTGCTTTGGTACCTATACTGCTGGTGTTGGTATCCTTGTTGCGATAACACACATCGCTCGCTAGGCAAAAAACCAAAGCAAGCCCGGTCTGACAGGCAGGGAACGTCTGTATTTTCAATGTAATGAAACGTAGCGCGGGGACAGACTTTCTTTCGACTCACACGTTTCATTCTCTAGGATTATTTACCACACTTTCAATAAAGAACGTTTTCATAGAAATATTGCAGAAAAGAGGGCTTCACGCGGATGAGTACGCACTCGAAGCAATAAGTGTGTGTGTGTGTGTGTGTTTGAGAGATACTTACATCGTATTTATTTGGCCTCATTGTACCTTTTTATTTTTTATTAATAAAATGTCACATTCGTTAATGCTACTAAACTGATAGCCACCGATCCAGATTGCGGGAGTTGTTTCCGAGCAAATTGATACACACATATAAAAATCTTTTATAAACACCACTTCAAATATAATAGATAGAAATTGATTGCGAAAGAATTTGAGGCTTTTTTTCGAAATGCGCCAGCAGCTCTTTTTTCCTTTCTTCTGGGTTGATTTTTTCTTCTGTTATCGCAATTTTCCTACTGGCACTTCAACTCTATATAATGCAGCAGACCGCGGCGCATGACAAAGTTGATTAATTGATTCCTGCGCGAGATTGTTCTTTATTCACACTACTAGCATTGATTCATCAGCATCATCGCCCTGGATGTGCTGAGTGCTCCAAGGACTCAACTCTTAGATGACTTTGTCGGTTATACAACCGATTTGTAAATATTTTTCTTCCTAAACAAAATTGTTTTCACTTTACACTGAACTTGGATTGTTAACTCTTCAAGTCGTCGAACTTTTATTTTCCTATTTTTTTTCTCCTTTTATTTTAGCTTCACTCTGCCATCAGCATCGGTCACTAAAAACAGTTGCTTGTGTTTTTCACCTAGAAACTCATCATCGTCTGTACACATTATATCTGCTTATCATTCACTTGATTAGATTTCCAATATTTTCCTCGTGTGCTGAATAAGGATCCACTTTGCCACAATTGCTCTTGGGATAATTGTAAAGCGACAAGCAATTATTTCGGTTGCGATCGAATCTTCATATTCACATGTGTGGGCCAAGATAAACCCGCCAGAGAGACAGCAGGAAATTAAACCTTTACGCGCTCACGTGTACACACTTAAAGCCCGCAGTTTGAAACTTAAAAATAAATCGTTATCAGATTTAGATGGTTGATTATTTCGCCCGATTAACGAACGAGGCGCGAACCATCACCACCACCGTCGCCGCAACTCTCAAAACTCTTCCAAACACGGATTCCGCGTGCCACCCCTTCTACACAACCTCACAAAGGTGTAACCAGCAGATCGTACGAGAGTGGCCCAATTACGGTCCTTCACGGTCGGTCCCGTAACGCCTATCCTTACTGGCGGCGGGTGTTTCGAACTGTCCACAAGAATCCTCACCCGCACCACACACCGGATTACTTTTTTCTAGCGCCGAACGAACGAAGCAGAGATGTTCACCCTACGAGGCGTAAAACACTACTAAACGCTTGCCAGCAGCAGATACGATGCTCGACGTCGCAGTTGTTGCTGTTGTTTTACGATAGGTGTACGGTCAAACGCGCGATGCCAGTATCCGACGGATTGACTGTGCTTGTGACGGTCGCGCGACAAATCCGGAGTCGCACGCGGATGTTGCGTGACACGCTAGGAAGACACGGTGACATTCCCAAGGGATGAACGACGGAAATCTACGGCATTCCAAAATAGTCTCTACAGCAATGACGCGTCTCTCGGAGTAAACCGGATCTCGCCAATCGTTCTGGCGCAATTCAATTTCCCTGTCCCTGTGATGCTGTTGCTGCTGCGTTGCTTGCTTTCGCTCACCATAGATAAGGGTTTTCCCGCGTGCATCCTGTTTATTCATCGTCGTAATTGCGTTGCCATATGGTTTTTGAGTGTTGAAATATGTTGCATGGTTAATTTGCATACGCTTAGCACATGTCAGGATTATATTTGAACGGTAGTCTGACAAGTAGTTCCTAAACACTTTCATCCAACCCCCAAACACAACACAGCATGTTTCAGGATAAACGTTGTATTGTAGTGTACAACACATGGAAATCGGTTGAGCTGACTACCAAACATGTCCGTGCGACAAATTGGTGTTGCGAGTTCATATTTTTAAAACTGTGCTTCATTTACGTTCAACTTCCGCGCCGATAATCACGTGTTTCGCGAAGAAAACATTGGCATTTTGCAGATATTTTTTCCGTGTAGAAGCGTTCTATTGTAATTAATTTCGTTCGAAAATTATTTTATTAACAGGCTCATCAAGCCTTGCTCATTTTTTTTTTCATTTAGTGATGTAAGTTTAAATTCATTCATGTAGTATTCTATGTTTGTTTGTTAAGCCTTGAAAATGATATTAGATACCAATATCGAAACTTCGGGCATACGAAAAGTGCGTTTTTCTTGCTACTGTGAATGCTTATGTTCCTTAAGTCGCCAGCAGTTTCTTGTATGAATTATTTATGGCTTAAGGGGCGAATTGGGACAGGAATTTTTTGATCGATTTGGTGTCATCGGCAAAATTGTAGGTATGGATACGGACTACACAGAAAATAATTATACACAGTAAAACAAATTTTAGTGGTTTTTTACTTAACTTTTTGTCACTAATACTTGATTTGCAAAAAAACTCTACTTTTTTTTATATATATATATGTTTCAGAGAACATCAACTTTTCAGAAATTTCCAGGTTGTGTAAAAAATCTTTGACCAGGTTATGAATTTTTTAATCAATACTGATTTTTTTCAAAAGATCGAAATATTGGTCGCAAAACTTTTTCTAGATGTAAAATCGAATTTGCAATCAAAAAGTACTTTAGTGAAATTTTGATAAGAGGCACCGTTTTCAAGTTAAAGCCATTTTTAGGTAACTTTTTTGAAAATAGTCGCAGTTTTTCATTGTTTGCCCACCTTTGAAAAAAATATTTTTTGAAAGCTGAGAAAATTCTCTGATTTTTGCTTTTTTGGACTTTGCTAAGATACACTTAAAATCAATCAATCAAAGATTGGCCCATCACTAGGCTAAATTCAAAATTTGAGCTCATTCTGACCGAGGGAACCCCTCCCTCTAATCGCTTGAAGTTTGTAGGGGAAAAATCATTAAATTGAATGGCGAAAAGCAACTGTATTACTTTTTTACCTGTGGAGGGTGCCATAGTTATTCGATTCTTACCATAACCTTCATAAAATATAAAAAAAAAACTTTCTTCAAGACATCATATTTTTAGGATTTTTTGCTGAAAAGTTATTTGCTTCCGAAAATGATCATTTTTGGGCGACCGACTCTTAAGGGCTACCTAGAAGCAATTATATTTTACGTGCTTGCTCATTTTGAGCCAAATCGGTTAAGGTAAGTTAGTTTTTATCGTTGAAGCAAACCGCAAAAATGCATGGGAAAGTGTAAAAATTTGTCGGATCAATGTCAAGTCATTGTACATATGAATATGTAAAATTTTATGACAAACAATTTTTTTTTCAAGAATGCAAAGCGAACCGAGTTAAAAGCGATTTAAAAAAGACGTTTTTGAATGAAAAGATGAAATGATAACGATCTGTAGCGACCCTTAACCCGGTTTCACAGGGTCGCTACAGGGTCACAGTTATTGTTGTACTCATATTTACCTAAGTAATCGATTCGGGGGTATTCCTGAGGTCTATATTTTTATTGTCACCCTAGTGCTCACTTGCCTGGCTGTCTGCCTGGCAGTGCAGCTGTTTTGCACAAAAATGGCTTGTTTTGGGAGCTAGCGAGGAAAGTCCTAAAAATAATATAATAATAAAATTATAAAATATTGACTTGATGACAGTTGTTCTAAATTTAATGAAGGTTCTACATCTGAGAAATGGTAAGAATCGTATAACTATGGCGCCCTTCAAACGTACTATTGTTGTTAATTAATTTATTTTCGGCAGCTTTAACCCCTCGGTCATTCGCTGCCCAATTGAAACGTACTAGCTGTACTAATAATTATATTTTGTTTTATCTAAGCTTATTTTACGAAGAAGGCTTTTTGTGTCACTTACTGATACTTTGGTACTTAGGCGCCAACCCGTTCTTAACACTCATTATCGTTATCAATGAACTCGCATTGGTGGGCTTTTTACACTCACGATTGATTATGATTTGATTTGATTGGTGTCTTTCCCGCTTCACGTTCCCTGGTTACATTGGCCAACGACAACAAAGTCGGTGCGAACGACGTTTGATAACAAACACAGCATGGTCCTAAGGTGTAATTTTTTACAATTCTGACACCGCCTCGGGGAACGGGGAACGAGTCCCAGCGATTTATCAGCCCCGGGTTATTCTGAGCCATGCCGGTAAAAAAAACTATACGAAGGTAACGGCGGACCACTTTCCATTGAAATAATAAACTAATCTTATCAGCTGTCTATGTACCGATCGTGATAATTTGAGAAACAAAAAAAGGGGCCAACTTTTTCTACCAAAACAAGCTGATTGCACGGGAATACGATTCTTTTACCGATTGTTAAAAACAGGAAGTACAGAGCACTGCTATAAGCGACAATTACGCATTGATTTCTCTAACATCAATCGAATTACACTTTTGGGGAAAACCGATTATTTTTATTTTATCATAAAAATTACTATTGACGTCCAAATAATGAACCGCCAGTCTAATTTTACTTCGCCAACAAGGCGCCATATGCGTAAATGGTGTATGCCGATTTACTTTATCTGTGCCATTATGTCTTATCGTCAAAATATTTCTTCGAATAGACAAAAGTCTCGATGAAAATCGGCGGGTGGCTTCGCGGATAAGACTGAAAAACCTACCGTTATTAATATTAAAAGTGGGTCTGACGGTTTTGACCTTACTCTCAAAAATCTAGGCAGGGAAATTTAAAAAAAGTGCGGTTTTCACCTATGCAGTATCTTCAGTTATCTCAGCGAGTATCTAAAATCAATGTTCCAATTAATTCCAAATTCAAGCAACTACACAACTCGTCGTTTTGAAAGCAATTCTTTTTGTTATTTCCCGTTACGATCTGTAAGCAATGCACAATTCAATGCACAAATATTCAAGTAATTAAATTTATCTAGAGCTGACAAAACTAATTTCGAGTATATATTGGTTGGCTCTATTGCAATAAGCCAGGCGACTCCATGGAGAAGAAGAGAATTGTAAAGGAGGCTCTTGATTTCTCAGCATAATAAAAACATTAAGGTGTCTCCGTGTAAGCACGGGAGCAAGCAGCAGTCAAGTGCTCAGTGCTCTATCGTTTTTTCGATTTTTTTCGCCGTAATTTACCGTGATTATCCGCGAGTTTGCTCCTACAGCATGCCAAAGGCCGGCCGTGGCCGTGGCAGTTCGAGTGCAGCCTCGAAAAACCCGCGAAGTTCGTCTACCGGCCGTGTGCAAAAAGGTAAACATACCAACGCCGTGTCGGCTGCCATCGCGCAGGGGAGCGTGAGCGCAGAAGGCATCGACAAAAAGTTACTACATCCCGGGTATGTTCCGAGATCACCAGTGCGAACCCGTTCCAGTACTTCCGGTGCCACGACCAGTGGCACATCAACATCCGCCAACATCCCCATCAGGAACGAGTCCCAGATGCTGAGCGACGACGAAGATAACAACAACAACAACACCGACGGTAGCAGCACTACCGACGACGACGACGACGACGATGGTCGTGCACGGAAGAAAGTGTCGACGATTAAAAAAAAAAAACAATTATCCGACGGAACGAAGACCACCACCAATTGATGTTGACGATGTAGACGAGTTGCTGGAAGGCCTCGGATATTGTCTGAAAATCGGTAAGTCGGCAGTGCAAGTGATCACACTGAATAAAAAGAATTTTGACCTGGTGTTTGAAGAGTTGAAGCGTAGCAACTTCAACTTCTACACATTCAACCCCAAGAAGCTCCCTGTTAAGGTCGTCCTGCAGGGTTACCAAGACCGTTCAGTCTTCGCCCTGAAGAAGTACCTTTCGGACGCCGGAATAAAACCGTGGGAGATAAAAGTGCTTTCGCGCAAGACAACAGTAACAGGAACACACACACTGTACCTGCAATGCCACCGTTGCCATAAATTCGGCCACGGCCCGCGGAGCTGCAACCTCCGGCCCCGCTGCGTGAAGTGCGGTGAGTCACACCTCTCGGAGGCGTGCGCACTGCCACGAAAGGCGGACCTGGGGGAAAACGCAGAACAAACCAAGCCGCGCGGAGTCTGCGATCAGCAGAGAAGCGAGTCAGACGTGCGTCCCTCACAAACCAAAAAAGTGCAAAAAATGCCTCACGGCAAGAAAAAGAGGCGGTCCTCACCAGCAGGATCGGTAGATTTGAAGAAGCTAAAGAATGCCGAAGCGCTACCTGCAAAGCCAGGCAGTTTGAGCAAGGACGCTCAAAAATTGTCTGGAAACCAGTTTTCTACCCTCCCTGTGGACGTGAGCGAGAAGGAAGAATTTGAACGACGGGAAAAGCTGCCACCCATTTTTGTGAAAACATCGTCATCGGATTCGGTACGAGAGTGGCTGACCGGGTTTATCAAATCTGGTGCTTTACGAGCTTCCATTCGCTTGTGTGCTGATGGACTCAAAATTCTGCTACCTACCAGAAAGGATTACAACTACGTTCGGGATTTTCTGAACAACACAAAGATTGAATACTACAGCCATGACGATCCAGGTAAACGCCCCATGAAACAGGTCCTCCGAGGCCTGTATGACATGGATGTGAGTGTGCTGAAAGAAGAGCTCAAAACTCTTAAGTTGAACGTGATCGAAGTCTTCAAGATGACGAGACACAACAAGGACATCAAGTATCGTGATTAACTGTACCTGGTTCATCTCGAGAAAGGATCGACAACGCCGTCTGAGCTGAAAGCAGTTCGGGCAATTTTCAACATCATCGTGTCTTGGGAACGTTATCGTCCAGTGCACCGTGACGTGACGCAATGTTCGAACTGTTTGCAGTTTGGACATGGTGGAAGGAACTGTTTCATCAAGAGTCGTTGTGCAACCTGCGGAGGTGAGCACAAAACACAAGCTTGCGAAACAATCAACGAGAACATCGAAGCGAAATGCTTCAATTGCGGCGGCGACCATTCGACCAAGAATCGAAGCTGCCCAAAACGTGCTGAGTTTGTAAAAATTCGGCAGCAAGCGACGACGAGGCACCAACCAAATCGTCGCAAAACACCACCAGCATACACAGACGTGGATTTTCCTGCTTTGGCGTCACCAGGACCAGGATCTACTCGAGTGGTTCCAAATCTGCAGCCATTGCCGTTGAATCAGCGGCAAAGAGGTGCAGAGCATACAACACCTCCAGGCTTCAGTCAGCAACCGAGGGAAAACCAACCAACATCAACGGGTGAAGGCAGTAGTGACCTGTTTTCACCACAAGAACTTATGAACATTTTCATCGAGATGACAACAACTCTGCGTGGGTGCAAAACTCACCAGGAACAAGTAAGAACTCTTGGAGCATTCATCTTAAAATACAGTTCGTAGTTTACTCGTTCTAGTGATTTTGAATATTTCAATGGATTTATTTTTTTAGTTTTAGGTTAGGATTAGCTGTTAAAGATTTTTTTTCTTTTTACCCAAATGTATTCAATTCAATGCAATAATGTAAAACAATTTGAAGCAAATAAATAAATGTGATCAGTTAATAATAAAACGAAAAATACAACAAAGATGAAGAGCATCAGGCCATACCACTTATCATGTAAAAGAAATGTAATTATTATAAGAAAGTTCAATAAAGACATATTTAATTTCAAAAAAAAAAACCGAGCCGCGCGTAAAGTGTGCGAACTGTGACGGCAACCATACCGGTAACTACCGCGGATGCGTTGCGTGCAAGTCCTACCTCGAGGAGTAGGAAAAGAGGAAGAAGAAAGCTGCAGCGTCCCACCCTCCTCAGCGAATTACGAGTGCAGCCGTTCCTGCAGCTGGACAGCGTACGGTTCCAGCGGATAATTCAGCGTTCCCTCCTGGTTGGGGCCGTTCGTTCGCCAGCGTGGTCGCTGCCGGTAGCGGCAATGCGGCTCAGCAAGAAGTCACCGGGGAAGATCTATTCACCCTGCCAGAGTTCTTTGCTCTCGCGGGGAGATGTTGACGCGGTTTCGGAGCTGCCGGAATAAGGCGGAACAATTTCTGGCCCTTAGGGAGGTGATGATCAAGTACATCTATAATTTAATTCTATAATTTTCTGTGATCTAGTATTAAGCTTTCTCTTTATCTATCCTGTTCGCATTCCACTTTCTGTAAGTTTTTTGAAAACTTTTTCTTACTCTTGTCTATCCAATAGTTATAAGCAATAATGCTTCGATTGAACTACGATGTAACACACAGCTGAAAGGAACTCCAAAACCCTGGTATGTACCTAAATGAACAAATTGTAACTTGATTATTCACAAATAAACCCGAATTGAATTGAATTGAAAAAACATAAAGGTGCTGAATAGAAATGATTATAAATGGTTAATTCTCCGCCAACTCACACAGCAGTTGCCCCGACCCCACTTCGATTTGCGCGAATCTTTGTCCTAAGGGGTAACTTTTGTCCCTGATCACGAATCCGAATCCGGTCCGTTAAATGATATCTCGTGGCGGAGTGGCGGTAAGACCCCTTTTATTTTTGAACATGCTAAATAAGAGGTGTTTTTGAATAATTTGCAGCCTGAAACGGTGATGAGGTAGAAGTTTTGTGCCAAAGGGACTTCAATGAAAATTTGTACGCCCGATTTGATGGCGTACTCAAAATTCCGATAAAAACGTATTTTTCATCGAAAAAAACAATAAAAAAGCTTTAAAAGTTCTTCCATTTTCCGTTTCCATACTGATTCCATTCCCAAGTAACATTTTTTTCCAGGAGTTCTACAAGAGCTCTTCAAGATAGCTACAGCATAGCAGTTTGTACCGCAGTAGGATAAAATTCTCTTCAAAACTTCTTCAGGAGTTTGGAAGAGTACTTGAAGAGAGTTTTATCCTACCGCGGTCCAAACTGCTATGCTGTAGCTATCTTTAAGAGCTCTTGTAGAACTCCTGGAAAAAAATGTTAATTGGGTTTTCCATAATAAATAACACATATTTTTTCGCATGTTCAAAAATGGCAGGGGTCGTACCGTCCCTCCGTCACGACATATCAAAAAACGGACCTCGGAGGATTCGTGATCAGGGACAAAAGTGACCCCTAAGGGCAAAGTTCCACGCAAATCGAAGAGGGGTCGGGGCAACTTTCCGCGATTTCGTGTGAGTTGGTAGAGAATTACCCAAAAACAGAACTTGACGAAAAAATCAACAGACAAAATTAATTTCCAATATGTAGAGTTATAACGTACCGTAAAACGGGGTGACTTTGATAGCCGGGGTGACTTTGATAGGTTTGAGATTTTTTCGCAATATGAAGATTAGAAATTAAATACGTACGGAATGGTAAGGAATCATTCTGGCCGTGGTAGAGAAGTGTTTAATGTACAGTATGTAAAAAAAGTATTTACACCCCTTGGGCACTATGCACATTTTGTGATGAAACATGTAAAAAAATTAAAGTTTGACAGGAACCTAGTACTACGTTTTGTTCAGAAACTCATGCCAAACATTTTGCTACAAAAAGCTCATGAAAAGATGATTTCTATAAAAAGTTATATAACAAATACTATTACGAAAATAAAAAGGTGCAAAAAAGTTTGTACACCTTTCGAAAATTAACATAAATAATGTTATTTGTTGACAAATCACCATAAATCCAGTCTCCAACTCCAAATAGGCATCCTTGACTGATTCAAAATAATTTGGATTGAATATAAAGTTTACTAACTACTTAGTATAAGTTTATATAACTCTGGAAATTTATATAAAACTTATCTAAAATTAATTTGCAAACTTTTAATTCAACTAAATGTCAATATATTACCATAGAATTGCTAAATAAACATTTTTGAGTATAACACCGTTTTGGGGTATTTGTATCGATAGAATAGATTTTTCGTTGGAATTTCGTACCAACTCGGAATTACGTCGTAGGAAAATCCGCCGGCATCCGAACCGGTCCACGATTCACAAGTCAACCTATGTGGAATCGGAAAGGGCATAAAATTTCCGATCTTTGATACCCATACATCTAGGTTTTCTATAAACCTACGTTTTTAAATACCAGGGCAAAAAGTAAGTTTGATCCACGAGAACAAAAATTACGAAATTCCATACATTTTTGGCAGGTTGCTCAAACGAAACCATAACAACGTTTTTGCTTAGGTATTTAAAAACGTGGGTTTTATAGAAAACCTGGATGTATGGGTATCAAAAGATCGGAAATTGTATGCCCTTTCTGATGCCACAGAGGTTGACTTGTGAATTGAGGACCGGTTCAGATGCCGGCGGATTTTCCGACGACGTAATTCCGGGTTGGTACGAAATTCCAACGAAAAATCTATTCTATCGATACAAATACCCCAAAACGGTGTTATACCCACTCCAAAATGTTTATTTAGCAATTCTATGGTAATATATTGACATTTATTTGAATTAAAAGTTTGCAAAATTAAGTTTAGATAAGTTTTATATAGAATTTCCAGAGTTATATAAACTTTTATACTAAGTAGTTAGTAAACTTTATATTCAATCCAAATTATTTTTTAATCAGTCAAGGATGCCTATTTGGAGTTGGGAGACTGATTTATGGTGATTTGTCAACAAATAACATTATTTATGTTAATTTTTCGAAAGGTGTACAAACTTTTTGCACCTTTTTTATTTTCGTAATAGTATTTGTTATATAACTTTTTATAGAAATCATCTTTTCATGAGCTTTTTGTAGCAAAATGTTTGGCATGAGTTTCTGAACAAAACGTAGTACTAGGTTCCTGTCAAACTTTAAATTTTTTACATGTTTCATCACAAAATGTGCATAGTGCCCAAGGGGTGTAAATACTTTTTTTACATACTGTACTGCTAGAAGAAGTTTTCATCAAATTTTGAAAATTTTAAAAAGTTAGTTAACTATAATTAAGAAAATGTTGGTGGATAGCATTATTTAAATATTCTTAAAGTGTCATGATTTTCTCAATGAACGTGATTTCAAATCGGAAAATGGAATGTAAGTTAGGATTCTTTGGAAAAAAATTCACAAGGAGTAGGTAAAATCAGTTTGTAAATAATAAATATTATGTGTTTTGAAATATAATTAAAAAATCTTCAAATTTATAGGCATTTTCAGTACAAAAAATTTCACATAAAATGAGAAAACTTTTGATTCTTGCTTCGAATTCAGTTTAAAATGCAATATAATTTGATATTTGTATAAATAAAACTAGTATCAGCGAATGCAAGCGAAATTCCGACTTTTTAACAATTTTACCTGAAATTTATATGCATTTTGATAAAAAGCATATGAACATAGTTAACTAAATATAAACATTGATTTTTTTTCTTGAAAGCTATATCAGCCAAGGTGGCTTGATAACTTTTTTTTCATTAGTGTTTAAAAAAATAGTTGCGTAAAAAATTCTTATTTTGAATTCCGGAATGACTTTGATAGTCATAGTTTTTTATGTTAAAATCAGGTTTAAAGTGTTCAAATTTTATGTTTACGTTAAATATACTAGTACTATGACTATCAAAGTCACTCCGGAATTCAAAATAAGAATTTTTTACGCAACTATTTTTTTAAACACTAATGAAAAAAACTTTTTTTCAAGAATGTTGCATGTACCTTGTGTGGCCTAGCCCGGTACATGTTTTAAAAATAATAGTCTTAACCAGCTGCAATTTTTTTTAAAAATAAATTGAAATTTTATCAATGTCACACCGGTTTACGGTAAGTATTTTTAAAGATAGTACATTTTTTCCATACTTTCGCTGGCTCTAAGAAGATTACTATAAACAGATCTGGGGTTTTTTTAAAAAAGGTCCTATAAACCAAATTTTCAATTTTTGCTTTTTAGGTGTTATAGAACCGCCTTGAGTCAGGGGTAATCAAAAACACCCAAAAAGCAAAAAATGAAAATTTGGTTTATAGGACCTTTTCAAAAAAAACTCCAGAGATGTTGTTCCATTAAACACTCACACATAATAAATCCCAAAATGGCATTTTTGCCTAACTAGAACAAATCGCACAATGACTGCTTGCAGTAAATTATTTATAAACCAGTTGTTCGTGTGCTTAGATAAGAACAGGTGTTTATTCGATTCCACTTCATTGAATGGATATTTGAAGAGCGATGATTGAGCCTACAGCTATTCCACGAATGTGATCAACGTCTTATCAGACGAAATAGTCCAACAATGATGCAATCAGTTCCACCAAATCTCTTTCAACGAATCAAAAGTAATACTCACATGGATTTGTTTGATGATGATATCCGTTTCGCGTGCACTCAACGTGATTTCAAACGATTAACTGACAGTCATGGATGCAACCACTTGCACCAACTTTCCATTCCGACGGAAGCATCACATCTTTGTTCTAAACAGTTTTCACAAAGAGAATTTCGCGGTTATAGAAAGGTACCTACACCTACACAATGAAGGTGAGCAACACGTGAATTATTCAAAATTCTTTCGTGCTCTTATCATAACACCGGGGAAAGGAAAGTCAACAGTGGAGATTTGCTGTGGGCAGTCATCCCTCCACCCCGTCAAGTGCACACTTTCTCGTTCTTCCGCAAAGGACTGTGTGGAAAGCTGCTGCTTATCGAAGGTTATGGGTTGTTTTCTTTTCCCGTCTGATGAACGTGTTTGCGGGGAAAATTTCGCAACAAAGGTGGACTGGAATGGTCGAACGTCCTGCTGTGACTTTGTTACCCTCTCAATTAATAACAATTCCGTTTGATTCGACTTTTTTTTCTTCACAACTTATTTTTATTAGGTCCTTTTAGATGCTGCGACCAGGTTAGGACCGAGGATCAAAAGTACAACAAATAATAAATAACAAAATAAAAAACCCGTTACTGAATTAGAGGATCATTTTCTCGTGCCATGTGTCAGCAAGTGTGCGATCACGTCAATCTGTTCCTCGGGTGTCTTGCATACCTCAAGCGAACTCTGTATTCTCGGTAAATGGACCACAGCTCCGACCCGCTGTACAGCATCCGTTCACCTTGTTGCTCCTTCGGGGCTGATTTGATTCGACTTTACTAAGACGTATTTTTTTCATTTATTCCCGTTGTTAGATTAAGATTACAGAGAATTTTTATTTAAAAATAATAAAATATGGAAGACATTATTTTTAATAAAGTGAATTGTTGCATAATCCTAAAATATTGTTTTGCGTGTCTCAAAAAATGTCCTACAAATTTGTTTCGTAACATAAAGAAATAGGCCTTAGGAAATATATCTAGCTCAACTAATAATTGTCAATATAATCAGTACCTAAAAAATAAACAGAACGTATGATATTTCTTTTTGCGAATTCGTGGTAGTGGCCTCCCAATCAGTGGAACAAGATGCTAGATTTTACGGGAATTCATTCGAAACCAGCTACACCGGCGATGATGCTGCCTGACAGCAAAGGTAAAAGTGGGTGCATGCCCTGAATGCTGATTGTGGGCCTCTTTCTTTTTAACTTTGCCAGAATGATTTATTCGTTTCACCGCAACGTATTTTGGGCACACTGCACTGGATGCAGCCAAGCCAAGTCGAAGAAACTCTTTCGCATGATGGACTTAAAATGCGCTCACGCTGAATGCATCACTTCGTAATATATTGTAAACAAATGATACATCATTAATAATTTGCAAAACGGCCTCTCTTCCTTTCCGACATGCTCAGCTCATATTCAGCATAAAGGCATACTTAAAAGGTATCATTTCAACTAGATTTGTTTGTTCAACTCGTCGTCATTTCTTCTTTCCCGACTTGACGATATGATGGATTGTAGCTTTTAGCCTTTGACTCGTCACTCTCGATCTTTCTGCCTTGGCAGCCTGCAAGCATTCTTCGGCTGTTTGAAGACTGCATGTTTCCATTAGCAAATGTGCACAGGAGTGCACGCTTTTGATGAATGAGATATCTTAATTAGATAATAACTGGCCTCAGGTCTGCGGGAAAAGTTTTTGGTGAAAACACAATTACCAGTGTGTGGTAAAGCATTTTTTAGTTATTTTCTTTATTAATTTTCATGACAGTCTGTGCTTACAGTCAACAGCTTCTTCTCATTTGAGCTGAAATAATGTACGAACCTGAAACTAATGACCTCAATCAACTCTTTTATGGGCTATATTACTAAATACTGCAATAATTTTCTTAGCTTAAAACCAGTCCCAACACCAAATCTCTAAATTTTCCTTAATATCTTTTTTGTGTGGGAGTATAAGAACGTATGTGTTGAACATAGAATTATGGTGGGAAGTAATCTCGGAAACTGGCGGCGCCATAAAAGTTTCACCCGATATCTTATGTTGGAAAGCGCATGCAGCAGCAATAAAGAAAAAAAAACTTGGTCGCCGTATTGATTCTACAATTTCTATTTTGAGAAAGCACCCTCACAGGTGGTGCGTTTGAGCTTACAAAATGGTAACCGTCAACTGGGGCGAATCAGGGTTATAGTTTTCCGGGGACAAATTCTTCGAGCATACCTATTTCTCTATGGCTCAAAAGTTGCGGGGTTTCGTGTCCTAAAACATATCACAAATTTAAAAAAATAGAATTGCGGATTTTGGGTAATTGATTTTTTATTTGATAAAAAAATGTGTTAAAAATCAGCATTTTCCCCGTGTTACTTTTTTTCTGAATAGTCCTCATTAATACAATCAAATTTTCCGGAGACATCAAATCGATCAGAAAATTCATTTAAAAAAAAAATACAGATTTTCGAATATTTACGTACCATGTATCGTATCGTAAGTACCATTTTGTACGGACAGCTCAGCTGCCAAAATTATATAAAGACTTGTATGGGCCAAAATGACACAAAATGGATTCTTTGACAGTTCGATTTCAATTCTGAGATATTCAATAAAACCGAAAAATCTCCCCGCATAGTGTTGGCACTTTTCAGTGTGTCTCACCGGCAGCTGCTACTATGATATTCAACGAAATTTAAAATTTAAATGAAGACGCATCATCGAAAAAATGGCTAATATGCCATTAGGGCAAAATTGAGTTTATCGCGCCAACTTGTACCTTGTTATTAAAATAATCCCCTGGACTTGATTTTTTTTTCAAAATAATGATTTAAGGCCCTGCGGATTCAAAAAAACAAATGATAATAGCCAAATAAATGAAATATTGGCTAGTATCCAATTAAAGCAGTTTTTTTCAATATTTGGAACCATTATTTCGTCGCCATCGTGCTAACTTGTCATACGTGCATTTTGGGCCAAATTGAGTTAAGAACGCCATATTGTGCAGCTCACAATGCCTCACCTTTTGACCGTCACAGATCCCCAAAATTCGATTTCAATCCTGACATATCCAACAAAAACCGAAAAAAACTCCGTGCATTTTTGTCACTATATGAAAGCAGTTTCAATCTTGTCGTGCTATCTTGTCACTCCATGAAAATTGATGTAAGTGCGACAAATGGCCAAAGGGATTTCAGGCCAGGAAAGTCAGGATTCGTTTGTCGCACGTACAAGTTAGACTACCGTAAACATTTGTAATTATAACTCGGGACTCCAGCAACCAACTTCAACCAAACTTTGGGACAATGCACAGAATGGTCAGCCAAACAAAACGTGTTTGTTATTGTTTACATTGCGTGCTCTCGTTTTTGTATATTCAAGGTCAAACATTAAACCGCGTTTTTCTCGGAACGTCGAAATGGTGGGTGCGACAAGATAGCACGACGACGTCGATTTCACGAATATTTTGACTTGAGACTTGAAAGACATTATTTACCGTTATCTGATACCAACAGGGTGAATAGGGACAGCTGTTCTAGCAATGCTAAAAATTAATAAAAATGCAGACACAACACAACGTAAAAAGAGCACTGATTTCAATTACACCAAGAACTGCTATAAAAAAAAATTCGGCTATAGTCCCGATTCACCCCAGTTGGGGGTAATAGCTATGTTTTAGTGCAAAACAGAACAATGTTGTCACTTTAAAGATGAAAATTTAACATCTGAATAATTGTAATGCCTCTTAATCTAAGGTACTAGTTTGTAAAAGAAAATACAATTGTTGAAATAAAAACAAGATTTTTTAAATTTAATTTTGGCGACTTTGTCGAAGGGTGCTGATCGCGAGCTACAGGTTCCAATTACAGGCAGGGCTGCGGAGCCTGGCAGATTTTAAAGCGACTTTGACTCCAACTTCGGTTTCTTATAATATAGTGAATCGGACTCCGACTCCAGCTCTTCAGGATTTTCCCTCCTATGACTAAGCCAAAGGACATGAACATATGCCCCGGTTTAGCCATAAGGCACTCTTCTCTATCGTTATAAATCTCACTAAGCTTCTTCTGCATCCTATTTTAGGGTTCCGTGGCCACACTATAGTACACTGTGCCGTTTTGCCACTTGCCTTACTTGTGTCACCTGTCACCTACTAGAAACCTATCCTTCAGATTCCGGATCAGATCTGCTAACACTGTTGCAAAGCGTTAAAAAATACTCACAAATGTCACACATGTTTCGCCAAACGGCAGATTTTGACCGCAGAATAGCATAGCATAGCATAGCATAGCATAACGGGTCTGCACCACGCTGTAGGGGGTGCCACAATGGTCAATTCAATATTCTTAGACAATTTGATTGCTGCCCGGTACAACCAAGAATATCTAAGAACGTGCAGGGAACCCATGCGACTTTTAAAAGTAAACGGAATATTTTTGGGAGGTTTGGAATGGGGGTTAGAGGAATTTCATCGGGCCGATGAAAATGGTTGAATGCGTAATGTATTACATGATTTGGATGTTTGTAAGTGTTAATGTTAGTCTGTAGTGTATTATAGCATATACAGCATATACAGCAATTCCATTTGAAAAGAGCCTAAACCGAAAAAAAAGTTCTCCGATCGGGCTCAAAAATTTTCTGGGGGTTCCTTGGCCAAAATAATTAGACCCGTATTTTTTTGTTTGGCCATTAGGGCGACCTACATCGTGCTAGGGTGGTTCGAAAAATGGCAATTTTCGTCATTTTTCGCAAAAACCACTTTTTTCGAAAAATCATATCTCCGCGCCATTTCATCCGATATTAGCTGTCTTAGACGCAAAAGAAAGGTGATAAGTTTGGCTATTTGGGAAAAATATCAGAATTTTCGTTATTGAAAGACGCAACTTTTGGTATCATAACATCTATAGGTCATCACTGAAATTTTCAAGTTATCGCAGTTTTAGTGGAAAAAGTTGATTTTTTGCCGATTTCGTCATTTTCCCGTTTTTGCGCGTGACGCGTCGAAAAACTCAGTTTATATTTTCAAAAAACCATATCTCTGAAACGTATGGCTCGACATCGCCAATTTTTGTGATATGTTATGTGAAATTTTCTGAGGAATCCGATAAAAATATTTTCAGACAAAGGCTCTTTGGTCCAGACACGGTCAAAACGCCATTTTAAGTTTTCATGCGACTTTTTCAAATGGTAAGCTAGATTTTTGAAACTTCTTACTATTTTCCCCAAATAGCCAAACTCATCACCTTTCTTTTGCGTCTAAGACAGCTAAAATCAGATGAAATGGCGCGGAGATATGATTTTTCGAAAAAAGTGGTTTTTGCGAAAAATGACGAAAATTGCCATTTTTCGAACCACCCTAGCACGATGTAGGTCACCCTAATGGCCAAACAAAAAAATATGGGTCTAATTATTTTGGCCGAGGAACCCCCAGAAAAATTTGGAGCCCGATCGGAGAACTTTTTTTTCGGTTTAGGCTCTTTTCAAATGGAATTGCTGTTTAGTTATAATGATAAATAAATATAATAAAATAAAATATAATAAATAAATATAATCAAGATGATTCCAGAAAGCTGTGAAAAAATAGCAGTAATTTAAAATTTAAATGCTCCAGATGGTTCCCATGCTGTTTTAGAAACTTTCGTTAATTTAAGCACTTTGATCATATATGGTATGAGGAGATGGTATGTTACAGGAAAGGAATAGGATAAGGAGTAATATGAACATTCAAATAAATCATATAGTGAGTAGATAAATTTACATGTAGACACTTGACATTTAATTTAAAATAATTCCAGGAAGCTGTAAAAAATTAAAATAATTATAAAACTAATACTCCACATGAAACCACACATAAAACAATAGAGACACAAGAATCTAAGCATGCGGCTTCGTACCTTCCACAGAATTCGACATGAACACGACCACGAATACTGCACAAAAAGAACACCACAAAAATCCATCTTTCCGGCGCTGCTGCTCGATAATCACGGCAGATTTTGACCGCAGAATAAACGAAAAATTGGCTACTTTGATTAAATGGTGTTTTTAACAACGAACACCTCAAAATTTAATTTCATTTAATGAACAAAATCATTGTTATCGGCCAAAAATATGAGTGCTACACGAAAGGTTTTACGTAATTACTTCTTAAATTTAAATACCGTCAGTGGGGGTTACATTGGGTCTGGGGGGTGAGATTGGGTCAAAGTGATTTTTTACGGATTTTACCATTTCTCACATTCTTCTCAATGAAACTGAATTCTGCTAAAAGGGTTGTGCAGGGGACATCTTAAGATGCCTTCGCTAAAAAAATCACGTTCCTGGAACAAATCTTGTTATTTTGGCAGCTGTTTAAAATTGAGGTACGTTTTTGGCCAAAAATGACCTCTAGAAAAATCATTTTTCTAATATTGTTGTTGGAATTGCTCGAAAACTATCAAAATGTTTGAAAATCTCCACTTCAAACATTGTAGCATGTCAATACGATTCCTTCGAACAAGAAACACTGTTGAATGACTTGTTTTTACCGGTTTTATCCCTTATTCCCGAATCCCACATTCCCGAATCCCATATCCCCGAAAATCATTTCCCCGAAAATTCCACATTCCCGAAAATCATTTCCCCGAAAGTGCCATTTCCCCGAAAATCATTTTCCCGAAATTTCCACATCCCCGAAAATCATTTTCCCGAAAATTCCATATCCCCGAATGTCATTTACCTGAATGGCCATTTTACCGAACTATCATTTTCCCGAGTTTACACATACCCGAATGGTTATTTCCCCGAGAGTTCCATTTTACCGAATGATATTAACTTAGATATAAACTAAATTGTTTTTGGGGATATTTTTACAAAAGTATGACCTTAATATTAAACTTTCCTAGGTGTGTTTAAATATGAAAAAAAACAAATAACCTTAGAAGGCCATTCATAAACCACGCGGAAACTTCAAGAAAGCGGGGTTTTGAGATCATCCTCGTTTAAAAAAAAAGTTTTTTTTTTTGTATGGACAATTTTCAGCAAACCACTATTTTCCAAAACGGTATCCACGTGGTAAGGATTGCACAGCAACGATATCTTTAAGCGACGACTCGAAGCGCAGGAATCAGTTTGTTCTAGATTTAGTTTAACTTTTAAGTTAAATCTAAATAGTTGATTATTGAATTACAAAATGTATTTTTTTAAATATTTCATCACCGCCATTTTGGGTTTAAAATTACTAAATCACTTTAAAGTAGTTTAGGTGTTATTACCCGAAGTAAAGTTTTGACAAGGCCTGTGGATAACCGAGTCTGGACTGCATTTTGATTGTCAACTAAATGCAAAAAAAGCGAAATGATCAATGTAGCAAATCGACGCTGTCGTGCTATATTGTCGTTTGTTGCTTTTTGACGTTCCGAGAAAACGCGTGTTAGTGTTTGACCTTGAATAAACGAAAAATAGAGCACGCTACGTAACCAATAACAAACACGTTTTATTTGGTTGACCATTCTGTGCATTGTCCTGAAATTTGTTTGAATTTGGTTGCTGAGGTCCCGAGTTTTAATTACGAACGTTCACGGTAGTCGGGCATGTACGTGTGTCAAACGCATTCTGATCTGAAACCTCTTTGGCCTGTTGTCGCACTTACATCAATTTTCAGAGTGTGTCAAGTTAACACGTGACGACATTTTTCGGTTTATATTGAATATCTCAGAATTGAAATCGAATTTTGGGTATGTAGGTCAAAAGATGAGGCATTGTGAGCTACACAAAATGGCGTTCTTAATTCAATTTGGCCCAAAATCGACGTACGACAAGTTAGCTCGACTGCGACGAAATGAGAAAAATAGGCAAATGTATTGAGCGGCACGCGCATCTCAGAATCCGAATTCGAATCATTTAACTCCACAAACCAGGAAAATATTCAAAATTTAAGTGAAGCTGGAATAAAACCCTCGTAAAAAAACTCGGAATTTTTTGAACGTTCAATTGTGGACATGATACTTCATTGATCGCCACTTCCCCAAACCCGGTCAGGCGGGTATGCCCGTTGTCCAGAACCGCGCGCGCGGTTCAGGACAACGGGCATACCCGCCTGACCGGGTTTGGGGAAGTGGCGTTCGGGGATATGGTCATTCGGGAAAATGATTTTCGGGGATGTGGAAAATTAGGGGAAGTGGCCATTCGGGAAAATGGTTTTTAGGGGAAGTCGCCATTCGGGAATGTGGCCATTCGGGGAAATGGATTGTTCGGGGAAATGATTTTCGGGTAAATGACATTTCGGGAAAGTGTCTTTTCGGAGATGTGGCATTCGGGGAAATGTTTTTTCGGGAATGTGGGTTTCGGGGAAATGTCATAGATTCGTTTTTACCATATCGTTGTATTTGAGCATCATCTTAGTTTCATTTGACCCAATGTTACCCCCTCTTAGGGGTGAGATTGGGTCAATTTTCAAACTATTGGCATTAAAGGTAGTGTTCATCAAAATTCCCCATATTTTCCGAAAATGTTAGTAAACTATTTAAATTGTTTTTGTTATTAAGAAATTACAAGAGGTGTATCGTTTTTTTACCCATAGTCACCCCACTGACGGTACATTTGAAGTAATTACACACCAAAACACAAAACCGTGTTTTTCTCGAAACAGCAGTCATGGCATAATAGCCAAAATTTCAATGATGGGCAGCATAGTAATTTAATTACTCATTCAATTGCCATATCGCACGGTAGCTTTTATCAGTCAGAATTATACTATGTGCTGACCTTAGCTGAGTTCGCAAGTTATTATTTAAAATATACAAGATTTATTTAATTCACTTTTTATGCTGATAGGACTTGCATGAAAAATTCAACAGCTTATGTGGTTTTCCCAATTATTTATAAGACCATAAAAAGCGTTTTACCACCCACATTTTATGTCATGCTTCTTTCATATCGTGCGCACAATTGCTCAGTCGCAAAGCAAAGTTTATCTTAGTATCATAAATACACATCGCTATGATGGTAGTATTGCTCTGATTTTCCGCTAAATTGCATTATCAATTGCACGATTACGTAAGATATTTATGGAAGAAGGAAACTTCTAGTTGTGTGTGTATGTGCGTGTGTGTATCTTTATCCACCCGGATGAAGCATGAAATGTTGGATTCTCTGTACGGTTTGCGCTCATCTCTGACACTTTGCCGCTCCACCATGCTGCTGATGCTTCTATCTTGTTATTTTGTCGAATGTGCGCGGGAGGACACGGTAGTCCTCTCTCTCCCCCCCCCCTCTCTCTCTCTCTCTCTCTCTCTCTCTCTCGACGTTGTTCAACTATGATACACACGACGAAAGGAGTGCATGCCTCCGAAAGTGGAATAAAATGTAAATTGTAAAATTGTTGTTTGTGCACATTTTGAACCGTTGCCAAAATGTTGCTTCTTCGGAAGCACTTTTCCCCCACGTGTTGGAAGGTGCGAACAGATATGCGGAATGGAATCGAGAAAAACACATTTGGGAAAGAACTATTTCTCACAATTCAATTATGTATTCATAAATGCTCCTGGCATTTGGACAACAATTAAGCCATTTCAAGAGTTCATTAAACGCTTCAATTGTGTTAAATCGCATATGGTCTCGAAACTGTAGTGCAAATTTATGCTTTGTCACGTCTAGCTTGGCTGGGAAGGAAAACAAACTCGTTATTTCCCGCATAATTTTGGTAGTTTGTCGAAAACAGAAGAGACAATACACTTTTATATTGGTTTATTTGTTAGCAAAATAGTCCCAAGACTAGAAGTATCTGGCGGCCTCACCCACACTCAAGTTCCGGTTGTGACATATGATTCATCCAATAGCCTCGTTTGCTCCAATGGGACTAAAGGGTTGATTGTTCCATGTTGGTTCTGTCCATAATTCTGTTATTCGTGCATGGGATTATGAAATCGATTCATTGAGACAAATTTCAAAAAGTTTGATTTTAAACTCATTGGCATGGAATGATGTTTCAATATTTCAACAGTAATCTGCGAACTGTATTTTTATATAATCAAAAAAAAAAGTTTTTCTGGAGCTTCCTCAGCCGAAATAATTCGACCAGTATTTTTTTTTTTGTTTGACCGTTAGGATGGACTATACCGTGCAAAAGTGGTCCCAAAAAAGGTAATTTTCGTCAATTTCCGCAAAACCCAAATTTTTCAAAAAATCATACCTCCGTTCCGTAAAACTAGCCAAACATTTCAAAACTAAAAATGGTGTTTTGACCGTGTCTGGATCAAACGCCTATGTCTGAAAATATTGTTATCTGATTCCTTGGAAAATTTCACATTTCATATCAAATAATTGGCGATGTCGAACCGTACGTTTCCGAGATATAATTTTTTGGAAATAAAAACTGGATTTTTCGACCTGCCACGCGCAGAAACAGGAAATGACGAAATCAGCAAAAAATCAACTTTTGTTCACTAAAACTGCGATAAATTTAAAATTCCAGGGATTACCTATACATGTTTGGGGATCAAAATTTTCGTTATTAAAAGACTTTTGGTACCCCAACCAAACAAATCGGTTTAAATGAGTCATGATTTTTTTGAAAATTTAGGTTTTTGCGAAAATTGCCGTTATTGGAACACTTGCCAAGGAGCAATCCAGGGTAATTAGGGTGCTGGTCGAACACTAGAACTCGTGGGACTTGGCCAGGTTACGGATGGCCGTACGATCGCGCAATCCCTTAGCTGTAGACAGTGGCTTCCGGGAGGCTTCCTCGACCTCGTGGGAGGTTCTTAAGTCGCGGTTTTACTCACTGGTGTAAGATCTTCGTGAGCATGTGGTCTCCTTTCTGGTGCTCAAGCAAGTGACCGAGTCGATCCCGTCCAGAATCCGAAGAGTCCTCCAAGATTACGCAGAAGTCGAGATTGCGTTCATCTCTGCATTTGGTGGGTGTTGATCAGAGCACACAAAAAATATTACTGTAATGACAAAAGTAACTTACTTTTGAATTAAAAAGTGCTGAAAATTTGCTTCACTAAAAATTTTTTTTTCTTGTTTACTGCTAGCGTTTTGGAAAATCTCACTACCAATAGATTTAAAAGTTTTAACTTTTAATACGACTGGATTATTTCTTTCATTTTGTCGTTCTCGTGTAATCGTGTACGCATGCCTAAGTCCCAAATGTAAACAAACATGTTGATAGTGTCGATGGTGAGTGAGTTGTTCACGACGCGAATCAATTCCAAACGCGGCCGCAGCCAAGAGTCGTACGCGGACACCGTTGTTAATCAAAACTGCAGCAGCGGAAGGTGTGTGGTGCCGGTGCGGGACAAGTACAAGTAGGGTAGGGTAGTCATCAATGAGACACTTTTGGTTTTCAACTTTCAAAGATTTTTCTCATTTTTTCATCATCATTTTTTAATGAGCTTTTTGTTGCATTTTCTTTCTTTTAATGTGTTCTAACATTGACCAAAATATGAGATCGATCTGACGTTTACAGCCAGAGTTATTCAACTGTCTCATTGTAGACGCACTTGGCAGGAACAATGAGACAGCTGGGGAACAATGAGACACTCTACGAAAATCAATACTTTTCTAGTAAAACATCATATTTTTGTATTGTTCCATTGCAGGTGACTTGCCTTAAACATTTTAGAGCAATTTTGCCAACTTGAAACTTTAATTAACAAAAGTTATACTAAAAAGTATTAAAACTTTGTAAAATTCGTATATTTATACCAAATAACTTTGTATTTTTGGTTAAATGAAGTTAAAACTCTATAAATATGCCAAAAATCACTTTTAATTCATGTTTTGAAAGATTTCCATAGATATTGAAAAGTTTAATGAAGAAAAATCAAAGTGTCTCATTGTTACCCATGAGCTGAAATGAGTGGGGAACAATGAGACAGTCCTGGATACTGGGTATATTTTAAATTTTGGCCAAACCTAATGAAAGGACATTGTAGCCCAACTCAATCCCTATGGAACGTCGAAAGAAATTTGAAGAAATATTAGTTTTGGTGTTAATGGTAGCCTACGAGCGAAAATGTAATTTTTATCCATAATTTACTTTTAAATCCCAGAATCAAACATTAATGAATAACTTTTCAAGGGAGCGTCCATAACCAAAGCCACTATAATGGCAGACGTGTATCCAGTAGACACACCCTTACCCCAAATATGAGCCTGATTGGTTGAAACTACGACTTGTGAGAGCCATTTTATCATTGTTCCCCGTGTCTCATTGATGACTACTCTACCCTAGGTTGCGATGTGAATTTGCACCGGTTGCCGGAGATCATCGAGGAGATAATGCTGCAAGCGTTGCATTGAAGTCGATTTACATCTAGTTTTTGAACAAGTACGAAAAAGTTAATGTTCAAGGCGAGGAGAAGGGTCTGACGGAAGAAGAGGACGATGAGAAGCATAATCGGAGGTGGTCAGCGCGGATGTTGCACTCGGTTTCGACGGAAGTTGGAACGAGATCTGAAGAATCTGATCAAGAACATCTTCCCGGAATACCGAAGAAGTCACTGGTGAGTATTGAGAACGTGTTCAGTGTCTAACCAACTTTACTTATTTTCAAACTCATAATCGGTGGAGTCGCTTGTAGGCAGTCGGACTAACAATCCAAAGGTCGTCAGTTCAAATCCCGGGATGGATGGAAGCTAAGGTGTAAAAAGAGGTTTGCGACTGTTTTACGGAATTGTGATAACTCTAAATAGAAAACAGGTAGAGTCCCACTTTTTTCTATAAGGTCCTGTTGAAATGTTATGCAAAGTTAAATAGCTGATCAATTATGAAGACAAATTATGTAGAACTATAATTCCAGGCCAAACATAGGACAACAAACCCGCTGCACATCCTTCGCCGTGTCATGAAGGATGCAGAGGATAGCTGGAGGAGACTAGAGTGTGGGTGTGCCTTAGAAAGTATACCGGAAAAAAGCGCAGACAATGTTGATCACTTTGTTGTGTCTCCTCTTCATTCTTGCACCACCAAGGCACGGTGGTTGGTGTGCGGTGGTAGACGACGAACCACGAGACGAAATGATTCTCTCTCTGGTTTTTCTACACGGCCTTGTCTTGCCTGTTTGCCATGTGCAGCGACGCGTTTCAGAGACTTGTCCCCGGATTCAAACCCGCGTGGAATGCGCCCAGCAGCAACTTGAACGGGGGAAAAAGTTGTGTTTTTGACATGAAAATAAGGAAAAAGGATATTCTTGTTTTTCTCTCACAGTGCCACACAATTTCCGCCCCTCGCATGACAATAATTCAAATGAGGTGAGCTCCAATCGAATAGTTCAAGAAACTCTGCGTGTATCGAGACGGCTGAAGATGGCATGTTGACTTTTTTTGTCTAGCATGTTTTGCTTTTATAAAATTGTTTTCAATACAAACCTCTTTGATTCATTCATGTTGGGATGTGTTTTTTGCTATCCAGAATTGTTTCTATAATAAATAAAAAGAATGAAAAAAGTAAAGCAAAATCCTAACCTAGCCTCAATGAACAAATGTGTTAATATCAATTTTTAATAAAGACTTTTTTAATGTTATGGTACGGTCATCTGGATAACACAACTCGACATTTTAGCAGAAGGTCAGTAAACGCTTCAGTTTCATCAAAGTTTGTTAGATTTGGGCTCCCTGAACACGCTGCAATCGGCTGAATTTAATTTTAGTAAATTCTCTGCAAATAAATGAAATTGGAAATTTCTAGTATAAATCCTATGGAATCATCTTAAGCATCGTGGATGCGTGTCCCACGTTTATCTATATGGCTTGGTTGCTTATGATGATTCCATACCATCTGTCAATTGGAACGTGTTCAGGGAGCCCAAATCATATCTTGACGAAACTAAAACGTATACTGACATCAACTTCAAAAATGTCAAGATCTGGAGTTTTTTTTGAAAAGGATTAAGAAACCAAATTTTCAGTTTTTGCTTTTTGGGTGTTTTTTAATACCCCTGACTCAAGGCGGTTCTAAAAACACCCAAAAAGCAAAAACTGGAAATTTGGTTTAATGGACCTTTTCAAAAAAAAAAAACTCCAGAGATGATAATAACAATTAGAGAGTAATTTTACTTAAATCAATTTTGGTATATAAAGCCAATCAATTAGGACAGTGCACAGTGGTCCAGATCGCAAAATTAAGTGGAAAATGGATTTTCCGAAAAATTGTTAAGTTTTGGAGCTTTGGTGTCTTCAGAAGAGTTGTTGCATATGGAAAGGCGCAACTTTTGGTTTGGTTGAAAATTAGGGTGGTTCACGATTAGGATGATTTTGGAAATCTAACTTTACAGGAATATTTTTGGGAATTTTTTCGTCTTCTAGAAAGTTGACGGGCTTGCTAATCCAAGCAACTTTGTCGAAGACATCAAAATTTTATCTCGTAATCTACGCCTTCTACGACCAAATTTATAGAAAGCATCTGAGCAAACCTTCAAAAATCAGTTTTTTTAACGTGGCAATTCAGGGTTAAGTTTTAGAGAAAGTGGTATTCGGGGCACTTTTAGAGCTCTAAAAACAAACATTTTATTATCTAACAAGTCAATTTGGACTTAAGGGTCAAAAGTTACAGCGATTTTAAGGTAAAAGATGCAAATTTAAAACTTAAATATCTCGAAATGGCGCAAGCCAAATTTTACACTAGGTTGCATTTGAAAGAGGAAATCCAGCACTACAAACGCTGAAAAATCTCAGGGTGTTTTCTTTAAACTCGAGATATCTTCATTTGAAAAGTCTAATTTTCAAGGGTAAACCTTATGGGACCACCCTAACGAATTTCGAAAATTGTCCAAATATATGTTTTTCCATGTAATTTTGCCCGCTGAATCTGAATCTGCCCTCAGAATTGACCCAAAGTGTCGAAAAATCGATTTTTGGTCATATTTTGGGTTTAAATGATAATTTTACATGGGAACCCAAAATATGACCAAAAATCGATTTTTCGACATTTTGGGTCAATTCTGAGGGCAGATTCAGATTCAGCGGGCAAAATTACATGGAAAAACATATATTTGGACAATTTTCGAAATTCGTTAGGGTGGTCCCATAAGGTTTACCCTTGAAAATTAGACTTTTTCAAATGAAGATATCTCGAGTTTAAAGAAAAACACCCCTGAGATTTTTTCAGCGTTTGTAGTGCTGGATTTCCTCTTTCAAATGCAACCTAGTGCTTAAAATTTGGCTTGCGCCATTTCGAGATATTTAAGTTTTAAATTTGCATCTTGTTTACCTTAAAATCGCTGTAACTTTTGACCCTTAAGTCCAAATTGACTTGTTAGATAATAAAAATGTTTGTTTTTTAGAGCTCTAAAAGTGCCCCGAATACCACTTTTCTCTAAAACTTAACCCTGAATTGCCACGTTAAAAAAACTGTTTTTTGAAGGTTTGCTCAGATGCTTTCTATAAATTTGGACGTAGAAGGCGTAGATTACGAGATAAAATTTTGATGTCTTCGACAAAGTTGCTTGGATTGGCAAGCCCGTCAACTTTCTAGAAGACGAAAAAATTCCCAAAAATATTCCTGTAAAGTTAGATTTCCAAAATCACCCTAATCGTGAACCACCCTAATTTTCAACCAAACCAAAAGTTGCGCCTTTCCATATGCAACAACTCTTCTGAAGACACCAAAGCTCCAAAACTTAACAATTTTTCGGAAAATCCATTTTCCACTTAATTTTGCGATCTGGACCACTGTGCAGTGTATTAGCCATGTATCTTTTTCCCAAATGGCACAGTCCTCTATAACTCTACTTATTAGTGCGATGATAAACTACACGTGCACGGAGGCAACCAATTCCTTACCCTTCTGACACGTGTTATTAACATGATCACGATTTGAACAAATTGAATGCTAAAATGTATAATTTAATCGATATTGCACTCAATTTATGATTGGGAAGCAGTCGGTGTTGCGGCGTTTACCTTGCAAAGAGAAAGAATTGCGCTGACTGCCTTCTTGTTGTAAACGTTCATGTTCACCTTATTCACTGATGTTGCGAAGTGCCTTTATGGATGGTAAGTAACACATTTGCTCTCATAAATAAACCATCCAGAAGAAACCTGCATGCTGAACTCTGCAGCAGCACACGGGAGAGGGACAGTTTGTTACCTGCCTGCAATTCACACCGGTGCCGACACCGAACATAAGCAGTAAAAAGTATCAAGGGCAATATATCATCCTTAAATTACCGACACATCACACACCTTAACAAGGGGCAGCTAAATCGTGTGTATTTTTTTATTGATTTCAATTATATATAACACGAAGCCGGGTGGTTTCATCTTTTAAACGTCTGATACTTACCATTTATGCTGCTGTTTAAGGAACTATCCTGAAATCACGTAACAAGAATGAAAATGCTTAAAGTTGTTGCAGATTTAACATTCCAACGCCCAGGGCTCCAAAAAAGTTGGAACAGTAACTTCAACTCGCTGGTTCTCGGGTGTAACTCAACCAATCAAGATGATTCTTCTTTCCAATGATTTGTTAAGGTGTCTAGATGATTCTGGAGTTTTGCAGAACTTAATTTGATCAAATCTGTAATTTTTGCGATCAAAAACATCGTTCCAACTTTTTTTTTTCGCGTGTAAAAAAATTGCCAAAAATTCCGCGGAGGCAGTCATTTAAAAAAAAGGTGGAACGATGTTTTCGATCGCAGAAATTACAGATTTGTTCAAACCAAGTTCTGCAAATTTTAGAATCATCTAGATATTCTTACAAATCACTGGAAATAAGAATCGTCCCGATTGGTTGAGTAATGCCCGAGAAACAGCGAGTTGAAGTTACCGTTCCACCTTTTTTGGAGGCTTGGGCGTCGGTGTAAGTTGGACATGCGTTGGGCGTTCCAGTGTTAAAATGATACATTGATTAATGTAAGAAAGGGTAAAATTCTGATCATATCATTTTTGATAAGCCTTAAACGAAAACAAAATCGTCCACGAAAGACACATTCTGAATTTTGTGATTCGCACAAAACTAAAACAATCATCAATGTTAGTATTTTGTCAACTTTTTATTCTGCTTGTGAATAATGTTGTAAAATTTTACCTTTCAAATAAATACATACCATACCATACCAATCAGCTTTGAACACCAAACGCGGTGCCCGTGCTGTATCAAGAAGGTTGTTCCATGTTGCTCGGATCTGGGCTGCAGCTCGCCAGTCTCCTAGGTTGCAGATCTTTTTTAGATCCGCCTCAATCTGATTTCCCCATCATGCACGCTGTGCTCCTGCTCTTCGGCCAATTCGTCTTGTTTGCGTCTTCAAGGCGGTGTAAACCCTATTCATCGTCTCTAGGATTCTCGCTATAATATCAATGTCGTCCGCATAAGCAAGAAGTTGGACTGTACTACATATTGCATATTGTGCCTCTCTTCGCACAACTCCCTCAAGTCCGATGTTAAACAGCCGTCACCTTGTCGTAAACCTTGGTGTGACACATCACACAATCCAAGGTAGACTTGATCAGCCGAGTCAGTTTGTCCGGAAATCCGTTCTCGTGCATAATCTGCCATAGCTGTTCGCGGTCGACTGTATCGTAAGCTGTCTTGAAATTGATGAAGATGTGGTGTGTGAGCACATTGTACTCACGGCATTTCTCGAGGGTCTGCCGGAGCGAGAAAATTTGGTCCGTGGTGGTCCGAGCGCCAGTACACCCCGCATGATAGGGGCCCACGAACCTCCGTGCGTACGGTGTCAGCAGACGGCAGAGGATCTGGGAGAGGATTTTATAGGCCGCGTTTATAAGCGTGATGCCGCGGTAGTTGCCGCAGTCCAGCTTATTGCCCTTTTTGAGAGATGGGACACACGAAACCATCCATCCATTCTTCTGGTATTTTCTCCTCCATCAAGTTATTAGAAATGACCAAGTGCATTGCCCTCGCCAACTGCTCTTCTCCATATTTGAAGAGCTCACCGAGTAACCGATCTTTACCGGCGGCCCTGTTGTTTTTCAGCTGCCTGATCTCCTTCTTCACCGTCTCCAGCGTAGCGACAAGTGTTGTCTTGCGGCGCATAGCCTTTGCGGAACCGGTTAACCTTCTCGTAGAACTTTCGCGTCTCGTTCTGCCGGAACGTGCTGTTCCATTTCGGCGCAATCGCGGTCTTCCAGCTGGCTTGAAGACCGTATTCTGCTGTTTCAGCGTTTGTTTGTATCTGGCCTCACCGCATAAGCTACTTTCTTCTCGTCAAGTAGCCGCTGACACTCCTCGTCGAACCAGCGCTGCTTTCCAACTCGGACCGTACTACCTCCCGCTCCCGGACCGTACTAATCTTTGCTCCCTTCCAGCACATCTTCTGTAGTGCTACAACAACGAAGTTGCGGGATTTGAGCTCGTTCAACAGAGCGTACTCATACCCATCGAAGCGTAGCGATCTCCAGTTCCACTTGAATTTTTGGTATGCAGCCGGATTGGGGCTGCGAATTCCTAGTCTCGGGGTAGGGCTACCACCTGAAAGCTACCCAGACCCAGCTCCGGGTTTCTCACGACACCGTAACGGATGCCTTTTTCACTTGGCCTAACGGTATAGCTACACCCTCCGAGGAAGATGGAGCCCCCCTTCCCTGTTAGCATTCTACCAGAGTTCCCAACGGGCAGGAGTTTAGCCAGAATTTTGGTTGGTGGGAGGGGGTGGAAGAAGAAATTTTCTTTTTCTGTTCTTCTTCTTCCCTCTCTCACATATGTCTTCCAAAAAATTCGGGGGGGGGGGGCTTCAGCCCGAAGCCCACCCCCTTGGCTACCGGCCTGTCACCGGGGTTGGTTACCCGATCTCTCCAATGGTTACTAGTATCCCGGCTAGCGCCGCGGGAAGGCCAGAAGTTACTGGACAAGAGGCTAATGGACAGCTAGGTGGGTCTATTTTATTCCTGCGATACTCCAAGTACCTATGGTAGGCAACGTCCAGTCATTCACCAACCTACCCCCATTCTTTCAAATAAATGCTTACTTTAAACTTTTTCCGATAAATGCCTGAAACTCAAATTCAACAATAAGAAAAGGGAAATTTTACTAATTATTTGAGCTTTTGCCAGCCCTGCAATACGATGTAATATCAAAGTGTTCAAATTTTCACGGCAAGTCATAATACAAAAAGATTAGGGGGTAGCGAAGAAGCCGCCATTTTGTAAGTTCAGATAACAAACACTAAGAATCAGTATTATACATATTAGGGTAGAGTGGGGAGACTTGATCCCCGGGGACAATTGGGTACTAAAGCCCTATGTCAATTTTTATGTACAACGGTAAAAAACACGATTAAAAACCATTTCTGATCACTATTTTTCATTTTAATGCAAAAATTTTTTTTGACAAGACAACATTTTTTCGATGGATCAACTATGGTCCCCTTGGAACGAGCTGTCAAGTAGGAGCTATTCTGTCAAGAAGGACCGCGAGGTTAATTTTTCAAAATTGATTTAAAAATCCATTTTAAACTCTTTGTGGTCGTACAAAGGGTCATTGTACTCAGAAAAATAAGCTTTATCGCTGTAAACAATAATATCAGCAATCTATGCTTCATTTTAGGACCCAATTGATCCCAAGCCTGTATCTCGTCAGCATGTGGGTAAAAAAAATAGCTTTGTTCTAGAAAGTTGTGCGAAATTCACTCATTGTAGAAAACAAAGAAAAAAATTAAAAAATGTTTAGATTGAGTTACACACATTTTTCTAAAACGAGCTGCAAAAAACTTCCAAGAGATCATTTTTTCATTGTTTTGATAAATTATTCACAAAAAATATTTTATATACGGGTCATTCCAGGTCAACTGAGTACACTTTTGGACTCGACCTTCACCGATTTGGACCAAACTTGGAGGGAACGTTTATCTATCGATAGTTAACAGAAATCCCAAGTTTGGTGCTGATTGGACCATCCCTCTATTTTTGGCACCGCCCTCTTTTTTGGCGATTTTCTAAAAAACTTTTTTTTCTTTTAATCATAACTTTGCAACTATTTGAGCAAAAGACTTTCTACAGGTTGCATTTTATAGAAAATTGTCCAAGGAATTCGATAAAAATAAAATTTTAACCCTTAAATGCCCACTAATATTACATTTTATCGTTTTAAGTATAAAAATTCAGTTTTGACCAATTGATTATATTTTTATTTTTTTTATTTTATCGCCATCGTGTTCCCGGACAATTTTACATAATAATCAATATAGACTTCAAACTAAAATGAACTATTGACGAGATACAGCGATTTTACTGAAAAAAGTTTGATTTTGCGCAGCACTCGGAAGTTCATGGTGTACTTTTCAACAAAAAGGAATGAATCTCGCATAATTCGGTTTTTATATGTGAGAAACTTATTTCGGATTTAAATTCATAGGACAGAGTGCAGTGCAAAGTCAAACTTTTTTCAGTAAAATCGCTGTATCTCGCCAATAGTTCATTTTAGTTTGAAGTCTATATTGATTATTATGTAAAATTGTCCGGGGAACACGATGGCGATAAAATAAAAAATAAAATATAATCAATTGGTCAAAACTGAATTTTTATACTTAAAACGTTAATATATAATATTAGTGGGCATTTAAGGGTTAAAATTTTATTTTTATCGAATTCCTTGGACAATTTTCTATAAAATGCAACCTGTAGAAAGTCTTATGCTCAAATAGTTGAAAAGTTATGATTAAAAGAAAAAAAAGTTTTTTAGAAAATCGCCAAAAAAGAGGGCGGTGCCAAAAATAGAGGGATGGTCCAATCAGCACCAAACTTGGGATTTCTGTTAACTATCGATAGATAAACGTTCCCTCCAAGTTTGGTCCAAATCGGTGAAGGTCGAGTCCAAAAGTGTACTCAGTTGACCTGGAATGACCCATACATCAATTGTTTGATAAACTTATCAACTCCAAAACCCTTACGCATTTGATGTTAAGTTTATCGTCATACTATTTTTACAATCAATTGTTTTAAAAAGTGCGTTTAGGGAGACTTGATCCCTGCATTTTTACAGTCACTGGAATCAGCCTCAAGATTAATTAATTGAGCTGGGTTTTCGTACATAGTTTCCTTTAGTATAGTTGTACATAATTTTCTGCAGTTAGAACCTTTTTTCAAAAGTTTTGTAAACAAAAATTTCCAGCTTTTGTAAACATGCTTAATTTTGGTCTAAAAAATAATATTTTAAATTTTTTAATATTTACATACTAAACTTGTTATATTTTGAACACAAACGTACAGGTTTTATGTGAAATTGCTGTAACTCATAGAAAATTAAAAGTTTGGATGAATAAGAAACATTTTGCTTAAGATTTCTTCAAAATGTTGAAAGGGGGATCAAGTTACCCCTAACATTTTTAAAATGCCTGTATAAAATATTTTTTTTAAAACGCTTGGCATGATTCGAAGAGTTCATCTGATTAAATACCCTTACTAGCCAAACATAGATGAATGCTTAAGCTTTCAATTCATGCAAAAAGTTTAAAGTTTTGTGAGAAATTGACAGAGTTATGTGCGATACAAAAAAAGGGGATCAAGTCTCCCCACTCTCCCCTTCTTTGGTAACACGAAGTGTGTTATCCTGGTTAAACTCAAAAGTACCATGCAAATGTGTAAAACCAAACTGAAAAATATGTAATGCCGATTCTTAGTGTACGGGTGCACTGTTTGATCGACCCAAAAAAAAAAGCAAAAAAAAGGTAAACAGAAAAATTACTTTTTTCACATCTCCAAGGATATGATAGAATTTACCATCAGCAACACAATTCACGTGTTTTTTTTTCAGATATTTATCGTTTGAATTGCGCGAAATTTGAAAATCAAAAACCCAAACAATGACTTGTTATGGGCTACCATTTGACAGTTAGTGCTTTTATTGTGGGCTTTGACAACCGTGCTAATGTCGACTGTTGTCAGTTTGCTTAGGTCGAAATAGGGTTGCCATCCCCCCAAAAAAGATAATTGGGTCCTAAAATGAAGCTTAGATTGCTGATATTATTGTTTACAGCGATAAAGCTTATTTTTCTGAGTACAATGACCCTTTGTACAAGCACATAGAGTTTAAAATGGATTTTAAAATCAATTTTGAAAAATTAACCTCGCGGTCCTTCTTGACAGAAAAGCTCCTACTTGACAGCTCGTTCCAAGGGGACCATAGATGATCCATCGAAAAAATGTTGTCTTGTCAAAAAAAAATTTTGCATTAAAATGAAAAAAAAAAGTGATCAGAAATGGTTTTTAATCGTGTTTTTTACCGTTGTACATAAAAAGTGACATAGGACTTTAGTACCCAATTAAAAATGAAATAAAATGTAACAAAAACCTCATTGAAAAATGCTGATAAAAAACATACCAAACTAATATAAAGTTAAGAACAAAAAGTGTCTCATTGATGACTACTCTACCCCCTTAACCCAAGATGGCAAATGGCAGAACCTATGACAAATTTGTCAGAGGATTTGGCTGCTAATGTTTGGGTGTAAAGTAAAAAAGTAAATCTTTCCCAGTTCCTGAGGGGAACACCCTTGAAGAGTATTGGGGCCAGCATTTACAAAGCGGATTCAGTGGCAATTTCATTCTCAACTTAATGTTAACATGTTAGGGTTAATGATAACATTCCATAGGTCGCCTCCCTAAGGTGTCGTGATAAGGTCCAGTTTGTGACGATACACTACCTTCCCTTTACTAAGCAATCGATTCCAGAAGGGAAAAGATCACCAATGTTTGGGTGTATCATTCATTAATTGAACTTAAAGTTTTGACTATGATATTAGTAGAGAGAATTTGTGTGCTCAAATTTTGCAAGCCTAACTATCCCCAATTTTTTAAACTAATCTTTTTTAGATATTTTTCAATTGAGCTTGAAATCGAACGACTTTCTCGGCTTGAAAAAAATGATTTTTAACTAAACTTTGTTGTATCACAAAGAAAAAAAAAATTATATATTTAAAGTCTTAAAATGATTTTTAACTAACCTTTGTTATATCACAAAGAAAAAAAAATATATAAAGTCTGCCTCTGAATCACTTCACCGTCACAAGAATCAAGAAAGATACATTATTTGTCATGTCCATCAAAATATTGTTCGGTATCGTGCTGTTTCGACCGTTCCAAACGTAGAACCATCAACAAATCGTCACGATTTGTTACGTTATTCCCGAGGATACATGGGAAGATTCGTGAGAGTTGAATGTTTTTCTCCAGACATGTTTCGTTGCAATATAACAAGCATAAAGTCCTGTAGATTAGCTGGTTGGCAGTTGGACTCACAACCCAAAGGTCGTCAGTTCGAATCCCGGGGAGGATGGAAGCTAAGGTGTAAAAAGAGGTTTGGATTGCCTTACCGTTGCAAGCCTTTGGACACCTTTGGTGAGGGAATCTCGCAATAAAGAACATCAAGATTATGCTGTTAAGCGAACAAAGTCCTTTAACTGATTTCTTTCATTTGTTGAAAAGTGTTAAAAAAATATTGATCGTAAATTCACATTACTTAATCATAAAACACCATCATTAAATGCCAATCCATATTCAGCCAATTAACATATTAACAGAAATTATTCCACGTTGGTTGTTGGCAATATATGGTCATGGAAACCATATTAAAAATTGTACGGCAATTTAATATAGAAAGACAAAAAAAAATCTCCACATGAATATCAGGTATATTAAAGGCCACTCATATTTCCCCAACATCACGTTGTGGCCAAGGTATTCCTTGTCCCACCGCAATCCAAGGGAATGGGAAAACCGTTTCTCGCCGTTTTATGTGTCTACAGTCGGACAAAACGCAATATTCCACGTTACGGTGGTGAGAGCAGGAAAGGAAGAGATCATCAAACATATTGCATACACTCTGCTCTGACAGAATCCACGCACGCCATTTAGTGGTTTCTTGAAAGGAGCCGCACCACGACTTGTTGTGCCACTGCAACCGCCCCCGAAGAATCACTGACTCGTGGCGCAATGGGCTAAGGTGATAAGTTTGAGCATATTTTTGTTGGTCAAAAACTGTGCACAGCAGCTGATTTGAACGCATTTTATTTTCAAGAATTTTAAATACACCAGGCGTCTCCTCTTCCCGTCTTCCAAATCATTTTCCTTGTCCCTGGTACGCGCTGAACTATACAACTCTATAATAGTGACATACAATGGGCGGCTATCAAGGTGCTGAGAATCTGGTTCAGATGGAATAGATTTTATTACAAATTATAACGAAGCGGGATTCGATTCCGAGATTTGTGTTCACTGATGAAGTACCTTTACAGAATCAATCATCACGTCAAAGAAGATTAGAGAGCAATTCCAGCCCAAAACAGGAATTTTTAAGGTACTTTTTTCTCGACCCTCTCCGATTTCAATGAAACTTTGTAGACATGTTATCCTACGCTTATATAAGCCATTTTTGTGTATATGGAGCCAGTTCCACACGATAATGACATTTGAGAAGGGCGTAAGTGTTTTAAATATTTTTGTAATTCGGAATTTAAATATTTATGTATCTCGAAGCCGTTGCATCGTATCAAAAAGTAGTCAAAGACAAACTTGTAGGAAATTTGACGGGCTTTTCGATAAAAATACACTGAAAGAAAAAAACACTCAACTTTTAAATGTTTTTTTGATTTTTAAGCATAAAAGTCAAATTTGAGGGGGAGCCCACGATTTTTTTTCGTTCAAAATTTTTGTGAAGATGGCCTAAGATGTTACCAAAAGACTCACGAAAAATGCAGGATGGAGCAACTCACCTAAAAAAATACAAAAATCATTAACTGAAACTGTTTTTTCGTAAAGTGCTCTAAACGTCAAAATTTTCAAAAACCGAATACGGGAATCGATTTTCCAGACAATTTTACATAAAAGTCTCCATATTGACTACTGTCCTAAGTCCAATTCTTGTGAAGTTACAGCGGTTTTAAAAATAAAAATGTTGAAAAAATAGGTTTTTTGATGGTTTTTGGCAATTTCTATATGACACACTTGATTTTTCAGTCTCGTAAATATTTTTACCGGAAAGCTCGTCCAATTTCCCATAAGTTTGTCTTTGACCACATTTCAATTGGATGTATGGGCTTATAGATATAAGCTAATTTACTGTCCAGGTTACTATAATACACTGAAAAAATATGATGGTTTCAGTTATGAGCAATGTAATTAGCTTATATCTGTAAGCCCATACATCAATTAAGTCGATTGGAGCCCAAAACTGTCATACCTTGACGAAACTGAAATGTTTATAAGTTGGGGAGAGTGGGGAGACTTGATCCCCTTTTTTTGAATCGCACAAAACTCTGTCAATTTCTCACAAAACTATCAACTTTTTGCATGAATTGAAAGCTTAAACATTCATCTATGTTTGGCTAATAAGGGTATTTCATCAGATGAACTCTTCGAATCATGCCAAGCTTTTCAAAAAATATTTTAAACCGGCATTTTAAAAATGTTAGGGGTAACTTGAACCCCTTTCAACATTTTGAAGAAATCTTAAGCAAAATGTTTCACAGCAAAAAATCCGATGGTAAAATCGCATGCAAAATCACCTTCGTCAAAAAAGACACTTAATATTACACGCTGCATGTACAAGTATTGTAAAAACAAAAAAAAGTTCCAACCGACGGGATTCATTCAACAGTACGGACTGGCGCCTTAGACCGCTCGGCCATCAGACCGATGAGGAATGGAAAGAATAAATGCATACATGAGCTTGACATTTCGGACAAGTAGGTTTCCCATACTGATGGGCTACATATTTCAGGGTGTAATATTACATATAATTTCATAAAATAATACAACATTAACTTTACACCCAGGCCTTTTACATGCAGCTAGATTACTACTTTTTTTTGCTGTGTTCTCATTCATCCAAACTTTTAATTTTCTATAAGTTACAGCAATTTCACCTAAAACCTGTACGTTTGTGTTAAGATTATAACAAGTTTAATATTTAAAATATTTAAAAACTTAAAATATTATTTTTTAGACCAAAATTAAGCATGTTTACAAAAGCTGGAAATTTTTGTTTACAAAACTTTTGAAAATAAGTTCTAACTGCAGTAAGTTATGTACAACTATACTAAAGGAAACTATGTATGAAAACCCAGCCCAATTAATTAACCTTGAGGCTGATTCCAGTGACTGTACAAATGCAGGGATCAAGTCTCCCTAAACGCACTTTTTAAAACAATTGATTGTAAAAATAGTATGACGATAAATTTAACATCAAATGCGTAAGGGTTTTGGAGTTGATAAGTTTACCAAACAATTCATGTATAAAAAATATTTTTGTGAATAATTTTTGAGTGTTTTCTATACATATCAAAACGAAGAAACAAGATCTCTTGAAAGTTTTTTGCAGCTCGTTTAAGAAAAATGTGTGTAACTCAATCTAAACATTTTTCAATTTTTTTCTTTAATTTCTACAATGAGTTTTAGTTAATTTCAAACAACTTTCTAGAACAAAGCTAATTGTTTTACCCACATGCTGACGAGATACAGGCTTGGGATCAAGTGTCCCCGGGGATCAAGTCTCCCCACTCTCTCCGTATACTTTACCGACATGACACCATGATATAACAAAAAATGGTTGGCAAAAAATTGCATCAACTTTAATGGATTTTGTCTTGATGTTATTACTGCCATCCTGGCCCACTGTTCAACAGACCCGGTCAGTTTGGTGTGTTGAGAAATGAAATTATTCCACGCTGGGTCTTCAGCAATACAGCAATATGTGGTTCATCTAAATCACAACACGGTTTATTTATAAAAGCAAGAGAGAGAACACAGTGATTGTGCAGAGTGCATATATGAGGCTCGCATGCTTCCTCTTAACTTGATCTCATGGCTCGAGCTTGCACGCTGATGCTGCGCGCAAGGATATTTCATCCACGTCCACGGACAGTCGCTTCACACGCGGAACGCCAAAAATGGTGCGAGATAAACGTGTAAAATTTGTGCGCGCCAGTATAAATTTGCTTTCATCTTCTGCGCACCTAGATGACGGCTATAATTAGCGTGAAAATGAAAATGAGTGCTATAAAAAGAAGATATATTACGAAAGTAAATTTATTTCATATGCTTCTTACAACTATACAATATGATGTAAGAACATAATGTTCTTCGGGTTTGATTGATATGATGACGTGAGGCATCAAACTGTAAGAGTTACCTGCTTAGCGTTCAACAACTGCAATTCTGTTACTTTTTAGTGTTTGCTGAGTACACTTTCAATCATTCTGGTAAACGAGCTCGCATGGGGAACGTTGGTTTAAAACTCTGCCGGTGGGGATCAATGGAGCCTTGCACTGGATTTTCAACCCAGAGATCGTCAGATCAGATCTCGATGTGATAGCTTAAACTTTAAGGTAATAAAAAATTGAGAGAAAAAGTCACAGCTGGGTAATTCTCTACCAACTCACACGAAATCGGGAAAAGTTGCCCCGACCCCTCTTCGATTTGCGTGAAACTTTGTCCTAAGGGGTAACTTTTGTCCCTGATCACGAATCCGAGGTCCGTTTTTTGATATCTCGTGACGGAGGGGCGGTACGACCCCTTCCATTTTTGAACATGCGAAAAAAGATGTGTTTTTCAACAATTTGCAGCCTGAAACGGTGATGAGATAGAAATTTGGTGTCAAAGGGACTTTTATGTAAAATTAGACGCCCGATTTGATGGCGTACTCAGAATTCCGAAAAAACGTATTTTTCATCGAAAAAAACACTAAAAAGTTTTAAAATTCTCCCATTTTCCGTTACTCGACTGTAAAAATTTTTGGAACATGTCATTTTATGGGAAATTTAATGTACTTTTCGAATCTACATTGTCCCAGAAGGGTCATTTTTTCATTTAGAACAAAATTTTTCATTTTAAAATTTCGTGTTTTTTTAACTTTGCAGGGTTATTTTTTAGAGTGTAACAATGTTCTACAAAGTTGTAGAGCAGACAATTACAAAAATTTTGATGTATAGACATAAGGGGTTTGCTTATAAACATCACGAGTTATCGCGATTTTACGAAAAAAGTTTTGAAAAAGTTAATTTTGCGTTTCTCTTTGTTTCGTCGTCCGTGTCTGTCGCGGGTGACCATGAATGGCCATGATCGATGACGACCAACTTTTTCAAAACTTTTTTTCGTAAAATCGCGATAACTCGTGATGGTTATAAGCAAACCCCTTATGTCTATACATCAAAATTTTTGTAATTGTCTGCTCTACAACTTTGTAGAACATTGTTACACTCTAAAAAATAACCCTGCAAAGTTAGAAAAAACACGAAATTTTAAAATGAAAAATTTTGTTCTAAATGAAAAATGACCCTTCTGGGACAATGTAGATTCGAAAAGTACATTAAATTTCCCATAAAATGACATGTTCCAAAATTTTTACAGTCGAGTAACGGAAAATGGGAGAATTTTTAAAACTTTTTAGTGTTTTTTCGATAAAAATACGTTTATTCGAATTCTGAGTACGCCATCAAATCGGGCGTCTAATTTTACACAAAAGTCCCTTTGACACCAAATTTCTATCTCATCACCGTTTCAGGCTGCAAATTATTGAAAAACACCTCTTTTTCACATGTTCAAAATGGAAGGGTCGTACCGCCCTCCGTCACGAGATATCAAAAAACGGACCTCGGATTCGTGATCAGGGACAAAAGTTACCCCTTAGGACAAAGTTTCACGCAAATCGAAGAGGGGTCGGGGCAACTGCTGTGTGAGTTGGCGGAGAATTACCCAGCTAAATAAAGTATCTATATATCAGAAATTTAAAAAAATATAAATGAACAATAATTGCAAAAAGTGCAAATTTGCATTCTCCAAACATCAACAAATAACGGTTAAATTTTACTGCACCACTCCTGTCCCGTACATGAAGCAGCATAAACACGACCAAGCAAGCAAAAATAAGGCACCCACCGCGTGGCCATTTAACCCGGCGCAAATCATATCAATTGATCTCTTGTTACACTTGATATATTTTTGCCCCAAAGGAGATTGATAATTAAGTTACTTCACGCCTGTCGCGCGACGTCTGATCTTTCAGTTAACCGACTGACTGCGGCCGGGTGTCATTCGGTGGCATGCGCAGATCGTCATAAATAAAGTGAAATAACCAAGCAGAACCGGCCATCGGCAGTCGGCAGTGGTACTGAGAGGAGACCGATTGACATTCCTGTTGAATGCCGGAAAGATGACGTGCCACGATGGTACATAGGATACCGTGCAATGGGGACACGTTGATCCTGTTAACCGGGTATTCTCAAAAAATACTGAATTTTGCTTACAAATTCGTAAGCTTTTCGAAAGTGAACGACTAACCTGATGAATGTTTTCTTGAATAAAAATACCGTTGCTTAAACATAAACATACTGACCATTTTAATAAACAATGATAATAATAATGAAGCAAGAATCTCAACATATATGAACATTTAGTAACCTTGTTTAACCCGCTTACGCCCACTTTCAAAAAATCAAATTATTCGCTCTACAGAATTGCCTTGGCGTTCTGGATTGCGAGATTCCTAATCGAAACTAGGTGTCCGAAGGCTTGATTGTTGAGGCAATTGCAAACCTTTTTTTACACCTTAGCTTCCATCCACCCCGGGATTCGAACTGACGACCTTTGGATTGTTAGTTCAACTGCCTACCAGCGACTCCACCGAGGCAGGACCCAGGGAGACGACTCCTACACCTGAATTAAGCTATCGACCTAACCTTTTTTTTAGGTTAGACCGGGGCCAACATTTACTTCCCCATCCGACGGAAGGCGTGGTCAGACAAATCTCGTCTCAAAAAATGCCACCGGGACCGTCTGGGATCGAACCCAAGCCGACTGGGGAAGAGGCAACCACGCTTACCCCTACACCACGGTCCCGGACGCCGTCTTTATTTTTTTTTAATTTGAATTATGAACTTCTTGAAAACTTCTTGCACAGTTTTACATAGAATGTTTATTGGTACCAATTGGTACTTCATCTTTTTTTTTTTAATAATAAATGACAAGGAAACTTGTGAACAGAAATCTTAACTTAACTTAACACGTAGCCTTATGTGTGGGCAGGGATGGAATAATCGCAAAAAAAATCAATTTCGCTTGCGAACTTTCTTCACCCGCAAAAAAGAGAGGAGGCAAATCACGCAAAAGAAAATCGCACCCGAAATTTTCCAAGAAAATCAATCTGCTGACGATTTTTTTCTGAATTTCCTTGCCAGCACTTAATAATATTTATTTCACTTTGTTTACACACATTGCCCATCTACAAAATGTGACAGGTCATTTCTCGACGTGTGAAGTTACACTTGCAAGTGTAGTAGTGAAAAGGATATTCCACCGAATAGATGGATGGAAAGGATATTCAAGATGATGATTTTTTTAGATTCTTTTTACCGATCTTTCGTGTGCGAGAGAGGAGAGCCATGCTCCTTTCGGATTTTTTCTCTTGATGAACGTCCAGAGATTTTCTTTTGATGATGATTATTCCATCGCTGTGTGTGGGACAAACTTTTTCTGTGTTTTTTCTCAGCTTGCTATTTTTGCATATGGGAACAGACTCAAAAAATATTTTTTTGCAATTCCGTCGTGAAACTACTTACTTTTCCTGTCATTCTTGAACGTTGAAATAGCCTACTTTTCTGTACCGAAAATAACAGAATCGAATAGCAACACTTTTCAGCACTTGTTTCGAAAAGTAACACTTTTCAACATTTTTTTTTATTCAAACGATTTACTGACAAAAACATGAAAATTTGACTTAAAATTTCACTCAATGGTTGTTTTTCGGAATTGCAAAAAATGTATGGAACTCGTGGCAAAACTCTTCGTATTTATCCAACTCGGTGAACCTCGTTGGATAAATGTACGACTCGTGCTGAAAAAATCCTCTTTTTGCAACTTGTTGCATAAATTACTATATTGTTTTGTTGAGACTTGAATACCACGCAAAATACATGTTTACTTATAATTTTGTTTTTTTATAAGGCAGTTTTCTAAAAAAAATCGGTTCGATCTCTGTATTAAAAAAATACCTTCACGCGTAGGTGTGTCCTAAAAACATCACAAAAAATGACCAAAGTTACTGTAATCTAAGACACATGTATGTACGTCGATATGAGCCGCTGCTCTTCAGCATCTTCAGTGGTTTGAAGGCCTCTTCTGGTCTGTGTGTGGTGTGTTGTTGTTGTTGAATAAGCTAATTGACTTTGACATCAATATATAAGAAGGCACACACTTTCGAATTTGGAGACAACACCGGGGACGGAAGAGTAAAAAAAGATGTCAACTTGAAGATATTCTCAATAGATGCCATTCATGTCACTAATTGCAAACGCAAACATAACCGGAGCCACATTCCGGCGAGAAACCTGTTGCTGGATGCATGCAATCGGTTAAACTGTATAGTGCCAATTGCGTTTTTTTTAACAATTGGCTACCTCTCAAACTAAAATGTTTTAGAACATGCCATGCAGACCTTACCTTATTTCAGTGTGACAATTTATATTCTAAAATTTTTGCTCCAGCAATCAATGTCTTACCTTAACAATTATCTCATTTAAGGGAAATTCATCATTTCTTCTTTTTAAAACCACCAATGTGCCAACAGGACCTTTTGAAAAAGTAAGCGAGATTTATATTCTCGTACCGTCATCTTGGGTGAATCAGGACACATGGTTTTAGTTCAAACAGACATAACACAGCAAAATTCGATTTCCATATTGGAACCATTTAAGGGATCCTGTTGTCCCTATTTAGACTGTAGTCTCCGTTAGTCCCATTAGCACCGTCTACTATTATTCAGCAGGTCACATTTTAGGTTGCAAAACCTAACAACAAAAACACAAAAAAAAAACTTTAGGAGATACCAAATCTGTAAGAATTTACATTTATGCTAATTGAAATCAATTCTGTGCCATTTCACTTCTGTTGTGATTCCCAGCGTTACCAAAACGCATATAAATCAATTAAGTCTAGTGGCGTTAGAACGTTTACTATTCCAGGAAACTCGTCGTGATATTTGATGTGCCATCACAGAGTACTGTGAATTAAGCGAGGGTTGTAAATTATTTACTGTCACCCGCATGTCAATAGCATTCATTCACAATGAGAATCCCCGAGGTGCCACCCAAGGAAGTTCCTACTAATGTGGGGAAGCTGTAATTTGTATTGATTGACATGACTTGCGAAAAATTGACCCTTTCATACAGTTGTCAATCAAAAGACAGGGGTGATGAATTAAATAACCAATAAAATTACCCAGAGAAATCTGTTCCATTGAGCGAGTGGATAAAACATAACTCTTACTCTGAATCTGAACTTTCTATTTTCGTTGGAGGTAACATCGCAGTGCAACGGGTATCATGGTCTACAGAAAGGCACTTGTTCAAATATTTACCAAAATTTTTAACACAGATAAACCGACGACTAAACGTGTACCTACCTGTTGCACTTCGTACATCATATTCCGACTTCTTTCAATAAAATGAATGGCACGATATATGATCTGGTCATTGATTGGTTGAGAGTTGGTTTCGAGTTGAATTGAATTTAAATCACAGAACCAAACTTTTCATAAGAGGTCTCGTAACCTGAATATTAAGTAATTTTGACTATAACAATATATAAAAAAATATTATAATTGGATTGGATTGATTATACCACACACTGAAAGTCTTGGGGACAATTCAGAGCTAGCCTCTCTCGACCAAATGTTTCAGACGTTCATCATATCCATGAAGGCGGTGTAAAAACCCTGTAATCCAACTATTTGCTCACCTGCCCTTTTGATTACGTGAAATGAGGGAATCACGACACCAGCAATATTTCAAACAAAACACGACGACAATATATTTCTAAGAATGTCTAATATGTACTCAGACTCCACGCTCGCCAGCAATCCCAAATATCGCGTCTGTTTCGATCAATTCATTGCTTTACATAAATAAACCGATGACGGTGCAGAAAATTACCTGTTAATCAATTGTTTCAATAGCGTTTGTCGGCATGAGCTGTCCTGGTGTAATTGTTTACGATGGATTTAACCCGCGGGTCATCCGGCTGGTGCTGGTGCTGGGATCAGCAGCGCCGGAATGGGTTTACATGTGTTCTCTCTTGTATACCTGACCAGTATCGCTTATGCCGATATCTTCCGGCTGTTTCACACGCTCACCGATCACCGCAATGTAAATTAATCACCATAATAAAGCGCATAATATGCATGTTTAACAACGTTTTAAATATCCACCAGCCGCCAGCCAGCCAGCCGGAATTCTTAACGAGAAGATGAGCATTTGAGAACATCGTTAGCCCCCAAACTGCGGTGAATCTTGTTGAATATTTTATCCTACAACCGCAACATTCTTATTATAAAAATATCCCGAAAATTTGTTCATGGTCCATATAGTGAGTGTGTGAGGTGGAATCGAAGCACCAGCTGAAAATGCAAATGCGTGCGACCCAGACTCAGACGACGGTGAGCCCTACTAACGATACATGTAATTTCCAAATTTTGATCGCTCGCGGGACCTGCTCCGCGCGCCACGTCCGGGACCCTCAAGGAAACATGGTGAAAATGTGGCACAAGCAGCATACCATACCTCATCCGCTTTTACAAGCGTAAAAATTGATAAAGCGAAATGCTTGATAAAAGCTGATTAAAGACACAATAATGTACTACTTGATGCATGAAATTTGATACCGTACGGTGGCATGTTTCCGATGAGCAGGGAAGACCAGGATGACAATAAGGAATCAAAGTGTTTAATCCTACGTTTAATCTATTTCGAGGCTTACAACTTTCCCAAGCAAGTTGTAGCAATGCCTCTGCTAGACTGCGATCAGCAGAGAAGCGAGTCAGACGTGCGTCCCTCACAAACCAAAAAAGTGCTTAAAAAGTGCAAAAATGCCTCAGGGCAAGAAAAAGAGGCGGTCCTCACCAGCAGGATCGGCAGATTTGAAGAAGCTAAAGAATGCCGAAGCGCTACCTGCAAAGCCAGGCAGTTTGAGCAAGGACGCTCAAAATTTGTCTGGAAACCAGTTTGCTACCCTCCCTGTGGACGTGAGCGAGAAGGAAGAATTTGAACGACGGGAAAAGTTGCCACCCATTTTTGTGAAAACATCGTCATCGGATTCGGTGCGAAAGTGGCTGACCGGATTTATCAAGTCTGGTGCTTTACGAGCTTCCATTCGCTTGTGTGCTGATGGACTGAAAATTCTGCTACCTACCAGAAAGGATTACAACTACGTTCGGGATTTCCTGAACAACACAAAGATTGAATACTACAGCCATGACGATCCAGGTAAACGCCCCATGAAACAGGTCCTCCGAGGCCTGTACGACATGGATGTGAGTGTGCTGAAAGAAGAGCTCAAATCTCTGAAGTTGAACGTGATCGAAGTCTTCAAGATGATGAGACACAACAAGGACATCAAGTATCGTGATCAACTGTACCTGGTTCATCTCGAGAAAGGATCGACAACGCCGTCTGAGCTGAAAGCAGTTCGGGCAATTTTCAACATCATCGTGTCTTGGGAACGTTATCGTCCAGTGCACCGTGACGTGACGCAATGTTCGAACTGTTTGCAGTTTGGACATGGTGGAAGGAACTGTTTCATCAAGAGTCGTTGTGCAACCTGCGGAGGTGAGCACAAAACTGAAGCTTGCAACACAATCAACGAGAACATCGAAGCGAAATGCTTCAATTGCGGTGGCGACCATTCTACCAAGAATCGAAGCTGCCCAAAACGTGCTGAGTTTGTGAAAATTCGGCAGCAAGCGACGACGAGGCACCAACCAAATCGTCGCAAAACACCACCAACTTTCACGGACGTGGATTTTCCTGCTTTGGCGTCACCTGGAGCGGGATCTGTTCGAGTGGTTCCAAATCTGCAGCCATTGCCGTTGAATCAGCGGCAAAAAGTTGCAGAAAATACAACACCTCCTGGCTTCAGTCAGCAACCAAGGGAAAACCAACCAGCATTAACGGGAGAAGCCAGCAGTGACTTGTTTTCACCACAAGAACTTTTGAACATTTTCATCGAGATGACAACAACTCTGCGTGGTTGCAAAACTCGTGCGGAACAAGTAAGAACGCTTGGAGGATTTATCTTAAAATACAGTTCGTAGTTTACTCGTTCTAATGATTTTGAATATTTTAATGAATTTGCTTTTTAGTTTTAAGTTAGGATTAGTTGTTAAAGTGATTTTTTTTTTCTTTTTTACCCAAATGTATTCTATTCAATGCAAAAATGTAAAACAATTTGAAGTAAAAAAATGAATGTGAACAGATAATAAGAAAACGAAAAATATAACAAAGATGAAGAGCATGTAGCCATACCACTTAGAATGTAAATGAAATGTAATTATTATAAGAAAGTTCAATAAAGACATATTTAATTTCAAAAAAAAAAATGCCTCTGCTAGAACGTCGGACTGGGCTCATGCTAACTAGATAGGAAAACCAGCTAGCTTAGTACAAGAGAGCACAGAGGCATCGAAATAGTGTCCTGGGTAATGTGACACTTTTCATACGAATATAGTTACAACAGGATCGTGCATTTAAGTAAGATTCTGTTCTATCACACTTCGTCGTTGTCGTACTATCTTGTCGCTCGTGCATTTTGGGCCAAATTGAGTTAAGAACGACATTTTGTGCAGCTCTCAATGCCTCACCTTTTGATCTTCAAAATTCAAATTCAATCCTGAGATATTCATCAAAAGCCGAGAAAACTCCATGCATTTTTGTCACTTTTGTTATTAAAAAAGTTGCAATCTTGTCGCGCTATCTTGACACACCCTGAACATTTCTGTAAGTGCGACAACTGGACAAAGGGATTTCAGGTCAGGGCGCGTTTGACACACGTACTAGCCCGATTTCAAGAACGCTTGTTTACGGTTTTTGGAACCTTTTCTTTTCATGAATTGGAAATTGGATAATATCAATTCAAAATCATCATACTATAATAATTAGACATGAAGTTTGATAAAGGTGATACGGGAAGCCAGCACCATATTGACACCACGACTCGAGTTTTCGAAAGCATCATTAAGAAAAATGCAAAGCTCTGTTTTTTTGCAGACGCTGAACAGAAGTATTCCAAGAACTGGCGTTCCGTTTCACCTTAAAGATAACGCCATAAATGCCTTTCAGTTCCGATTCACCCCAGTAGATGTCATGTATTTCAAATACCGTCATCTGGGGTGAATCGGGACTACAGTCTAAATAAGGACAGCACGTTTAAGAGCAGTTAAAAGTTTCAAATTTGCAAATGGATGTACACATTTTGCTGCTCTGAATCTGGTCTATCCGAAACCACTCATAAATATCAAAATATTAAACTGTAACATTGCTAAAACAGCAGTCCCAAATCGCCCCATGAGTCCCAATTCACCCCAGATGACGCTACTCCTATTGCTCATCAATCAATCAAACCACCCACAAAATTCCTTAGCTTTAGGTGCTAAATCGCACCGTAGCGGGGCTTAATTCCAACAAATTAGGATACCCTACTGTGTTAGGATACCTGTACTGTGTTAATCTTCCGTCGAGATAGATATCTGTAATAATACATTTGATGCTTACGACGCGGGAAAACAAACAATTTATCACTTCCCTCTGAATAGTTTTCGAAAACAGATCAATCCCCATGTGAAGTCATTGGCAAAACACCAACTCCAACCCCCGACCCCCGATCATCAAGTGTGTGATGATATATTTTCTAATACGCTTCGAGATATCGGCTTTCGATGCAATTAATCATTTTGTGCACAGGATGCACCAACCTGCCTTTTGCACTCGGGCGGTGGCTTGCATTCTTCCCGGTACAGAACAAACGATACAATCGACAGCTAGGCCTTCTGACCGCGTTAAGTTGTCCGATGAGCATCAATGATTAATTGGTCACACAATCAAAACCACAAAACGTGAATATATACAACACGTGGTAGCAGCAGTTAAACAAGTGCAAACTGTGGGCATTGTGAGAACAAACTAGCACATTTTCATCTCATTGTTTGATAATAATCGTCAGAGTTTTATTCAAGGTTAAAAAGAGCTTTTGTAGGACAATGTAAACGCCAGTACAAATTTCAATGTTAAGATGATAAATTGGATTGTGTTGCATCCTTGCTCATTTCTTTCGCCGTGCATCGTCACCATCTACCAACTCACCGTTTTAACACGTTGATGAAGTTATGTAGTTCATAAATATGCTAAAAAAAGAAGTCACCATTACTTGCGCACATTGGAGAAGAAAAAAAAACGTTTTTATTTAATCTTCCCTCTTCGGGTCTGCGAAAGCTCACACACCGCACATAAATTAAATTAATTAATTGAGTATTTAATAAATTTATGTGGTGAGCATTTTATGCAGTTTAGCCCCGAGCAGTACAGGATAATCTGTGAAAACACAGCAGTGCCAGCATCTTGAGCGCGAACCCGCAAAGCAACGTCTTGGGTGCTACGCGAAGTGTGATAGTCTATTACTGGCGGTACATATATCATTCCCTAATTAATATGTACATAAATATCTACTGGTTACTTGTGAAAATAATGCGAGATCATATAAATTTTTATTTTCATTTTTCATCTCTTGTAGTTTTCTCCGCTCGTGGGGAACATTTTAATATGCGCCGCTATGTCGAAGCCACCCCGACCCGATGCCCGGTTTCCTCAATTTCTGTCGAGTGTGTCATGTTTACGTCGTTATGTTATTAAATTACAATTAATAATAATTTAAGCACAAATTATCACATTTTGTAGAGTGAGAATTATTACATGATAACATGATTTGTTGGTATAAATTAAAACGGCGGATGATTTATGAGCTGCTGTATAGCTGCAGAAACGTGCACTTGAACTGGTCAGTGGAAGAGTACTCCACTGTTGTTCTTTGAGTTAAATATTACACGAACCAATTAGCGTGTGTTCCAGATTTTGCTGGAGTCTCTAAAGTGGGCCATCGGTGGAAGGTAATATTCCATTGAACGTAACATATCCACTATCTTACTCCCCCCATTTCCGCAAAAAAAAACTCCCGGAATCCTGGATAAGGCCATTTCTTGTTTTCAATCGGAATTAATATTGCGATGGCTCAAGCCTCATGAATTGAAATATTTTTGATATCTATTATTTGATTAATTATCAGAGGAATTATCAATCCTGGCCGGTTCCGGAACCAAACAGGAACTTATATAGGAGAACTTTGAAAATGACATTTCCATATTTTGACCAAATTACGTCATACGACGCCTCGAACTTAATTTATATCACAGTCATTCTTCATATTCAGAACATTTCACATATCAGCCAATGTTTGAAAAATTATAGAAAATCGAAACGGGACCATCCACAAACCACGTGGACACTTTTTTGGAACACTCAACCCTCAAATTTCGAAAAGTATCAAATAAACCGCTGAAATTAAGATGTTGGTTGTTGTTATTTCATCAAAACAGAAGTTTCGAATTCCCTAAACATACACCTTTAATGTCCTACATCACGGAAAAATGTTTATCTCGGTGGTCAGTTTCGATAATAGTACCAAAATTGGGGGTTTCCATATTTTTTTCAAATTCTTCTGGAAAAATCAATTAAATTCCCGTTTGTCAAAACTTTTCGTATAGATTTGTAGCAAATATCGGAAAGGGCATAAAATTTCCGATCTTTTGATACCCAAACATCTACGTTTTCTTTAAAACCTACGTTTTTAAATACCTGGGCAAAAAGTAAGTTTGATCCACGAGAACAAAAATTACGAAATTCCATACATTTTTGGCAGGTTGCTCAAACGAAACCATAACAACGTTTTTGCTTAGGTATTTAAAAACGTAGGTTTTAAAGAAAACCTAGATGTTTGGGTATCAAAAGATCGGAAATTTTATGCCCTTTCCGATTCCACATAGGTTGACTTGTGAATCGTGGACCGGTTCGGATGCCGGCGGATTTTCCTACGACGTAATTCCGGGTTGGTACGAAATTCCAACGAAAAATCTATTCTATCGATACAAATACCCCCAAAACGGTGTTATACCCACTCCAAAATGTTTATTTAGCAATTATATGGTAATATATTGACATTTAGTTGAATTAAAAGTTTGCAAAATTAAGTTTAGATAAGTTTTATATAGAATTTCCAGAGTTATATAAACTTTTATACTAAGTAGTTAGTAAACTTTATATTCAATCCAAATTCTTTTTTTAATCAGTCAAGGATGCCTATTTGGAGTTGGGAGACTGGATTTATGGTGATTTGTCAACAAATAACATTATTTATGTTAATTTTTGGAAAGGTGTACAAACTTTTTTTGCACCTTTTTTATTTTCGTAATAGTATTTGTTATACAACTTTTTATAGAAATCATCTTTTCATGAGTTTTTTGTAGCAAAATGTTTGGCATGAGTTTCTGAACAAAACGTAGTACTAGGTTCCTGTCAAACTTTAAATTTTTTACATGTTCCATCACAAAATGTGCATAGTGCCCAAGGGGTGTAAATACTTTTTTTACATACTGTATGTTATTTTTTTCATTTGAAGATCTCTAAAAATCAAATTATTCACTCTACAACTCACAGGTCAAACTAGTGACACTCCGGGATTCAAACTAGTGACCCTTCGATTGCGAGTCCAACAGTCGACCAACGACTCCACCGAGGCAGGCACCAACTCCAGGGAGACGACTGCTACACCTGAATTGGCCAAACGACCTGTTTTACTTCCCCGTCCGACGGAAAGGCGTTGTCAAGCTTTTCTCGTCTCAAGAAACGCTAACCGGGGTCGTTTGGGATCGAACCCAGGCCAAATGGGGTAATTGACAACTACGCTTGCAACTACACTACCGACCCCGGCTTGAAGACCTGTTATAGTATCTCCGGCAAATATCAAAACCAGTAGTAACCTGGTTGCATTCTTCAAGTTTTTTTTTTTCTATACTTTGACTAAAAATATTTATATCTGTGCCAGGTAACCTACCGGTTCCTGAAATACGGAACGTATGAAAAGTTCGACCAACCGCCCAAACTCTTCATACGAGCTTTGGGAAAAAACCCAATCGGCCCTAGGAAATTTATACCTACAGAATTTTACGATTCCGATTGCTGCTATCTTTGAAAGGCAAATGAACATCGAGTGTTAAATTTTTTGGTGTTTTTGGTATGATTTTCACGATCTTAATATTGTCAGTTTTGATTTCATAATAACAAAAATGCTTCCGCGGAACTGTCAGTACGTGTCTACCGTACGCTCTTATCAAAACTATCTTACTCATTTGGTATTTTTCTCAACGTGTTCCAATGAAGCCATTAAATCGTCCTACCAGGTAAAAAATCGAAACGGATACCCTCCACAACCGACCGGCAGCTCAGCTCTGTTGCGTTCTGTGTTCTGTATTATATTGGCACTCACTCTCTGTGAAGGAAACGACGGTGAAGAACAAAAAAAAAGCGCGCACATGCAGACAAGCAACATCACACACATAAAAATAAAGTTTGATTTAATAACATTTAAAGGTTTTATGTGTGCGGTCAGAGGTGTTGCACGGAACCGTAATCAAAAAATAATGAAAACAATTTTACGCGTAAGGAAAAGAGAAGAGGTTAATAGCTATAATTCAGATGCGTTAAAGTGTCTGATGAAGTTTAATATAATATTAAATCGATGCATCGTGAAAAGGAGTATAATTTCATTGCATGTTTATATAAACCTGCCCCATAATGATAATAATAGGCATACGCGGATGTTTTAGTGCGGGGAAACCTGGTAGAAATCCACACAGTAGAGAGCGACAAACTTTCCTCGACATGGCTCAATTTCCGAAGAAATTTTGATCCGTCCTGTGCTGTGGACTGACTTTTACTTTAACGTTGTAATTTTGCAATCCATTAGCGGCATTGACGTTAAATATGAACTGCATTTTGGCTGCCGGAAATCTGCATCAGCAATACATTAAAAGAAAGGTAATATTTTCAGATAAAAGTGCCAAGCAAAAAGAAAAACAACAAAAACTGTAGCCTGATATAGTTCGAAACACATTTTGCATATTGATTAACAGCTTGATTAATCACTTTATTACATTCACAAATTCAATTCAAACGCAAACAAAAGAACTAATAAATTTATAAACCTTGATCAAGGGCGAACTGGGACAACAATTTAAGCCATGTGTTTTGCAATATTTTGTAAGTATTGTATAACATTAGGACATCCATTTCCAAGTTTGAAGTTTTTAAGTGCGGTGGTATACTGGTAAACGTGGTTGCCTCTCACCCCAGTCGGCCTGGATTCAATCCCAGTCGGCCCCGTCCGCAGTCGAGAAATGTGTCATCATCCGTGACGAGAAATGCTCCAGAAGAGTCGCAGGACGGCGGTTGGACTAGCAATCCAAAGGTCGTCAGTTTGAATGCCGGGGTGAATGATCCATTAGGGACGAACAAATAATGCAAAATGCTTTCTATAGTTATCTACGTGCGCATGTATTGCGTGTTTGTACACGAAGGGTTTTTAGGTTAAAATTTGTACCCGACAGCAAAAACAAATTGTAAGCTAGTGTGCGTGAGATCGGGCTTAGATAACTCTATGGTCAAAACGTTTCTGCCAAATAAGATGGTTGCAAATGCATAGAAGTTTACATGAAGAATTATACCATCTCGTCAGCTGATGTGTGCTATCTTGTGATAACGACCATTTAGTACTTTTCGAGAAAATCGATTTTTAAAGTTCGATGCTAAATATTTTCAAAACTATTAATGGTATAGCCAAACTTTTTGAATCAATCGGTTTGTATACTATCGCTTAACAAACGCTCCAAGTTTCAACTAATTTGGATACACCAGTTAAAAGATACAGTAAATTATGTAATCAAAAATCTGAAAAGCACGTGTCACAAGTGTGTTTCGAAAGTAAAATTGTACTACGTGTCACAAGTGTGCACAGAAATCCCAAAAAAATAAAAAAATAAATCCCATACAAACTAAAATAAGCTCAAATCAATAGTTTAACCGACTTAATCAGTATATTTTCAAAAACAAAAGATTGCATTGCTCTTAGAAAGTGTGTAATATGTGAAAAACAAGACAAATTTTCCACATTTTCCAACAACATGTATGACGTGTCACAATTTTGATGATAAATTGGTCTATGTCACAAGTGTGTATTGCGATATCCGGGAAACGGAAGCGAGTTTCCAAAATCGGGTTAAAGCATCTTGTAGTGTTTGTTAAGTAGGGTATTTTAACCATTAGTGGACCCCCTAGTAGAGCCGAATCACATTTTTCACAAATGTTCAATATTTTAAGCACTTTTTCATAACCCTTTGTACAAAACAATGAAAACTGAAGTCTTTCGAACAATTTTGACTATTTGTTTTATCAGTTATTTGTTTTTGAGCAGAAAAATAGCCAATTGAAAAAAAAGTATTTTTTGCCTGTTGTGGACCCCCTTTTCCTATAGTGGACCCGGGTCCATAATCCGATTGTGGACCCGGGTCCACTATAGGCAAACTGTTATTTTATACCAAATTTAACCGATATTTGATGTTTTGATGCATGGTGTAGGTCTAATGATAGATATAATGAATAAAAGATGGATTTTGCTCACTTTTCATCATAAACAAATATTTTTGTTAACAAATTTGGCTTTAAACAACAAAAAACCAAACAGACATTTAAACACATTTATTTCCGAAAAAGATCAGAGAAAACGTCTCAAAAACCACTGTAAACATAAAAATAATTTTAAAAAAGTAATGTTGATGCAAATTTTTCCATATTAATTACATAAATGGTTGACCGATACTAAACAATAGAATTGTTTACAGTTGCTGATAAAACCACGCATGTTTATTGAAAAAAAAAATGTTTTGTTATTGATTTATTATTATAAAATATCATTTCAAACTGCAATTATGATGCTTCAGTTAAGTACAATTAACTATAGTTTTGATTAATTACAAATTCTTACGGCTTCAGCATTATTGATACTTTTAACATGAAAACAGCTATATTTATACTCATAATTGAAAAATATTCGTTTAGGTTGATAACAACAAGCATTTATTGTATGTTTTAGAGAAACTTTTGCTTGAATACACAGTTTTCATCATTTTTGAAGGTTTAATTAACAGGGGTCCACTTTTGGAATAGTTTGGATTTTCGTTGTCCTATATTGAACCCCCATAATTTTTGCTAGAAAATTGCATTTCTTCGCTTTATTTTTGTAAATATCCTTAAACTTACGTTACTTCGACTTGCTGAAGTTAAATAATCAGTCAAAAAATGATTAGATGGTTAATTCAATCATAAAATATAAATGCAGTTTTGTTGTGAAAATGCTAGTGGCCATGGCTGATTTCAGATGTCGAACTCAAAACACTTATTTTGGTGAAAAGGACAATTCAATGTCAGTCAACATTGTTCTAAATAATGCTGAACATGCCAAATAAAAGATTTGTAGACAACAACACGCTTGAAATTGTGATTTTATTGAATTTTCCATTAAAAACCCTTCAGAGGGTCCACTATAGGAAAGGGGTCCACTAATGGATAACGTACCCTATAGCAAAACGTCATCATTAACTCATTATCGACCAAAATGTTCTATGTCACAAGATAGCACACAGTTGACGATCTATTACTGGGCAACCAAGGGCACATTTTGGTTTTTGTTATTATGCCAAGTTTTCGCATATTATTTGGTTTTATCTTTCCACAGCCGGCTGTCTAAGATAATCCATCTAATCGTAAATAAATCACAAATAAACGGGAATAGTCTCAACAGCAGCATCCGATTGCTTGCCTTACATCAACTCATTAAACAAAACTTATCGATTATTTGGGTCGCATCGTCACCCTCTATGATGAATCCTGGCAATTACCGTTACCCACTAACAAAATCCAAAGTAGAAGTAGTTTTTTTTTCCGGCACACGTGGGGGTGTGGATATCGTATAGAACCCACCCTTTGTAGCAACCTGTGCTAACTAACATTCCCGTCCCAATCTTCCCGAGATCTACAAACTGACACGGCGGGCGTCGTTGGTGGCCAACGACTGTTTCTATTTGCACCTGATCTAGTTTAAATAAACTTGATGTTTTATCTTTTCAGCGCATTCGTACATGCCGTTGATAAAGGAAACACCATTAGATCGATCGGTTGTATTGATAGGATTTTACGGGCCTGTTCAGCGACGGAGAAGGACAACTATGGGTGGTCTCTCATGCTCATACTCAATAAGATCGTTGCAAATACATAGGTTCTGAACAATTAATTCTGTTGTTTTTCAATCATTAGTTCTTAAAATTTCTAAATATACTCAACCCCCGGCGGTTGATCACTTTTTCGTTTGGCATTTTTTTAGTTTGTACTCCTTTGGTTTAACAAAGTCAAACTACAAAGTGACGAACTGTCACTTTTACACGAGACTCACATTCACTATCAAACCAAACGTTTGGTAGTAAGTGTAAGCTCTGTGTTAAGAAGTACCAACGTTTGGTGTCAATCCATCGGGGTTTCAGTGTATTGACAAACCACATTTTCTCAAAAAAAAAACTCTTTTGGTACTGAAAATCGGAATTTCACAAAGATTCAACATATTTTCAAGCGAGCTCAAATTAGTTAAATATGATTATCAACACAGAAAAAGCATTTCAATTAGTTTTTCTTTTTATAGAATTCTACGCGAAAAAAGTCAATTCTTGAAATCGTGAATTGTGTTCATAAATTTGAGAACCACGAAGGAATATATTCACGTTTATAGTACAAATGCACTATACTACCCATGTTCGCATAAATGTCCCATATGAAAAAAACAGCATGCTGAGAAAAGCGCATTTGAAGTTTGTCCTACACATAAGGCTACGAGTTAAGTTTTCGCGACAAAACTGTATTTCTTCCTGATTTCTAGAACAAAGTACTGGATGTGATAGGCTTTTCTGAAAGAGCACACGATTTTGAACCAAACTGCATCATTAACTCAAAAACGATGAAAATGCATATGGAACATTTATGCGATCATGGTCAGTATACCCATGAATAAGTTTCTTCGTAGTTCCCACATTCATGAACACAATTCACGATTACGGGAATCGATTTTTTCCGTGTAATCAGATTAAAATTTGGAAGTTTAAAAAAAAATCGCCCTCTGATTTTTGAGCCGATTTTAAAGAAGGGGCGCCATAAACATTGAAAAAAAATTGTAATGGTAAAAAAAAACAAATAAGATCCATTTCCGGCTCGGTTCGACTGTCGACGGACAATCTGGTTCCAGTTTTTCTGTTGAAAAAAATTGATCCTTTGATTTTTCGAGCCGATCTTGAAAGGGTCGATGTCAGGCACACATTTAAAACTGGCTCAAAGTTCTGCGTTCAACGTTGCGTTCGACGGACAATCTTCTTTTTCAGTTCATCGAGTAAAAGTGATTTAAAATTGTGCCAACTCTACAGATTACGATGAGTCAAGTTTAGGCTTTTATCATGAAAAAAAATGGTAAATCAAGGTAAACATAAGAGATCAGCTGGTTTAAAGATGTGGATAAAAGATTTACTGAAATGAAAATGTTACATCTTGTGTGATTGGCTGGTTCAAAACAATATAGAGTTCCTTGTTACTATTTACTTATTTTTTTTATTCATTTTTTAATTTATCTTTTGATTTAGGCCGCTGCAAATATTTTTTAAGGTCAGGGGGAAGGAGGCAAAAATATAAAAAAAAATATGAAAATTTGAAACTGCAAACCATGATTTCAACATTTGAACAACAAAAGTGTTTTAAAACTTGTAGCACCCCGTTAAAACTTACGCGAAGCATCAAAGGGGTCAACAAAGTTGTAAATGCAACTTCATCAAGCTGTATCTTTGCGAAAACTCAACCGATTTGGATTATTCTTGAAGGATGGATGTCAAGAATCACCTACAACAAGGTAGATCCAAAACAGATGCGTCTACCCTTAGTTACAATGAAAAAGGCATTTCCAACTTTTTTTTTCAAATGTTTAAAGAGCTGGTGAAGTTGCATTCCAACTTTTTTGACCCCGTTCATTTTACAGCACTCCTGTTGTTTTAGTTTTCAAAATATCTGAATATCAGCGAATATTTTTTTCGCTAAAATAAAAGTTGTAGCGGTACTGTACATTGAAATTTTACAAGAATTTTAAATATTTTTTCATCGAGCTCAAACAACGCAGGGAAATGCATTTAAATTTGTCTCTAGTTGATTAGACTTCTATTTTTATTGAAATTTCGATTTTTTTCCCCCTCATTTTTGGTCCGATTTTAAAGAAGGGAGGAGGGGGAAGGGTGACATAAACTTTGAAAAATATTTGCAACGATCTTACCGCTTGCTAAAATTTGCAGGAATTTGATTAGTTTTAGTTTTTTCCGCAATTCGTTAACGAGAAATCGTAGCTCACTCAACCCCGGTGGTTGGTGAATGGTCACTTTTTCGTTTGACACTTTTTTAGTTTGTTTGTTGGTTTGAGAAAGTCAAACTGAAAAGTGATGAACTGTCACATTTTACACTAGACTCACACATACTATCAAACCAAACGTATGGTAGTAAGTGTAATCGCTGTGTAAAGAGGGTGCCAAACTAAAAAGTGACTCCGTTCGTTTGACTCAGGGGGGCGACATCTATATCTCACTACAGGCAGCTCACCAGCAGCCAACACAAACTGTCAACTTCGGCACCAGAACAAAAGAGAGCTGTCAATTACGGCACCAGCACAAATGAACAGTTGCCCGTTACGGAACCGTACGTACAAAAACTGCAGGCATAAAATGGAAATAAAGTTATTATTGTTTTTATGTAAAACTTTACCTCAATTTAAGTTTAAACTTTAGTGTATGTTTTTGAAGTGATTTTTATCAATTTATTTGCAAAATAAACTTTAAACTAAAGTTGGGACATCGGGCCGATGACCTCATTTGAAATTGTACTTTTATCACATGAAACATTTAACTTAACTACTGTGTAATTTGAGTTTTACTGCAGTAATTCTTATAACAACAATGAATTATTAATAAAAAAAAATCTTTTCACTGTGCGCAGTTTGCGCGCGTTATTAATCTCAATCACCCAAGATGGCGGCCTTTAGCATCCCCCTGGTTTGACTACAAAAGAGTTATCTAAGTACGATCTCACGCACACTAGCTTACCATTTGTTTTTGCTAGCGGGTACAAATTTTAACCTAAAAACCCTTCGTGTACGTACACGCAATAAGGATTTCTAGACCCAGTGAAAAAAATATAATTTAACTCAAAAATGACGAACTCCTCGTCACAGTGTCCTGATGCAAACAATGATCGAGCTGTACACGCAGAAAAATATTTTGTAGAATCAGCCTGTACCAGGTTTGATTCAACAAAATTTTTGTTGATTATAATCAACGCCGATTTTGCGTTGAAACAAACCTTGATTTTCTTAATTCCACAAAAATCTTTTGTTGTTTTGAAAAAGTCGCTTTGACGTTCAGCGTTGATTCAACAAAAATCTTGATTTTCAAATCAACAAAACGTTTTGTTGATTCAAATATGCCTTATTTTTCTGCGTGTAGCTGTCACAGCCCTGCGAAGTATGTTGGCTGGCATATCGGGCGGTCAGTCAAAAAAATCAGCTAGAAGTCGCACGACAAAAAACTTTTGCTAGAAAGAGATAGGAAACCTGATGCAAACAAACGTCCAGCTGTCTTGTAAACATATTTTAAATGTGTTGGTAAATTTCTGGCTAGAAAGCCTTATTAGGTTTTACGCCGACTAGGTTTTTAGGTTAGAAATTTGACAGCTTGGCTGCACTGTGTACATTTTTTGCACGTGTGTCTCAGTAAAAATGTGTGTGCGTGTGCGCTCGTGACGTCACGCTGTAAAACCTAATACATGCGCACGTATATAACTCTATTGGTGTTAAACCAACGCACAGTGGGAAAAATGGGCCCAACAAATTACCGCAACATGGTTTCACGCAAACCATCGATTGCTATACACCAATAGCTTCGTTTATGCACCAGGAACAATAATCCGATGAAAATCGCACTGCACGGACCGGTGGCCGGAGTACAGGCCTCCGGAAGATCCGGATTTTGTTGCGGTAATTTCTGCCCATTTTTCCCACTATGCAACGGGGTTTCAGTGTAATTAGATCATAATTTTACATAAGAATCATCATTGCTGTTTTGTTCCAGAGATATTGAATTTTAAAGTTTTAAGTATTTGAGATTACCTAAATTAGCTTTATTCGCTGCATGTGCTAGAAGCACTCGGGCGCGCTAGCCGTGTTTTTTATTTTATTTTTTTCTAACTGTTTAAAGTAGCAGGTGCGCCGTTTTTTTAAAAATGGTAAGACTTACTTTTCACTTACTGCACGGAAAATCCTCTGGTTATAATCTGTCTCCGGTGGCGTTAAAAATTAACTTGATTCTGGGGTGATTCTCTCCAACTCCGGTGCTGCGGAACACCAGCTCGATGTTGAAACAAAGCTCAGCGATATCGTTGCCTTACCACAATCCCTTACGCGATTCAATCGAGTCGCGTCCGATCTCGAACATGTTACAGCCCAAAATTTTTTTTTTGTTCGTTTCGACAAACGTAAAGTGATAGCTCGGTGGATCTTACATTTCAACTCGCCCCCTTCATGTAGTTCGGGCATATGACTCGGATGGATGTTTGGGATTTCGGATTAAGAAATTTAAATCCATATCTGTGTTAACAGTTTATTTTATTAGAAAATTATAATAAACGGCCACAGGTAAATCGTTTGCACTCATATCAATTTTGTAGTTGTTCGCACGCGGTTCATTGCCACCCTAGTGGTGTTCCTCTCTACTCCACCTGTACTGATTGCTGCGCTGACCTCTTGCCTCATACTGCATGGGCCGCTCACTGTTGCCATTGGCAGCATGTCCATTGTCACCCCCATTCCCGTCATAATCCCGTCGACGGTAAATCTCTCGGTGCTCTCTCGAGCTGGACCGCTCAAACTTTCTGGGCGAACTGTCTCTCCTCCAGTTGCCGGATCCTTCCGCGTAGCTGTATCGCCCGTTTCTGCTGCTTTGATGGTAACTTCTGTCGTCGTTTCGCTGGTACGAATCGCGAGGAGCGCGACCCTCGAAGGAACGACGCCGCTCGTCACTTGGAGCACGTTCAGCGGAATTTAGTGTCATGAGCGAGTTCAAGTAGTTGGCACGCTCCATCTTGTGGAATCTCGCCTTGTTGAACACTGTTTGACACCAGGAAAGAATAATAATAAGTTTGATGCATTGGATTTCGATTATTTTAATACGAACCATTGATGGTATCACGAGGATTGCGGCCTTGCTCCAAAATCATGTAGGCACACACGAAATAACCAGTTCGATTTAGCCCATGTGTGCAGTGAACTCCAATCTGCTTGTCTAGAAATAATTGTTTTATTATTTATAACAAAATTTTTTTTTTAACATTTATTACCCTTGTTCTGTTCATCACTGAGGAATTGATTGACGATTTCAATGAATCTGGAACAGAATAAAATTATTAGATACTAACTAATTAAATGCTGTAAAAAATCCAAACATTTACATACTTTGTACGTGTAAATTATTTCAATTTACCATACAAAATTGATTTCCCTTTTTCCATTTATCCGGCACGCTTTTCGATGCTTATCCGAGTGAAAATAAAGAATTGCATCGAGAAGCGCACACGCGCGATGGAACTATGACCGATCGATTCGATCGGATCGAATGGTTTATTACTCTAACCTGCACGCGGCGCGGATGCTGCATAATACAATTTATCGCGCATGTCGTGCAATACCTCCTATAAGGATGTGCACAATAATGTCGGTGCAGAGTAAATAGTGATTTTGAATAAATTTAAATAAAACAATTTTGTCGACTCGGAGACATCTTCTCGTTCTGTGAGAATCGATCACAAAAGTGAATAAATTATAAACATTGGAAATTGAGTCTTAGCCGCAATAACTTAGCTTTTTAAGCTAAGCCAAAGCGTATCAAGTCACTAACCTACATTGCTAATTCTGCGCGATCTCTAGACACGATTGATTTATTTCCGCTGAGCGACAAATGCACACATTTCGCTGCACTGCGAGACATATATCATTGCAACAGCTTGCATGCGTAAACTCCGCGTGCGGTTTCACCACCTATAATTTATATTTCGAACGCGTTCGAACCCAATTCGAAGCCTGAGGAGTCAAATACTAAAGGGGTCTCTAAAATTGGATACTAGGTACTCACTTGTCTACCAGCGATCGTTGCGGTATTTCATGACCCTTTGTTAAGAGCTTTTTGTGCTGAATATTGTAATTGTTGAATTCCTAAAGAAATAAGAATGGTTAGAATTTAATATATCTTGACATACTCAACACACTTACGACTGGACTGTAATATTTCGTCGTGTAGGTCAAATCAATCATCATTCCCAGATTCGGAAGCTGGGAGCGAACATCCGCCGGAGTGAAGCTTTCTGGTGAGCGGCCTTTGAAGAATGCCTGTTATTTAGTTGATGAAGAAACATAATGTGTGATTAGAGCGGTTTATAAATATAACAAACTGTTGATCAGGGATGGAATAATCGCAAAAAAATCAATTTCGCTTGCGAACTTTCTTCACCCGCGAAAGAGAGAGGAGGCAAAACACGCAAAAGAAAATCGCTCCCGAACTTCTCCAAGAAAATCAATCTGCTGATGATTTTTGTGAATTTTCTTGTCGACACAACTTAAAAATATTTATTTCACTTTGTTTACACACATTGCCCATCTACAAAACGTGACAGGTCAAATTTCGACGTGTGACGTTACACTTGCAAGTGTAGTAGTGAAAAAGATATTCCGCCGAATAATCAAGATAATGATTTTTTTAGATTCCTTTTACCGATCTTTCGTGCGCGAGAGAGAAGAGCCATGCTCCCTTCAGATTTTTTCTCTTGATGAACGTCCAATGATTTTCTTTTGATGATGATTATTCCATCGCTGCTGTTGATGTATAAAAAAATATTAATTAGATAAAATTATACAATGAAAATATACAAAAACGATATTTTGAATTGAAAATATCGGTTATGTCGAATTGAAATTTTAAAATTGAGTACAAGTTTTGAGAACTTAACAAATTAATTTTCGAATTTAATGTGAATTCCGATCAGTCCCCTTGAACATTTTGAATTAGATGTTAAACTTAGAATCTTCATCATCCCGGTACGATAATCGAACTCACGACCTCTGGATTGGACACCCAGCACGCCGCTAGTCGAAACCCATCCCCTACCGGTCAGTATTCCCAGTGAGCATATTTACTCTTTTAAGGGATCTGACTTTGCCGAGCCAGACTGGAATCGAACCCATCACCTTCCGCTTACAAGGCGAAACCCGTAACCTCACGGCCACGCAAGCTCTTAATTTCAAAAAACTAATAAAACCAGGTGTCACAAATCTCACAAAAACATAACCCATTAAATATGCGCCAATTTTCGCCATCATATCCAATTTCTCGGACGATCAGTGGGTGACTGAATATGAGCGACTACTTTCGACATTTCGTTATATTTAACAAAAGCTTGTGACGATAAAACATTGTTAGTGAACGTTGACTAAGCGACACATTCGCTAGACATTCGACAGTTATTTGACTCTCACTAGAAAAAAAAATACGCGCAGGCACGTTCGTTTGACATTGTACCGAAATTCCGATCACCTTTCCCAAGGCTGCATTCAAACGATTGCTGTCGCCATGCAGCACTGCACGAGCAAGAAAGATACAGCAAGTGCTTGTGTACCAGGCGGCAGCTTGAGTACCGAGATCGGGTTATGTTCGTTTCAACTTTGTGTGCGTTCACTAACGGTTGCATCGTAATGACGATCATGGCAGGCGCTGTGTGAGCATTCAATAATTGTTGTAACATTGCCATGATTTTATTTACTGTGTAGATTATTGAGTGTTTGCAGCGCGACTGTGTTTCGAATGTAGGCGGCGCCACTTAAGGCTACTTGCCGTAAAATCGTATACCTTTCTGCCGGCTTAAAGAACAAAATCGATTATTTCTCATGATTCTCTGCATTAATCTAAACCCCTTCCCGCCCTGAGCAAAATTGAGATTTTTTTTTTCGTTTTTCACCATTACTCGTAAATGAATGGACTAAATTTGATTAAATTTGAATGGTTATAAGCTAACAGCCTATTTAAACTAACTCAGGTTGAAAAAAAAGCATGGTTGAAGACAAATTTAATTTTGAAGACAACAAATAGTGGTGCTCTGGATTAACTGGTTGCAAAAGACGGGAAACTATTTTTGCATTAAAGTAGTGAACATCAATCTTTAAGCGTGCATGATTTGCAGCTAGTTGGTGGAAAAACATAATGACCGATTCTTAGCGAAGCTAAAATGTCACTTTTTACAATTTTCGATGTGATTTTTTATATGAAAGATTTCATTTTTTATTATGATTCAATAATTGCAATGTGCTTTAAATGCATTTTCTTATTTCAAAAGCCAAAAATATTAACCAAATGTGGTCTGCAAGCCATTGAATGGGAGAGGAGTTTTTTCATAAATCTGCTCCTTTCGTTGTCCCGTCACGCGAAGAAATGGCTGGCAAGAACTCAAATTTCAACCAATTCGTTCAGTTCAAGGAGGAGGAGCAAAAGATTCTTTTTATAATTTGTAATAATGTGTATTCCATGAGCATAAGCATGGTTGACTGCCAATGAGCTGCTACTCCGTTATTGACAGATCAGCTGAAGTTAAACAATGCATCAAAAATGATCAGTGGGAGCTAACCATCCGTTCACTGTTTTACCCTTGAAGACCCCGACTTTATTAGTCAATACCGGCGCCCTCCTAAGAAGCCTGCAGTTCAACAAAAGGGAGGAATGTTAGTCCGATAGTTGAAGTTGCAGACTCCGCTTGAGACCGTTGAATCCACAGCGTCTCCTTCAAACATCACATGATTTTTTGTTTGTTAGTAGGATAATAAGGTATTTGCTTTGCGATGTCTCCCGAGCTACGATGCTATGGGGAGGACTTCCATAAATAACCCGTCGCCGAGCCCTCCGAGCTACGATGGTATGGGAAACAAACTTGGGATTTTTTTTTTTTTTTTAGAGAAGCCGAACAATTTTTATTGAATTTTGAAAGACTATCTTGCAAAAACAAGTTCAAACCACTTTTCTAAATTTCAGTTTTTTCATAGAATAAGCAAACAAATATTGGATTTTTCGCTCATTTTGGTGTACAACAAATGAGCGAAATATTTTTTCTTATCGAAATCCAACATAAGTTTTAAAAAATGTTGATTTTGAAGGTAAAACCGGTTAAACCATAATATCAAATATATGTTTAAATTGTAATTTTATTTTTTAGTTCGTGCAAAAAGTGGTTGGTCGGTGTCATCGTCATATCAGCAATTGTTTTTGAATAAAAGCTTTCAAAAAGTGTTTTAAACTGCAACAAAGAAATATTTACTTTAAATTAATGTCCCCCTTGGCTGTTTTTAAATTTAGGCCTGAGGGTTGGGTTGTAGAAGGTTACGCCACAAAAAAATATATAACTACAAAGTCCTGTTTGAAACAATCTGCCAGCTCCCTCCGTGTACGCACGAGAGCATGCAGCTAGTGCTCAGTGCTCCATCGTTTTTTCGATTTTTTTCGCCGTAATTGATTGTGGTTACCCGCGAGTTTGCTTCTCCAGCATGCCAAAGGCCGGCCGTGGCCGTGGCAGTTCGAGTGCGGCCTCGAAAAACCCGCGAAGTTCGTCTACCGGCCGTGTGCAAAAAGGTAAACAAACCAACGCCGTGTCGGCCGCCATCGCGCAGGGGAGCGTCAGCGCTGAAGGCATCGACAAAAGTTACTACATCCTGGATATGTCCCAAGATCACCAGTGCGAACCCGTTCCGGTACTTCCGGTGCCACGACCAGTGGCACATCAACATCCGCCAACATCCCCATCAGGAACGAGTTCCAGATGCTGAGCGACGATGAAAACAACAACAACACTGACGGTAGCAGCACTACCGACGACGACGACGACGATGATGGTCGTGCACGGAAAAAAGTGCCGACGTCAAAAAAGAACAACTCTCCAGCGGAACGTAGACCACCTCCAATTTTTGTTTTGGACACGTTAGCGGACGATGTTGACGAGTTGCTGGAAGGCCTCGGATATTGTCTGAAAATCGGTAAGTCGGCAGTGCAAGTGATCACACTGACCAAAAGAATTTCGACCTGGTGTTTGAAGAATTGAAGCGTAGCAACTTCAACTTCTACACATTCAACCCCGAGAAGCCCCCTGTTAAGGTTGTCTTGCAGGGTTATCAAGACCGTCCGATCTCCGACCTGAAGGGTCACCTTTCGGACGCCGGAATAAAACCGCGGGAGATTAAAGTGCTCTCGCGCAAGACAACGGTAACAGGTACACACACTGTACCTGTTGTACTTCGACCGCGGCACCGTCAAGATCCAAGACCTGCGGCGGACTAAAACGTTGGACGGTTTTTGGGTAAACTGGCGGTTTTACACCAAGAACCCGACGGACGTAGCGCAATGCCACCGTTGCCAGAAATTCGGCCACGGCTCGCGGAACTGCAACCTCCGGCCCCGCTGCGTGAAGTGCGGTGAGTCACACCTCTCGGAGGCGTGCGCACTGCCACGAAAGGCGGACTTGGGGGACAAGGCAGAACAAACCAAGCCGCGCATAAAGTGCGCGAACTGTGACGGCAACCATACCGGCAATTACCGCGGATGCGTCGCGCGCAAGGCCTACCTCGAGGAGCAGGAAAGAGGAAGAAGAAAGCGTCCCACCCTCCTCAGCGAAGTACGAGCGCAGCCGTTCCTGCAGCTGGACAGCGTACGGTTCCAGCGGAAAACTCAGCGTTCCCTCCTGGTTGGGGGCGTTCGTTCGCCAGCGTGGTCGCTGCCGGTAGCGGCAGTACGGCCCAGCAAGAAGTCACCGGGAAGATCTCTTCACCCTGCCGGAGTTCTTTGCTCGCGGGGAGATGATGACGCGGTTTCGGAGCTGCCGGAACAAGGCAGAACAATTCCTGGCCCTTGGGGAACTGATGATCAAACACATCTACAAAGGATAAATTTTCTGTGATCTAGTATTAAGCTTTCTCTTCCTCTATCCCCTTTCCTTTGCAATTTCTGTAAGTTTTTTTTATAGTTTTTTCTTACTCTTGCTAGTGCCTTAGTTAAAGAAATAATTGTTCCTAAATGGATTATGATGCAACACACAGCTGTAAGGAACTCCAAAACTCTGTTATGCACTTCAAAATAACTCATTGTATCTTGATTATTCACCAATAAAACCGAATTGAAATTGAAATTGAAACAATCTGCCTTACAAAATTGGATATATGAATATAATGTTTCAAATCCGAGCCCCTTTTATATACACAAAACACCATCGAATCGACCGAGTTTCTGTTGTTGCAGTCAACATGATACCAATAATAACCATCTCAGGCATTCGGCGCGCACCGACGCCACTTGGCGGGTGTGTACCAATTTTGTGTGTTTATTTTGGGAAACATGTCGAGTTCTGGTTATCAACAAAAACTATCTATCCCAAACATGACAAATATACGTGTGCGTTTTGGCAATATAGGTTTGCACGATTTATTATTATCGGAAAAGTGCACTTTTCATGTGTGTTTTTTGTTGTTGTTTTTTTTTCGGTAGAATTCCTGTTGGCGGCAGTCGCTGCAAGAAATGGAAGGATGTGAGCAGGGAAAAAAGCTACATGTTATGGGAGTGAGTTAGCAGCACAGACAGCCATCCCATATGGGAATAAATGTGCGCCTTAAAAGTTTGTTCTTTACGCTCTGATAAAATTATATTCCAACCAAACGAGCGCGAGCTTCAGAGAGAGAAAAAAAAACAATTATGATGGTTCCAAGGATTTGCCGCGCGCGCACGCTCGAAAGATGGTATAAATAACCCAGTATCATCAATCTGAGATCATATAAAGTTTGAAGAAAAAAATAAATTCTAGAGGCGGGGGCGAGCGAGAAAAAAGGATACAAGAAAGCTTACCGCAAGAATCAATCGAGGTGTCCTCAATTCTAATCGAAAATTACAGAAAGTTTTTTTGAAAGATCTTGATTGAATTTGTTATTTGGATGTATATAGGAATTGATCATATTTTATTGAAAATATGTTTTTAAGCATGATTTATTTGGTTAACATTTCTACATGATAACCGTTACTTGCAGTTGGTTTGAGCTATTTTATTTTTCAATCTCTGTAAAAAAACAAATTAGCGATGGAAAAAGTTTCGAAGTTTTAAATATTGAATTGGTGATAAATAAAGTTATAGAATTCAATTTTGTTTTGAATACAATCTTTCAGAATTAGCGAATATTAAAAAGCTTACAATTTGGTGAAGTTTTTCATACCGTTCGATCATATGAATTCAGAAAGAAGCATTTCCAAGGTCCCGGAGCAGCGTGTTTTGATTGAATGCCTTTGGAATGCAAACATGCGATATTCGCTGCCTGGGACCATCGTAATTCATGGAAATTCCAATCACCTCGTACATCTTCTAATCACCAGTATGCGCTGCACGTCTGATAACATTAAGGGCAGCCACAAACAGGTTCATTCAGGTGAAACCGTCAGCCACAGTGGCCCCCTCTCGAAAGGGCTCACTGCAATATAGTAATTAAAAATGGTTAATAAATATATAATTTATTATATATTATTATAAATAATTATTATCTTTGACCAAATAATTGAAAATAGACCACCAACGTTGACTGGCTTGGGTCTCTCTTTTTTTTTGCCTTCGAGACTGATGTGTTGTGTTGTTCCTCTACCTACGCCGCCACGTTATATCCAGCGAGCGAACAAACTTGTGTGTGTGTATGTGTGTGTGATGGCCCGGGTAAACATCAACAGCCTCCGCGCGATCGATCGAACCGCCAGACCGCCACCGACGGACGACTAACTGACTCGAGGAGGCAGGTATGTTACGGTGACCATCAGGAGAAAAGTCTGGGAAATTTGTTCAAGTTCGGGAAAGTATTAGCTTTAAGTTAGTTTTACACATCCTAGCTAAAACTACAGAAAATAGCTGACCAAACGTACAATAAATATTCGCAGAACTTCTTTGAGAAAAGGAAAACGGACCGAGTTCAACTAGTAACCCTAAGGAATATATGCATATCACATACAAACCACACCACCGGCCACCGGGACTGGCCCGGGCCTGGAAGCCGCGCGCGGAACAACACGGCAGCGCCAAACGAATAAATAAAAATTGATCCTCGGCGCACTCATCGATCTCCGACTCTTCTGGTGTAAAAAGTGACCATCAAAAGCGCGCACAACACAACGAACGACCGAACGCAGCCGTCGCAGTTGAGGGTAAAACGAAGAAGTCCAGGGCGCGATAGAGTTGCGATATAGCGATGGATTCCTGACGTTGTGTAAGGTTTTGGGCTTTTCATATTTTCGCCTTCCCCTGGCGGCGTGCAGAGAGGACACTTAAGGTACACCAACGGTAGCCGAGCACCTTTGACACAGGCGCCCATCAAGAATGGTTTTTAGCACCATCATTTGGTATTGACATGTGTTTTGTCACTTTTCAGACTTCTCTGGAGCGAGTAGCTTGGCAATGTGTGAATATACATTTTGATTTGGAACGACCGATGTTAATCTTACTCCACACTACACCCAGTCTGGAGCGGATAAATCTTCTACCAAATTTTACAGAAGCACTGACAACAAACGTCAAAAACAACGCTCTGACATCCAATGGGACGTCGATACTGACTAATTTGCAGTAGCTATATTTATTTATTTTAAGTTAAAAAGAATGTGTTCTCATAATTCGAGACAAATTTTTGCTTCTAAGAAGAGATTCTAAAGGAGATATTAGACTATGACAAACAAACAAACTCGCACTTTTTGGCAGTTTGACAGAACATTTTGCTTTGTTTGCGAGTTTGGCAAACTGTCAAACACGAAAAAGTGCGATTTTTTTTGTCATAGTCTAATGCCTCCTAAACTCTCGACCACTGCGGCATTAGAACTGTTTTTTAAAGGTTTCTTATTTTACCTCTCATGGTGTTCAAAAACGTACATCTCTGTGAGAATAAATTTGTCCGAACTAGTTTATAGCTGAAAACTTGCCTTTTGGTCTCCTAAAACATTTTATTTTATAAAAAAATGCAGTATTTGTGAAGCATTGTTCTGAACCAAAAGGCAATAATCATCAATAGTTTTAGGTATTTTTCTTCGGAAACCACCAAACAAATATTTTTGTAATATTTTAAACGTGTATGCCCGATGTAGTCAACAATGTATCCTACAAGAAATTGTTCAATGCTAATTGGCACAAATGAGCGAGAATTGCAGGTCGCAAGGTCGGAGTCCTTCGAAATTGTCCATTCAAAACCCTCAAGCCTCTTTGCCATCAGGAGGACCGCCCCAGCGACGAGCCTTTTTCCTCTCCCACTTTTGCTTTCTCTCCTTTCCATGAATTTCATTTTCATGTGGGCAATTTCTCTGAAATTCAATTCATTAGAACAATAGCGCCGGGGTCGAAACTGGACGGCATCTGAAACCATCAGCTGCTCTATTTTGACAAGGGAAAAAAAAATCTCAAAAGTGTGAACAATGCGGTGCGTGCCAACTGCACGCTGGAAGGCAGGCTGCAAAAGTCAACGTTTAGAGAGCAAACAATTTAGCCCCCACTCCAGAAGGATTCTTGGCCCTCTTGAGACGGTGTTCGTTGAACCCGTAATTGCGTAACACAGCACAATCGGACCACACGGATTACTAGGCTCCCAACCCAATACGAGTCAGGTGAATGGCACCATACCTCAATTTACTGCTATTTTTGGATAGCTATTTCGAGATCTAGGTCAGTTAAATAACATTGCAAATGTAGCGTCCGTCTGCCAGTACACCTTCCTTGAGAAACTTTTTTTTTATTTTTGGTATTTCTCACTGAGAGTTGGCCACATTCCAGCAAATATCAGCTAATTCCTTAACGGGCGATAGAAGCTAAACTTTCTTCGCAACTCCTACATATATCTCGGTATGAATATATCAAATGTCGCTATAACGCTGTCCTTTGCACTATAGACCTATCGATGTAAAAAAATGTCAAAAAAAACTTGAGCTATGCTTTTAAAAAGAAACTATGTTTTAATCATCTTTGAAGAACGAACCAACAAGGATAAAATCAGTTCGCAAAACGTAAAAAAAAACAACCTAACAAGTTTAATTTCATGATACAGTCCAGACTCGATTATCCGAAGGCCTAGACAAAATTTCACTTCGGATAATCGAATCAAGAAAAGAATATGTGTTGCGTTGTCTTTTCTATGGTCGAGCTTAAATATGACTCCAAAACTACGGTTAAAAAGATTTAGAATTTAAAACCCAGGATGGCAGCCAAAATTGCAGTGATGAAAAAAAAATATGTTAACATTTTTATTTATTTTGCAGACAATTCGACGCCAACATTTCAAAAAGCATCATGTACAAACCATGCGTTTTGAGAAAAACGCATTTGAATGTTGAGCATCCATTTTCAATTCCCATTTTAATATAAAAGCAAAAAAAGATGTTCTAATGATAACAAACGATGAAAAACGTTGCTTTTATTGATACTTGATCATCCAAATTCAATAAAACATTATTTCCGTAATTTTATTTGAGAAAAACAAACATAAGTCCTTTTGAAATCACCAACGTCGATATCACCCTGCTGTCACTGAGGGGGGCGCTTTGTTATGATTCGTTTTTCTTCGCCGAATGTACATGGCGCTTTTTTCATGTTGCTTTTTTTCTCGTCACGAGGTTTATGTAGCCTTTTGTTTGACAGGTTGACAGGGCTATATAAACAGGGACTGCTGATGGCAGAGATTTTGTTTATGTTACTTTATTTAAAATCATGATTAAACAGACTTTACTGAAGTAACTTTTGCTCATTTTTGGTGGAAAGGTAGCTTATTAGGAGTACTTTCAGAATATGCAATAACCCAGAAAGTGTCAAAATGTACATGATGCCATTTGAAATGTTACCGTCGAATTGACTAATCAAATTTGACTGCAATATTGTTGCATATTTTTTTGTTCGTGAGTCTCGGCCCGAAACTTCAAACACGAACAATAGCAGTGAACCGAAGATTGGCAATGACATTTTGGAATTTTGACAGTCTGGAAGGCATGAATTACTCCATTATCGGTTTCCCGCACGTGTGAAGTGGAAATTGTTGCACATGGCTGAAGTTAGGAATTTTGCAACTTATCTTAACAAATACTGAATTTCAAAAATTAAACACAACATACTACAAACCGGTTTGAAAACTAAAGGTTAACTAAAGGCATGATGGTTTGTTGCATAATCTTGCTTAGAATCGCGATAAAGGCGGTTTAAATTGAAAAAAAAATATTTTTTTCTGTTCTAGAATTTGACTAAATTTTGTTTACTGTGCAAGATTTTAAAATTAGTACACAACGGACACAGCAACTTTTTCAAAAAAGTATTTTTTCGGTTAGTCTACAATCAATTTCATGTTGGTAAACAAACGACGCCATATTGCCAATGAGTAATTCTCTGAGATTTCTGTCATTGGATTTTTTTGTATTTTTTAATTCGGCTGAAACTTTTTTGGTGCCTTCGGTATGCCCAAAGAAGCCATTTTGCATCATTAGTTCGTTCATATAATTTTCCATACAAATTTGGCAGCTGTCCATACAAAAATGATATGTGAAAATTCAAAAAAAAAAATATCGATTTGGTGTCTTCGGCAAAGTTGTAGGTATGGATATGGACTACACTGAAAAAAATGATAAACGGTAAAAAAAAATTGGTGAGATTTAATTTCACTTTTTGTCACTACAACTTGATTTGCAAAAAACACTTTTTTTATTTTTTTTAATTTTTGATATGTTTTAGAGAACATTAAATGCCAACTTTTCAGAAATTTCCAGAATGGGCAAAAATCTTTGACCGAGTTATGATTTTTTGAATCAATACAGATTTTTTCAAAAAATCAAAATATTGGTCGCAAAATTTTTTCAACTTTTTTGAATTTTTGATAAATTGCACCGTTTTCAAGTTATAGCCATTTTTAGGTAACTTCTTTGAAAATAGTCGCAGTTTTTAATTTTTTAAAATTAGTGTCCATGTTTGCCCACCTTTGAAAAAAATATTTTGAAAAGCTGAGAAAATTCTCTATATTTTGCTTTATTGAACTTTGTTGATACGACCCTTAGTTGCTGAGATATTGCCATGCAAAGGTTAAAAAACAGGAAAATTGATGTTTTCTAAGTATCTCAGCAACTAATGGTCCGATTTACAATGTTAAAATATGAAACATTAGTGAAATTTTCCGATCTTTTCGAAAAAAAATATTTAAATTTGAAATCAAGACTTACATTTTAAAACGTCCAAACATTCAATATAACGCCCTTTTAAAACGGTCCAAACATTCAATATTACGCGCTTTTAAAATGTTACTCTTGATTTTATTTATTTTTAATATTTTTTTTCGAAAAGATCGAAAAATTTCACGAATTTAACATTGTAAATCGGGCCATTAGTTGCTGAGATATCGACAATAGAAAATGGGGGGTTGTTTGGGTGAGACTTAGAAAACATCAATTTTCTTGTTTTTTAACCTTTGCGTGGCAATATCTCAGCAACAACGTATCGTATCAACAAAGTTCAAAAATGCAAAATATAGAGAATTTTCTCACCTTTCAAAAATATGTTTTTCAAAGGTGTGCAAACATGGGCACTAATTTTAAAAAATGAAAAACTGCGACTATTTTCAAAAAGTTGATGCAAAATGGCTTCTTTGGGCATACCGAAGGCATCAAAAAAGTTTCAGCCGGATTAAAAAAAAAAAAAAAAAACAAAAAATAAAATTAAAGAAAAAAGACCGATTCCGTAGAGAACTGCTCCAATGCAGTTCGGTAGCTCATATCCTATACAAACCTTCGGATAATCCAACTTCGGTATACGAAACTTTGAACAATCGAGGCTTCGGATAATCGAATCTAGACTGTACGTTGTCATTTAAAAAAAAAAAAACCTTTTTGAAATTGAACAAATTTCTACGTGATTTCAATCTGATTAATCTGATTATTGTTCGTAAAATCACCCATTTGTGGCTCTCTAGAAGATATATTTTTGTGGCTTTTCAAAAGAATAAACAAACTCGTCGCATAGCTTAGCATAACACTTTGTAGCTCCAACGGGATCAAAAAAGTTGGAAGTACAAATTCCAAGTTCAACCCTTGGAAAAAAAGTTGGAAATGCCTTATCATCGTAACTTGGGGTAGACGGGTCTGTATTGGATCTACCTTGTTGTGGGTGATGTTTGACATCCTTCCGGATCGAATGCAACAAGAATAATCCAAATCGGTTGAGTTTTCGCCGAGATACAGCCGGATGAAGTTGCATTTCCAACTTTTTTGACCCTCTTGGTGCTTCGCGTAAGTTTAGACCCCGTTGGTGCTACAGGTGATAATTGGTCTGCACCTCACTGTAAGGATCAATTCGAAATTCTTTAATAATTTAATTGAAAGAAAAACTTAGAAAATAACCAGCAACACAACCTCGTAAATTGTTTAAATTATATTTAGAGCCATATCGTTTTTGTTCCAAAGTCACTGCCTCCCACTTTCTAAATTTTGGTAAAATCATTCAATGATAAAACTTTTGAGTACATCATCCTGGTTCAGGATTCGAACTAACAAGTTTTGAATCTTAAAAACATCATGTGACAAAAATGACCCCTCCGTAAGCCCATAGTGCTTTGGCGCCATGTAGAAAATTTATCGACGTCTCCGCGCTCGTACGAGGTTTCCAATACCTGTGATTTTTTTTTTTTATCTACCAAAATATTTTGCGGTCCTTCCTACACATCGATTCCCGTCTAATGGTCCTCCCCAAGTGGCGCTGGACTGGGAATGATTTACAGGTTCTAAGGCGGATTCCGCTTCACTTTTTTTTGTTGTTGCCTTTATGAATGCATCGAGATGACCTCAAAGCCCTCCACAGCAATCTCATCTTCAGGTGCCGAAAACGTGGACCGTTTCCGCACTCCCTTTTTTCTGGAAATTGCTGTTTTCGTAAGATATTTCCCAAAACTAGCAGAACGGCAAACAGTTGTCGTGCGTTTGGAAAATTCAATAAATTTTACAACAATACAGCCCCTATTTTCAAGCAAACAATTTGGCGGAATTTAGGAGCGTTTAATTGTCTGCGAGAAAATGCGGTGCGCCGAAGGAGAAAGTTCTGGCCCGCCGGCTGGCCTCTGGAATACGGGCAAGGCGATAAATCAACACCACTGATGATGTGCATTGGAAGTCTATCATTGAGAGCGGGCGGGCAGCAACCCCCGAAAAAGAGGGTGATAAATTTACACCGGACGGTTACAATGTGGTGAAAAAGTGTGGCCAACATCCATACCCATTCAGAATTTAACTCATTGTTTAGGATAGGATATTTCTGCATTGTGATTTGAATGTATGTACAAACAACAAGGAAGAGATTCGAGCTTGTTTAGAAAAAACAACTTACGACAATTTGTCGTTCTGTTAGTGCGCGTTCAATTATTTCACAACGCAACGCAATTAAAATTATTCTCTCGCTATTTTTCCAGTAAAATTTTGTAGAGTTAATCTCTCAGTCGTCTGTTGTATTTTTTATTGTCATCCAGTTTCTTAAAAGGTTCACACAAAAAATCCTGCATTTTTTATGAAACTTCAAGTAATTACGGATTAGAAACAACCGCACCACTATACTGAAATGGCAAAATTATCATGAGAAACAAGCATCCCACCCCAATTGCTGCTTAAAATTCAAAGTGGGTAAACGTCACAATTATCGCTGATCCCTATCCGCGGGGGATCTTTAACCTTGCTCTGTGTTGAAAAAGTGGAAAATGAGGGAATAAAAATTCACCTTTGTCCTTCGATTTGCTCACGAAAATGTCACGATCCGGGATGCACTCCGTTGCTGCAGCACAACAAATAGTGCTTCAATCAATCTGGCGCTATAAAAATCATCTCCCCACCCTAAGCGAGCACTTTGAGGGGTTACATACATGTAGAAAATCACAAAATTTTATATTACAGAATATTTGTTAAATCCACTCAAAAGATTATTAATCAGTCCTGAAAGTTTCACTAAGATATTTCATGATTGAACTCAGTAAGAGACGATTCAAGCTCAAAATTTTGCCATGCGCAAAGCGGACTGTCAAACTTTGTTGGCGTTTTTCTCTAAACCCCGAGTTGATTTACGGTGCCGGGATATCTCGAGATGGGATGGACCAAATTGGCTGAAATTTGAGGTGAAGACTCGTTAAACCGATTCCGGGTGCATGACGAAGCCCAATTTTTAAAATTTGCTTTTAAAAAAAATACAAAAATAAAAAAAACTAACGATTTTTTTATATGAAAAACACAAAAATATTTTTATCTTTTTTAAAATAAACTTTTTGAAAATCGGGCTTCGTCATGCACACGGAATCGGTTTAACGAGTTATCACCAAAATTTTGAGCCGATTTGGTCAAGACAGTGTTGAAATACGTGGCACCCGTTTTTTTAAACTGCTAACTTGAAATTGCTATATCTCGGTAATGATGCAACGAAATATCTTCAAATTTGTTTTGTTAGTAGGTGAAAATGTTAAAATGCCCTGAACAAAGAATTCAAAAAAGTTTAAATGTGCGCTCATACTAACCTCTGACTTTTTTTTGCCGGTATACATGTATGTAACCCCTTAAACCGAGATTTCGCTATCACCACAGTCACAGTCTGCCCTCAATGGATGGTAGAGCCACGTGGCATTTAATTTTAATGGGCACTATTATGCGGCATTATGATTATCCCGCTCATAACTAGGAATGGAACGAAATTAAGATCATTATAATTGAATGTGTGCAAAAGACAAAAGTTTGCGCTAAACAATAATGCCGCGGAATAAAAAAAAAAGCCGCACGACTTTGCGACGTTCATTGTGCTGTGGATGCACCTAGAATGTTTTGCCTAAAAAGTGGTGCTCTCTTCCACCTTTCCAGCGGCATAGAGCAGCTAATTGTGAGTGAACATCATCGATCGTTGTTGGCGGCGGCAACGGCGAACGTTCCGCCAATCACGAGTTATTGCTAACCTTTGGCAAACGCATAGTGTCGCTTGCAGACATCAGACACATAAATAAACATCATCCCGAAACGGGCGGCGTGAGAGTACCGATGTATAATCAATGTAAACCGAAAAGAGTTGCACCGTTGCATTGCGGCGACTCCAACTTCAAGGCGAATGATTTGACAGAAATAAAAGAAAAAAATCACAAATCTGAGAATCAAAACTGCTACATTTTGGATGTTAATCCAACATCATTACTACCAAGTTAGTGTAAAAATAATCAAAACTCATAATATAACTGAAAACCTAATACCTAGTTTATCACTAATAGTTAATCACTAATATCAGAGTTTATTTTTTCCCTATTTCATACGAATTTTGTAGTTCAAGGAAATTGGAACCCACAAAATGATTGAATGGGTTGAACTGAAAGAACGTACAAAACAATGCGAAAACGCCAAGTGCGAATTTCAGGTACAGAGTAAGGTTTTTCGATCAAGGAAATAGTCATGGCACAAAATCTCTGGATTTTGATCAATCTATAGACTAAATCTAGAGTTTTTTCAAAGGTTCAATAAGCTATTGTCTTTCATATGTTTATATGACCCTTTAAAAAAATCTCTAGAAATCGACTCTCCCGAACCAAATATTTTGGTCACGAAGCCGGATTCCTCAATTCAACTAGCCTTGACTGTTCAAGCTCGAATATCCAAAGTTCGATAATCAGAAAGTTTTAAAGGAACTTCGGATAATCGAATCATTAAAAATATTTCTTTAATTCGGGTTCAGTGACAAAATATCCTATGGTGAAAAATTGGTTTTCGCATTTTTGAATAATTCAAAGGGCACAGTTTCTGTGGACCACAAAATTCACGCTTCCCATTGAATTGAGCATGCACAGTAGGATGACAAGAAAAATTGAAAATTTTGGAAAATCTGGGTCGATTCTTTAGGTATAAAAAAGTAGCTGTGCCAATTTTGAGCCAAATCGCTGTCGTCGATTTTTTTCGTTGAAGTTTGTATGGGAAAAATCGAAAAAATGTCTGGGGAAAAACTAACTAACTAACTAAATTCGTTTCGTGGCGTTAAATGTGTCGGATCATTGCCAAGTGTGATATTCATATTTTATGATAAACAACTTTGTGCAAGACCGCAAAACGATCCGAGTCAACCCTGATGAGTTATAAGCGATTTGAAGAAGACGTTGTTGTATGAAAAGATTTTTTTAACATCAACCGTAAACCGTTAACAGCGACCCATAATCGATTTTTCTCAACATTTTCACAGTTAGGGTAGAGTAGTCATCAATGAGACACAGGGAACAATGATAAAATGGCTCTCATAAGTCGTAGTTTCAATCAGTCAGGCTCATATTTGGGGGAAAGGTGTGTCTACTAGATACACATCTGCCATAATAGTGGCTTTGGTTATGGACGCTTCCTTGAAAAGTTTTTCATAAATGTTTGTTTCTGGGGTGTAAAAGTAAATTATAGACAAAAAATACTTTTTCGCTCGTAGGCTGCCATTTACACCAAAACTAACATTTCCTCAAATTTCTTTCAACGTTCCATAGGGATTGAGTTGGGCTACAATATCCTTTCATTAGGTTTGGCCAAAATTTAGAATATACCCAGAATCCAGGGCTGTCTCATTGTTCCCCACTCATTTCAGCCCATGGGTAACAATGAGACACTTCGATTTTTCTTCATTAAACTTTTCAAAATCTATGGAAGTCTTTCAAAACATGAATTGAAAGTGATTTTTAGCATATTTATAGAGTTTTAACCTCATTTAACCAAAAATACAAAGTTATTTGGAATAAATATTTGGATTTTACAAAAATTTTATACTTTTTAGTATAACTTTTGTTAATTAAACTTTCATGTTGGCAAAATTGCTCTAAAATGTTCAAGCCAAGTCACCTGCTATGGAACAATACAAAAACATGATGTTTTACTTGAAAAGTAATGATTTTCATAGAGTGTCTCGTTGTTCCCCAGCTGTCTCATTGTTCCTGCCAAGTGCGTCTACAATGAGACAGTTGAATAACCCTGGCTGTAGATGTCGGATCGATCTCATATTTTGGTCAATGTTAGAACACATTAAAAAAAAGAAAATGTAACAAAAAGCTCATTTAAACATGCTGATGAAAAAATTAGAAAAATCGTTGAAAGTTGAAAACCAAAAGTGTCTCATTGATAACTACCCTACCCTACTTATTTTTGTCTAAGGAATCGAATCTGGGGGCATCCCTGAGATCGATTTTTGTTGGCCAGTGTAGTTACTATATATTGAAAATTAAAAATACTTTTTCAGAAAAAATATTGTGAAGTACCCAGAACAAAATCATGGTAATATTACATCTGGGAAGGGCTCTTTTATATCAGAAAACATGTGTAATTTTACCTCTAAAAATGTGTAATTTTACCACTTTTCTGTTGTAATGTCGCTTTTTTAGTCTAATTTATATCATAAAAGAGGTAAAATTCAACCTTCCAAATTTACACAATTTTTTACTGTGTAATTTAAATTTGTATATATATTTTCAAATATCATAGCAAGTTGCCATTAACAAAACAACAACACAATATGCAGTTTTGTCTCATTAAAATTGATTAGCTTTGAGTTTTATTTCTGAATCCGTAGAACAGAACAATTTTGTCAAGTTTCCCAAAACAAAGTGGTAAAAAAAAGTTTGGTGGTAAACCCCAAAAAATACACTTGTAGAACAAACTTACAAAAAGTATGACATTATTAATAGGGGAAAGTGGGGCAAGTGTAACAAGCTAAGGAAATGCTCGTTATAACCCATCAAATACGTTAAAAAATCTGTCGGATTTTTTTATAATCATCTTATTTCAGGTCTTGACTAAGATTTTGATACAACAAGTTTTAAAAAAATCCTGTTTTTTAATGTCAAATATTGATTTTAAACAAATTGATTTCTTGTACGTTTTGTCTCAACTAGTGGGGCAAGACGAACAACCCGTTGGTGCAAGAGGAACAATGCATGAAACAACATGTTAATTTGCTAACAATTGAACTGTTATTACTTAGATACATCAGATAAGAATGTATTTGAAACGTTTCTTTCATTTTTAGATTAAATAATAATATTTTATCGTGTCGTGGAAATTTTCATAATATCATTATATTTTGTATAGACATTTTTTTAAACAATTGTTTATCAGTTTTTACGTACTTTTATGTATTTATTTCCCAATGAAATATGTTGTTGCAGCAATTCATATTTTTTTCCATACAAAAAATCCATATAATACACTTGCCCCACCAGAACATTTTTTTTAAAGCGCTCAACAAAAATAACCAAAAGTTCAATCATACATTATAATAGGTGCAAGTCATTGGTAGGGATACTACTGATCTAGGAAAAATAGCATTTTGATAAAATGAGCCTTAAAACAAACCCTAAGCCTAATTTTGTACTATCCAAATATTATAAGATTTACGGTCGTACGAGCGATTGTTCCTCTTGCCACATATGGTCGCCTTGCCCCACCTTCCCCTAAGTTGATAAAAAAATACACATTAAGTGTTTTGTTGAATACTACTCTACCCCCGACATAACAAAATTTATGAATCCTCAACTTATTTTTGATATTTGTTTTAAGGAAGGGATGATTTTCTTTTGAGTTTACTATTAAATATATCAAGAGAGTGACAAATGGGTAGCCGGGGAATAACTTCGATTTTATATATTATCTTTCTGGTTTTGGCGAGCAGTCTTTTCGAAAAAGAAAAACAGATTTTTTCTCTACTTCACCGACGTTTCGGCCTTTATTTTTGAGGCCTTCTATATATAATTTATTCATTTTCCCCTGGATCTTGAAGATTTTACATTTTGACAGGAAATCTCCTTAATTTACAGAATGTCATTGTAATACAGTTCAGGCTCGATTATCCGAAGGCTTTGAGAAAATTTCACTTCGGATAATCTAATCACAAATTTTTTATTGATGTATTATTTTTGGTTGTCGAACTTGACTATGAACTCCTTAACTACGCTAGAGTGATTTAGAATTTTAAATCTAACATGGCGGCCAAAATGGCGGTGATGAAATATTTAAAAAATGAATTTTGTAAATTAACAGACAACCATTAAAATTTGAGTAAAATAGTGTCGCAGAACTCGAATTTGATGTTAAAAGTAAGAACATTAAACTATGCGAAAAAAAATGTTTTTTTGTTCGTGATTAATCAAACTTCGGATAATCGAATCTGGACTGTAGTGTTCAAAACTGAGAAATTTAGCTTAATTTATAACCATTGACAAATTTATAGATTTCACTTGGATTAATTTTAAATGCCACAAAACATAAAATTTACAAAGCACCGCCCTGTCACGGTACATCCTGGGAGAATTCCTACTGCGAAAAGAAAATCTTTGCCCGTGTGTCGTACCGAGAATCAATTCCCGATGGCACCTTCTCCTCGGGCTGGCCTGGTGATCTCGCTCGGTCCTGGTTGGGCTCGTTTTGTCGTTTTGGAGTGGCAAAGTGTGCGCGCCAAGAAAAAAAAGCAAAGAATTCCGAAATAAACTCTCCTTTACCACTGCTGGCTGCCCGGCCAGGCCGATGAAGAAAATCGAAGAAACAAAAGTCATTATTTATTTATTTGTTTTCATACAAAATAGGGCGTTTCGATTGTATTTATTTTGCAAGAACCTTCTTTTTTCCTAAGCCACACCACTTTGGCACCCTGGATCCGGGTCCTCCGGATGGCGTTCGAGTTTCCAGAGGGTTTTATGAGGACCGACCAGGATTGGAAGGCATGGAAAAAGCGTTTGCGTTTGCTTACGGTCCAACGGGCTCAAAGAAGTGTGGATTTATTGAGTGTATAATTATTTGGAAGTGATGTTGAAGTGTGAGAAAATTTCAGCTTCCACTTGAACGGTTCCCTTGGGCAACATAAAAATTGGACAACTTGCACGTCGAGTCAAGTCGGGTCGTCGAGTTCCGATAAATACTCACATTTTGGTACCTCTCCGCGTGGCAAAGAAGGGTTTCACTTTTTTCGTGAGACCTAGTACGACGACGATCTATGAATATTCAGCTTTCGAGTGATCCCTATGGGTTTATTGTTAACTTTTTTTCTGTACTTCTTCTTCAATTCAAGGCGAGTAATGTTCACGTGGGCAGAACAAAGCCTCGCGCGTAAAGTTGTCTTTATTGTGCGCGGGAGAGAAGAAAAAAAAGAGATGTGCACAGATACGACGACGTGCTGCAGTTTCGGTGCGGTCTTATATAATTATTATTTTTCTCTCTCAATGATTGCACGCAACACATCACTTAGATGCATAGACCGCCCGTGAGACGTCAAAGTAAAAACGGAACCGAAATAGTTTAAGAGCAGTTTAACCCATCTTGGGGCGAGCCCACCGATTTAGGTGAAGTTCTATTGTTTACTCGAATAACTTACAGAAGCATTGAACGAATTCAAGTAAATATTGTTAATGAATTCTGCTTCTTTTAGAAATAATTGTCTAGCCTTTATATTTTATTCAAATTCTTGACCTGATTTACACTTTATTTTAGTAGACTAAAGTTAAAGGTCGGGGATTGTGGTGTAGGGGTAAGCGTGGTTGCCTCTCACCCAGTCGGCTTGGGTTCGATCCCAGACGGTCCCGGTCGGTGGCATTTTTCGAGACGAGATTTGTCTGACCACGCCTTCCGTCGGACGGGGAAGTAAATGTTGGTCGTTAGCTCAATACAGGTGTAGGAGTCGTCTCCCTGGGTCCTGTCTCGGTGGAGTCGCTGGGAGGCAGTTGGACTCACAATCCAAAGGTCGTCAGTTCGAATCCCGGGGTGGATGGAAGCTTAGGTGTAAAAAGAGGTTTGCAATTGCCGCAACAATCAAGCCTTAGAACACCTAGTTTCGAGTAGGAATCTCGCAATCGAGAACGCCAAGGCAATGCTGTAGAGCGAATAATTGGGTACTAAAGCCCTAAGTCAATTTTTATGTACAACGGCAAAAAATACGATTAAAACCCATTTCTGATCACTTTTTTTCATTTTAAGAGCGAGTCCACGAGCAAAGCATACCCATCTCGCATCGACCTCACCAATCTGCCTGAAATTTTCAGGGATTGTTTGTACATATAAAACTAGCATCTGGCCAAAATATGAACACTCTAGGTCAGCGATGGAATAATCATCATCAAAAGAAAATCTCTGGACGTTCATCAAGAGAAAAAATCCGAAAGGAGCATGGCTCTCCTCTCTCGCGCACGAAAGATCGGTAAAAAGAATCTAAAAAAAATCATCATCTTGATTATTCGGTGGAATATCCTTTTCACTACTATACTTGCAATTGTAACGTCACACGTCGAAAAATGACCTGTCACATTTTGTAGATGGGCAATGTGTGTAAACAAAGTGAAATAAATATTATTAAGTGGTGCTGATAAGGAAATTCACAAAAAAAAATCAGCAGATTGATTTTCTTGGAGAATTTCGGGAGCGATTTTCTTTTGCGTGATTTGCCTCCTCTCTTTTTCGCGGGTGAAGAAAGTTCGCAAGCGAAATTGATTTTTTTGCGATTATTCCATCCCTGCTCTAGGTCAACGGAAAGTGGGGCAAATCGGGACACAAAGTTTGAAGGTTTAAAAACGTCAAAAATCGTAAAAAGTCTGTAACTTGGGCAAAATTCCATTTAATTTCAAAATTCAAAATGCATCTGAAAGGACTTAAAAAATGTAACAAAATGCTGGGAGAAGCATCACAATTGGTGGAATCTGAAGGGAGTTATTGGCATTTTAGTGAAAAAATAGCACAATTTTCAAACTCAAATAAAAAATTGAGATGCTGCTTTTTTTCTGCTGTCATCTAGTATCCTTGGAAACGAACTTGAATTTCAATAAATGTGAATCGAAGATTTTTTTAACTTTCATTTTTTAAAGGGTTAAAATGGATGAAAATAAACATTTTTATGCATGTTTCTATTGTGAAATTGTCTCAGGAACACGAATATGATAAAATTATCATCAGAAAATGGGATCTAAGGGGTCCCCGGAGCAAAAATTTACAACCAAAAAATTCACTAAAAGTAAAAGTGTCTATTTAATGTTTTAAACTGCCTTACCCAAAGCGTTCTCAGTCTCAGATGGTAGTCCCAGATGTCCCATACAAGCTGCAGGTCGAACGAGTTAATATCTGGATGGAACAGTTTTTTATTTGAGTTTGAAAATTGTGCTATTTTTTCACTAAAATGCCAATAACTCCCTTCAGATTCCACCAATTGGGATGCTCTACCCTGCATTTTGTTGCATTTTTTCCTTTCAGATGCATTTTGAATTTTGAAATTAAATTGAATTTTGCCCAAGTTACAGACTTTTTACGATTTTTGACGTTTTTAAACCTTCAAACTTTGTGTCCCGATTTGCCCCACTTTCCGTTGACCTAGAGTGTTCATATTTTGGCCAGATGCTAGTTTTATATGTACAAACAATCCTTGAAAATCTTAGATTCCAAAATATCCATTTAGTTTTTCTTCAGTTAGTTTTCCTTCAGTTAGTATAACTCGCCTTCGCACAAAGCCGTCGTTTCTGGTTTGCACCGGAAGCAAAGCAAGAACGCCCCAGCAGCTGGACACCGAGTTGCGGCTGAGGACAAAAGCAAAGGCCAGCAGAGCCAACCAAGACCCCTACACAATCCCCCTTCCCTTCCCACGCCTTGTCTTTAACATCAATCCCTTCCCTACTAACCCCGAGTAGGCCGCGGGTAATCGGCTCCCCTCCCACTAACATTTACACACAAAATCCTCTGTAATTATTAAGTCAAATGTAATTACAAAAGCCGACTCGGTCCTAACCAGGTCCCAGCACCGAAAAGGACCTAATAAAAATAATTTTATGAAAAAAAAAATCCCTGAAAATTTCAGGCAGATTGGTGAGGTCCAAACGACGTCCCATACAAAGGGGTATGCCCTGTTCGTGGACTCGCTCTTAATAGGGGGATGGCGTCGCTATTTTTAGACCACGTTTTCCACTTTTTCTCATCGAAACCGACTACTTATCGACTTCATTTTGCTGGGCGAGATAGGACGCCGTCTATTTTTAGACGATGACTCAGCACTTTTCCACTCTTGCACTTATAAAAACCAGATGGCAGCACGATGTAACGCCACGTCCCTATGCAATTTTTTTTTTTTTTTTGACGAGACAACATTTTTTCGATGGATTAACTATGGTCCCCTTGGAACGAGCTGTCAAGTAGGAACTTTTCTGTCAAGAAGGATCGCGAGGTTAATTTTTCATAATTTAAAAAGCTCATAAAAAGATGATTTCCATAAAAAGTTATATAACAAATACTATTACAGAAATCAAAAAGGTGCAAAAAAAGTTTGTACACCTTTCGAAAAATTAACATAAATAAAGTTATTTGTTGACAAATCACCATAAATCTAGTCTCCCAACTCCAAATAGGCATAATTGACTGATTAAAAAAATAATTTGGATTGGAAATTCTACATAAAACTTATCTAAACTTAATTTTGCAAACTTTCAATTTAACTAAATGTCAATATACATATTACCATTAGGGTGCCCAAAATATGGAACTTTCATTCAAAACCTCGGTCCACAAGCTAAATTTAAAAAAAAATCCTTCATCATCCCGGTACGAGAATCGAACTCACGACCTCTGGATTGGAAACCCAGCACGCCGCTAGTCGAAACCCATCCCCTACCGGTCAGTATTCCCAGTGAGTAGAATTACTCTTTAAATATTGTTCCTTGACCTATTTTAGGACTCTGGGCCAAATATGAACAAAATCGGTCATCATTTACCCATTGATACTCGGAGATGAAGTTTGTATGGAAAAAATCGAAAAAAAATTATGGAAAATCCAAGTTTCTTACGGTTGGGTCTGCACGGTGCGCTACTTCCATCCAAATATTCTCAAAAGTGAGATTCTTATTGAAAATTTAATGCTCTATAACTTTGTAGAGCATCCCAAAGCTGTGAAACTCGATCCTGAAAAGTTATTAGCGATTCATAAAAGTCATTTTTGTATGAAAAACAATTTTTTCACCAACTTTAGGCTCGAGTATCAATGGGTTAATCTCATCCAATTTCGCTCAGAATTTACACAGATGCTTAAAATTACCCAAATGTGTGTGTGGAGCATTGGGTCATTTTTTCTGGGCACCCTAATTACAATAGAATTGCTAAATAAACATTCAGGAGGGGGTATAACACCGTTTTGGGGGTCTTTGTAGCGATAGAATAGATTTTTCGTTGAAATTTCGTACCAACCCGGAATTACGTCGTTGGAAAATCCGCCGGCATCCGAACCGGTCCACTGTTCACAAGTCAACCTATGTGGCTTCGGAAAGGGCATAAAATTTCCGATCTTCTGATACCTATACATCTTGGTTTTCTATAAAACCCACGTTTTTAAATATCTAGGCAAATACGTTGTTGTGGTTTCGTTTGAGCAGTCTGCCAAAAATGTATGGACTTTCGTAATTTTTGTTCTCGTGGATCAAACTTACTTTTTGCCCAGGTATTTAAAAACGTGGGTTTTATAGAAAACCTAGATGTATGGGTATCAAAAGATCGGAAATTTCATGCCCTTCCCGATGCCACATAAGTGGACCGGTTCGGATGCCGGCGGATTGTCCGACAACGTAATTCCGGATTTGTACGAAATTCCAACGAAAAATCTATTCGCTCTATGATATGATATGAATGGGTTTCGCGGGGTTATGATGATTCCAAGACGAGCAAAAGCTCCAAATTTTTTATAAAACCTTTAAAAAACAGCATGTTGCTACCACATTTTTAACTAAAATTAAGTAATCAATAGTTCAGTAAAAGATGCACAACCAAGTTTCTATCAAAAGTCCTGCATAAAATAATTGATGGAAAAAGAACAAAATCATTAAACTGACAAACATTCGATCATTTCCTCCACTAAATAATAGCAAAAATAAGTTTAATTGAGCTAAAATATAAATATCTACTTTGTTTTAATTGCGTTTATGATCAAGCACAAACTAATGTGTTATATTCCCCAGTTTGATCGTTAAAATTTGTTTTGGAAAAAATATTAAAGTTATGTTTATCGATATTTATATCTATTTAATGATTTTTTTTTTTAGATTTAGGATTCTACCTCACTGGCTAGGATATTTTTTGTGGTTTCAAAATTCAAATTTTGTTTCATCTTAAATGCTATAGGAATTTGTGTATTTGTGTATATGAAGTTCCACTTGAAAATTACATTTGAGAAGGAAGTAAGTTTTTTAAATATTTTTTTTGGTTTTTCGTTATTAAAATTATTGCTGTATTTTGAAGCCGTTTCATCGTATCAAAAAGTGTTCCAAGATAATCTTGTAGGAAATTTGCATAACACTGAAATAAAAATACACGCAAATTGAAAGATGATCCATCGATTTCCTTTTTTTTTTTTTTGTACAAGCAAACGAGATAAATTCAAAAGATGCCCTAACGTTTATTCAATGTTCAAATTACAAAATCGTTCAAAAAGAAAATTTCGATTTTCTTTGTCTTACCTTGATATCTTGATATTACAATACAACTAGTGTTACTGATTTTACATAAAAACGATAATTTGATTTTTTTTAACATGAGTAATCTTCCTGAGTTTCCAATTGATTAAAATATTTTGTTCAAACTTTTGAAGAACATGGTCATTATAACGAATAGATTTTTGTACTCCCGAATAATTTTTGCCTACCCAGAAGCAGATTTTTCCTTAGCTCGCTTGTAGCTTGTATTTCAGTAACCGACAGTAGGGAATGTTTGACTGTTTGAGAAGTTAGGTAAAACATGGAACTTTTGGTTTCATTTTGGAGATTGCAAGAGTCATGCATCGAATTGCTTCATTTAAAAAATATATTTCCCTCCATCCAAATTACCAAGCTTAACTATTTTCCTTTTCTGAATATTGAATCGGCGCAATAATGAGAAAACGAATACACACACTTGACTCGGCTTTTGCCTCCAACTCCATCATTCCTCCGGCGAAAATAGTCAAGTTTCTCACATGTAGGACGATGCGTCGAAAGCTCATGTTTACACACTCTATGCTCAGTTAATTTGTGATTTGGGCCTTTTCCCATATTTTCTCCCGGTTGGTTTGTTGTTCGGTGCTATTTTATTATTCCGTTTGGCGGTACAACAACGAAGCCTGGACACCGTGAAAAGGGGAGGAAAAAAAGCGACGATTCAACACACCACAAAAGCGAAGGAAGTTTTCGAGGAGTGAAGTTCATAAAACATACTCCAAGTCGATTATTGGTACAGAAATGTGTCTTCAAACTCTCTTTCCTTGGTTCTGGTATCCCGTACGTGTGTGTAGTTAGGAGTTGTTATGGGCTTTGACGCGCGTCGTTCCTAGAACGTTTGGAATGTGCTTCTTGGTTCTGTTGGTTTAACGCATCGCAGCAAAACAAAAGGCAGTCGAATGATTTATTTACTCACCACCAGGTTGTTAATTATGAACTCTCTACTTAGTGAGAAGTTCATGCAAGTAGTCCAACTGTGAACCCAATCGAAAACGATGGGCGATTTGGTTAACGATTATTTGGCGTTTGTCCAAAAAGGTCATCGCAAATTTTATTTCAAGTATTTGTCCCTTTACATAAAATATAGGAAATGCCAGTAAAAATATAGAATAAGTTGACCCCTGGAAAACCCGAGTATGGGTAAATAACAAAAGAAATGCGTAACAATACCTTTCTCTGGTATCAATAACAACTTTTGGTATTAAAATGTGTCTTAAGGATTATACAAGAGCAAAATTTGGTATCATACCAATTTTAGGTATTGCTTTGATATTGCAAAATTGCAGAATTTGTCAATGATCGAATACCACATTTTGGTTTTCTTTTGGTATTACAGTATTTTATCAAATTCCTCTCTTTTGATAAGGTAACTTTGCGCTGAAATAATGTCTCAAAGCGAATGCTTTCGTTGAAAACCGAAAATTTCAAACATGATTTTAAAAGTTTTGGATGTATCCCCTAAAGAAATGACTTGAAATTGTGGAAAGTTAAGTCAGGATACCACATTTTGGTATTATTTTGGTATTTCAGTATTTTATCAAATTCTTCTGAAACTAATTTTGACAAGGTCATTGATTTTGCGCTAAAATGACTTGAAAACCAAAAATGTTAAAAATGAACCAAGAAAATTTTGAAATCGTTGAATTGTCCCTAAGTCAGGATTAAAAAATACTTGGACTAACTAGTCAATCGATAGTATTAGTGAATTTTTGGTGACTTGAATCCAGTTTCGTTTATATAGAGCATTGTGATATCATTAATACCAAAAAATAAAACCATGGCAATACCAAGTTGTGGTATTCAAGCAATGTTCCAAAATCCAGAATTGTTCAACTTGGCATTGAAATGGTTTTGTTTTGTGGTATTATTTTACCCTTGGAAAAACATGGTTTGATATTCATATAGTTGTTCCACATACAAGGGACCGTGGTGTAGGGGTAAGCGTGATTGCCTCTCACCCAGTCGGCCTGGGGTTCGATCCCATAAAGTCCCGGTGGCAAATTTTGAGACGAGATTTGTCTGATCACGCCTTCCGTCGGACGGCGATTGTCTACGCTCCATACAAAAATGTTTTTTTGTATGGACTGTTGTCCACGAGGGAACAAACCCCCCAGATTTCAAAAAAATGTCCGCGTGGTTTGTGGATGGTCCCCATTTTGCATCACCAGTTTTTCCAAAATATTTCCCATACTAATTCGACAGCTTGGTAGGGGAACAGCATCTAATTCCAGCGTGCCTCTAATGTTGCCATATCAGCACTTTGACATTTAATTACAGCTCATAAAAAGTGTTTTCAACTGAAATCCACTGATAATCTGCTCAATAGAAAGTGAGCAAGCAAGTTGCTATCAAAAGTTTTGCCAAATTAGTTGTTTAAATAGTGAAAATCAGCAAATTGGATGGAATTAGGAGCGAGCGCTTAACCTGCCAAACATACGAGAATTAACCCTATGTGCGGAAAAAATTGATAGCTGATTTATAAAACCATTTTTACTAAGGGACAATCCATAAACCACGTGGACACTTTTTTGGGAATCTGGGAAAATTTTCGCATATACAGTAGTTGTTCGGTAACTGGGCTGAGAACGTAGCCCAGTCACTGAATGTTGCTCGTTAACTGGGCTGAACAAAAAATAACGAGGGGACCACCGATGCATAATATTTTCGAGATGAAATATAAAAATAAAAGTTACTTACAATGCTTACTTTTAATGTTTCTTTAATTCTTTAATTAAGATTGAAAAAAGTTTTTTTTATTTATTGAATATGATTTTTGCATCCATTAACCCCTCGGTCATTTTGGTTTGTTTTGTTTTTTTGACGTTTGTCTGCTTTTTAACTGGGCTACGGCCCAGTTATCGAGCGCCCAGTTAAAAAGCAGCCCAGTTAAACAACGCCCAGTTACCGAACAACTACTGTAATCTGTTTTTCCTTTTTTTTTAAGATCCCAAATCAATCAAAAAATCCCTTCATGAATTTTCACATACCGTTTTTGTATGGATAGCTGGTACCGGCTCCGTGGCTTAATGGTTACGGCTTCTGCCTCACAAGCAGAAGGATCAGGGATCAAATCCCAGTCGGTACCTTTGAAATTTGGAATTAGGAATTTGAACTTTGAATATGAACAAAAACGAAAATAAATCAGGTGGGATTCGAACTCACACCTCTGGATTGGTGGTCTGGGGCGCTAAGCAGTCGGCCATCAGAAGGTTTACACTCTAGCAGTGAATTGATCCGTAGTGTTGAAACATGTTATCTTCTCATATTAAATACGCGCTGGTCCTTGATTTGCCTGAGGGGATCGGAAGTCTAAATATAGATCGAGTTTCCTTCAGATGCTTGCTTCTATGTTTAGGCGGAGCCGAACAATGCCCAGCGACCTCGGAATTGGACCGCAAAGAGCTCTGTCATTCTGAAACGGGTCGTTGGAAGCAGCGCGAGGGCTATCACCACCTAATACCCGGGACTGAGATAAGTTGTATCAGCATTCGGCATATACAAAGTCTGATACAAATTATACTTTCTCATAATATCGCTACCGGTTAGCGGGTATTGGATTGGACACACACACACACACACACCGTTTTTGTATGGATAGCTGCCAAATTTGTATAAAAAAATGTTATGGACAAACTGACGATACAAAGTGGCTCTTTGTATCAGTGTGCTTTCAAGTCTTGATAACGTTACAGATTGCGTAACTCCTAGTTCGCAATTCGCAATTCGCAATTTTCAGTGTAAGAACGGGCCTTGACCGATCTTATACACCGGGTTCCCGACGAACACGCACTGCCCTTACACCTACATCTTATCCTTGCTCTGAGTCAGTACGAGCAACACACATTCTTTTCCGGTTACGCATTTTAACTCGGCCGGGGGTGGTACATTACGTAGGGTTTGATGTAAGTATAAGTGCCTAACCATTTAAAGTGTGCCTATCAACTTTCATTAAAGCAAAAACTGTTTTATTTTTAGTTTGAATTCAAAAACTAGTTGTTATTTTAATATGTATTGTTTTCTTCTGAAATCTGTCCTAGTGTTGAGTCGTGTTTATATGTTGCTATTTCTTTTGTCGCGGTGTTTTGTTACAATTTTCGGTCCTAAGCATGTTATAAAAGTTTGCCAAAAGTACAATAGTAATACTTGTGTTAATCCTTTAACCATTCCATGAATTGACTATGTGCTCAAACATCACGTGTTTGAAAAAAGGGTGATGATTGAAAACAATAGACAGTAAAAGAGAACATATTTTATAAAAAATCAAGAATCAATAGTAAGAGAATGATGATTGTATTTTAAAGAATAAAAATGAGAAGCTGGATGTAGTAGATGTATAATTAGACAAAAGTTAATAAATAGAGATAAAAAAACAAGCTTAGACAAATGATAAAAGACTTGATATTACTAGTACATAAAGAAAAGTATATTTTTAAGGAAAAAAAAACAAGTTTGTTGTCAATTGGTAAAAAAAGTGGAAAAGTGGAAGAAATCAAAAGTTAGTAAAATTAAAATCAAATGATGGATATCAAATAGAAGAATCAGCGAAGAAGTGAGAATCAGTAGAACAAAATAAAAAGAGGAGATAGGCGGTAGCTGAGAATGGAGAAAAGAGAAACCCCGTTGTGCGATGTTTCAGGTACACCCACAGCAGTTGACTCAACATACTACGAATCAAAACAATACCGTCTACAATCACAAATTACTTCCCTTTCCCACATTGTCACGACCCTTTCATTCCTTCTCGATTCTGACCCGCGGTGGTCAATGGTTTATGAGCCGTTTCCACAGGCCACAAGCTAGGTCATCATGAAAACCAAGCCAACGTGGAGGTAAGAAAATAGGACACTTTTAAGCAACCAGAGCTATACTGTTCTGATCAAGATAATTCGGATGATCTAACAGAACTACGGATGTAGTTAGTTGCGCTCCTTCCAGGATGTTCCTTACGTGGACGTCAACCAAAGAGCACGCAACAAGATCAGTGCCATTGCATGCTCTTAGGTATCAATCCTTGGCCTGCAGATTGCGTAACTCCTAGAACTCATCCATCCCAACTCCAAGCGAAACTTACTTGGAGATACCAAGGAGAATTTCCCTTATCCCCTTAAAAATTGGAGCAACACTTCCTATCTTCCGAATCCCTTATCCATGAACATCCTCCACATTTTAACGGATTGATATGCGAAATGCAATAAAGCTGATAAGCGCGGCGCCGAGGCTGTGCGTTCTCAAATATTCAAGTGTGCAAACGACGACGACGCTAGGTCAGTCTCTCCAAAGTGCAGTCAGCATTTGGTTGTGCACTGTCTGTTGTCTACCATCCTGGACACGGCAACGACGACGACCGATGACGGCATTTTTCCTTTAAACTTTAATGAAATTCTGTTTGATTGCATAATTGAGAAGCGTCATTCACTCAACCGCATTTGGTTTACTTTACCACGGCCATGTGCGAGGAGTCCCCAACCCGAACCGAGCTTTCCTGTATTAAAGCTAACCGATCAAATTGCCGCCTGTCCAGCCACTGGCACTGTGGCCACTGGGGTTTGGGGTTCCGTACGTACGTACGTGGTTGGTATCTTTTACTTCATGCGATGATTGACTAATATCTCACTAACTAACCTATCGAGAGCCATATCAACAGCACACAAGAAAGCAACGGCGGCGGCTGCCCCAGACTTTTTTTTTCGTTTTTCGATGATGGTGAAAAAAACGAAAAGGCATTTGAAAGAAATAAAAAAGAGTTAAAAAATGCACTCACTCACTCACCCCAAGAGAGATGATCAATAGCTTGTGTGGGCATCGTTTGTAATTTTAAATGAAGTAAATAAATATTTGTTAAATATTTTCCGTTAATAGCTAGCACCTAACTGTATATCTCACTCGTCGTCCCATACAGCAGTGTCTTAGGGTCGGCATCGAAAAATCTCAAGCGCAGACGACGACGACATTCCCCGAGCTTCTTCTCACAGGTTCAAAGCCGGCGGCTGCAGCAGGTTGCGACTCCTCCGATAATTACACGCGACGGAGTGGCCGCGGTTGCTGCTCTTGGGTTACTCCTCCTAGTTGGTAGTAGTGGCCCTACAAAATGCAAGCGATCCTCCAACGCGCGCTTTTGTCACCTCTTTACAGCCGAGCAGAGAGCCGACGATTTTTTTTTCGCTCGCGGTTCGGAGTGCTTATGGTACATTTTGAATTATAGGGGAAAGTGAGACAAACAGAAGCCCTTTTGCCATGCTTTGAATATTATTCGATAGTTCTTTATGATTTCACAATATTTTTCGTGATTTCAAAATTCTCATTTTTTGATTTGATTAAACTTTTGCCATTCCCTATGTCAAAAGAAATTGTTTTTTCATTAGTTTTTCCATACAAACCTCCATTTGGAGCCTGGTTATACAAAATAGGTATGACATTGTGTATCTTGAGAAGGGAGTTTCTGATCGACTTGGTGTCTTCGGCAAAGTTATAGGTTATAATTGGAACTATTCGGAAAAAATAAGTACACGGAAAAAGAAATCCGATTTTGTATTTAGCTTTTTATTACTAAAAGTTAAATTCCAAAAAAAACATAAATCGAAAAGTATTAGTTAGATTAATCAGTTCAATTTGTGCAGTGGTTGCGAGCGGTTGATGGCCGACATTGTGTGTGAAAAAGAAAAAAAAAGTGTAATGCTAATCCTTTCGTATAATCAAAGAAGTCCTTCCTATATCATCGTTGATCGGGAGGCACGACATCGTGTGAATTATTGTATTAAAATACGAGATGATGTATAAGTGTTCAAAGTAAAATTACTGTAAAAAAGGCATTTTCCATACCATCGATTAACCCTCTACTGCCCAAATTTTTTTTTTTATTTCTTTTTATTTTTCCCGTGTTCAGGAGGTCATTTTGAGCAACTTTTGTTCCACGAAAAACTTTACTTCTCTTATTTTATGTTTTTTCTTGTTTCATTTTTGGTATTTTAATATGCATTTATCTTGTTCAGCTTATGTTTATTTTTGGTTGAATTTGGCCTATTCTTCCACCTCCTATCATTACATGTTGCCTATTTATTTTTTCATGTTTTTACAGTCACTTTGTTAATTTTTTGCCTGTTTTTTTTATATTTTCTGCTATAAAATGGCACCATTATCATTTAAATTGTGAAAAATGCGCAGTCTAGGACACTTGAAAATTACAGCCAAAGTTGACCCCTATAAAAATGACATTTTTAAACGTAAAGACTTCCATCATTGTCATGATTTTTCATTCAAAGATATAAATTTTGCGTCGCTTTCATTATTTTTACTAAATTCCTTCAAAAAGTTGTTTAGAATAGGGCCTACACATGCTGATTCCTTTTGGTAACGATTATCCCATTCCATGTAAAGTTATGGAAATCGTCATTAATCAATGATTGCCCACTAGGATGTCAATGACTGTGCCACAAAATTATTTGAAGCACATTTGATTTAGATCAAAAATTCTTTCAGTGGCTACAAGAAGGCAACAACCTGCACATGCTGATTCCTTTTGGTGCTGAAAATCGTTAAATTGAATTTAATGCAGAATATTTTATAGTGAAGATCAATTTTCTTCAAAAATTATCAACGGCTTCACCTTAAAAACATTGTCAAAGTTACTTTATGTAACAAGTAAAACTTCCTAACTATAAATTTTCTAAAATGTTCAGAGTTTTTCTTTCCAATGCTTTTAAAAGATCAAAAATTGGTTGAAAAGTGGATCTTTGACGATTTTTTAAATCGAAGCCCGTCTAAAGGCGGGGTTGGGTTGTAGAGGGTTAACGAAAGGCACGCCGACGCTTCAAGTCCTCTGGGTAATCGTGGTGCAAAATTACAAGTATTTAGTATTAAAACAACTGTGCGTGAGTGTTTTGGTGTGTTAATAATAAAGACCTTCTCATAGCATCGTAATCGTAAATCGGAGGGCTCGGCGACGGGTTTATTATGAAAGTCCTCCCCATAGCATCATAGCTCGTGAGGCATCGAAAAGCCAATACCTTATCCTACGAACCCAAAAAATATTAATTCCGTGCCTGCAATTAGCAGAGAAGCGAGTCAAACGTGCGTCCCTCACACACCAAAAAAAGTGCTAAAAAGTGCAAAAAATGCCTCACGGCAAGAAAAAGAGGCGGTCCTCACCAGCAGGATCGGCAGATTTGAAGAAGCTAAAGAATGCCGATGCGCTACCTGCAAAGCCAGGCAGTTTGAGCAAGGACGCTCAAAATTCGTCTGGAAACCAGTTCGCTACCCTCCCTGTGGACGTGAGCAAGAAGGAAGAATTTGAACGACGAGAAAAGTTGCCACTCATTTTTGTGAAAACATCGTCATCGGATTTGGTGCGAAAGTGGCTGACCGGGTTTATCAATTCTTCAAAGCTTCCATTCGCTTGTGTGCTGATGGACTCAAAATGCTGCTACCTACCAGAAAGGATTACAACTACGTTCGGGATTTCCTGAACAATACAAAGGATGAATACTACAGTCATGACGATCCAGGTAAACGCCCCATGAAACAGGTCCTCCGAGGCCTGTACGACATGGATGTGGGTGTGCTGAAAGAAGAGCTGAAAACTCTTAAGTTGAACGTGATCGAAGTCTTCAAGATGACGAGACACAACAAGGACATCAAGTATCGTGATCAACTGTATCTGGTTCATCTCGAGAATGGATCGACAACGCCGTCTGAGCTGAAAGCAGTTCGGGCAATTTTTAACATCATGGTGACTTGGGAACGTTATCGTCCAGTGCACCGTGACGTGACGCAATGTTCGAACTGCTTGCAGTTTGGACATGGTGGAAGGAACTGTTTCATCAAGAGTCGTTGTGCAACCTGCGGAGGTGCGCACAAAACTCAAGCTTGCGAAACAATTAACGAGAACATCGAAGCGAAACGCTTCAATTGCGGCGGCGACCATTCTACCAAGAATCGGAGCTGCCCAAAACGGGCTGAGTTTGTAAAAATTCGGCAGCAAGCAACGACGAGGCACCAACCAAATCGTCGTAAGACACCACCAGCTTTCACGGATGTGGATTTTCCTGCTTTGGCGTCACCAGGCGCGGGATCTGTTCGAGTGGTTCCAAATCTGCAGCCATTGCCGTTGAATCAGCGGCAAAAAGTAGCAGAGAATACAACACCTCCTGGCTTAAGTCAGCAACCGAGGGAAAACCAACCAGCATCAACGGATGAAGGCAGTACACGGAGAAAAAAGAGTTCCCAAAATCGTGAACACCCGTTCATGAAATTGGGAACCACGAACAAAGTGTTCAAATTCCATGGTAGGTTTTTGAAAATCGTACCATGGCATTTGAACACTTTGTTCGTGGTTCCCAATTTCATGAACGGGTGTTCACGATTTTGAGAACTCTTTTTTCTCCGTCTTTTTTCTCCGTTGTTTTCACCACAAGAACTTCTGAACATTTTCATCGAAATGACAACAACATTGCGTGGTTGCAAAACTCGTGCGGTACAAGTAAGAACGCTTGGAGGATTTATCTTAAAATACAGTTCGTAGTTTACTCGTTCTAATGATTTTGAATATTTCAATGAATTTACTTTTTTTAGTTTTATGTTAGGATTAGTTGTAAAAGTTATCTTTTTTCTTTTTTACCCAAATGTATTCGATTCAATGCAAAAATGTAAAACAATTTGAATTAAGAGGCAGTATTTGTAGATTCTGCTCGGTTTGTTCTAGAGGTCGTATCGAGGTGCTCCGATTTGGATGAAACTTTCAGGGTTTGTTTGTCTATACATGAGATGAACTCATGTCAAATATGAGCCCTCTACGACAAAGGGAAGTGGGTTAAAACGGGCATTGAAGTTTGAGGTCCAAAACACATGAAAAATCTTAAAATTGCTCGCATTTCCGTAAAACTTCATCAATTTCAACTCTCTTAGATGCATTTGAATGGTCTTTTGAAGCCCTTCAAAATGTGCTATAGACATCCAGGATTGGTTTGACTTTTTCTCATAGCTTTTGCAAATTACTGTTAAAAATGGATTTTTTTAAAACCTTAATAACTTTTGGCAACAGCCTCCAACACCCATACTCCCATAGTTCAAAAGTTAGGAAATTTCATGGACTATAAGCCTATGGTATTAACTTTTTGGCCAATCGCAGTTTTTCTCAAAGTTTTACGATTTTTCTAGAACAAACATTTTACAATGTTAATTTTTGCCCTGTAAGCCAAGAAGACGGCATTTTTTGGTCTTAATTTTGTCATATTTGGAATCCTCAGACAATTTCACGTAAGTTAGAAGTATTGGAGTTGTAATTTTGATTTAAAAAATAATTAAATAAAACGTTATTGAAAAAAGAAAAAGATCTTATTTACCCTATGATCAATACGTCAAATGCTGTATCAAGTAGGCGAAATCCTGTTTTACCCCCAATCCAACAAATTGTTAAAAAATGTTTTAATTAATTCTAAATGGTATTTTTTCCAATCAAATTCAAAATTCCAACACCTCAATGTAATGTAAAATTTTCTGAGGATTCCGAATATGACAAAATTGAGACCAAAAAGTGCCACTATGGCGGCCTACAGGGCAAAAACTAAAGTTGTAAAATTTTTGTTCTAGAAAAATCGAAAAACTATGAGAAAAACTGCGATTGGCCAAAAAGTTAATACCGTAGGATTATAGTCCATGAAATTCCCTAACTTTTGACCTATGGGAGTATGGGTGTTGGAGGCTGTTGCCAAAAGTTATTAAGGTTTTAAAAAAATCCATTTTCAACAGTAATTTGCAAAAGCTATGAGAAAAAGTCAAACCAATCCTGGATGTCTATAGCACATTTTGAAGGGCTTCAAAAGACCATTCAAATGCATCTAAGAGAGTTGAAATTGATGAAGTTTTACGGAAATGCGAGCAATTTTAAGATTTTTCATGTGTTTTGGACCTCAAACTTCAATGCCCGTTTTAACCCACTTCCCTTTGTCGTAGAGCTCATATTTGACATGAGTTCATCTCATGTATAGACAAACAAACCCTGAAAGTTTCATCCAAATCGGAGCACCTCGATACGACCTGTTTCACATCGGTGAAAAACTCGCTCTTAAACAAATGAATGTGAACAGTTAATAATAAAACGAAAAAATACAACAAAGATGAAGAGCATTTAGCCATACCACTTAGAATGTAAATGAAATGTAATTATTATATAAGAAAGTTCAATAAAGACATCTTTAGTTTCAAAAAAATAATTCCGTTATGCTTGATGGAGATGCTGTGGATTCAACGGTCTCAATAGATTAGATTCCGTGATATGGTCAGTTAATGAGGAGATACTTAGAAAAAAAAATTTTATCGATACAAATTCTTTGTGAGGTTATATCTCAGCAAACTAATTGGACGATTTTCATAGTCTAAGAGATACAACTGTAGGAAATTTTCTCAGCTTTTCAGACATATTTTTTAGTGGTGCTTTTCTTTAAAGAAGTATTTTTAAAATGCAAAAAAACTGAAATTGAAAAAAAATTAGAATGCTTTTCGATTGCAAATTCGATTAAGCTTTAAACAATCTTTTTGAGTATTATTTTTTGTCCATGATTTTGATATTTTCCAAATATATATATGCTCTACAAGCCTTACCCGACAAACTTCGTTCTGCTTTTTTTTCGTATTTTGACGTTTTTTGCTTTTTTGCTAATTCAGCCTCCTGTGATCAAAATTTGAGTTTACGTACATTTTTCCATACAATCTGCAGATGCTCCGGAATCGCTCCAAGAGTGGCCAAAGTGGAAATTTTTTAGCATATAAACCTTCCTTGGGCTTACACGAACCTAACGCAACAAAAAGCACCTCGATCCGACGCTCCGTATTGAACTGATTCGCGTTCGAACAAAACCGTCGAAATTTTTTATATATATAGATACTAGATTTTGCACTACCCCGGTTAACATTTTATCACCCTTATTTGTAATCCTCTTGCAGGTATACAGGTAAGCAAGATGAAATGCTTCGTAAATCTCATGATTTTGTGATAGAAAATAATTGATGGGACAATTATGCGTAGAAGTTCAACGATGGGACAAACAGACTTAGTGTTGTTTTCAATGATTTTCTGAACAAAGTATTCGATTTTATGTGTTTTTCTGAAAGTATACGTAAAAGTAAGCTTAAAAATGATAAAAAGTCAGAATCGTCCGGAAATGACATGGGACAATTATGCGTAGAACGGCAGTATAACAAATCAACAAATTTTGAATATCAAAAAATAAGTATTTTGGGAATTTAACTTTAAATGGAAAACAGTTTAACAAAATCGGACTTTTTCCGTGTACCGTAAACTGGGGTAAGATTGATAGCCCGAGGTGAGATTGATAGAAATTTGATTTGGCCACTGATTTTGATACAACCAATACAACAGTCACATTTTTGCAAATGAGCAGTTCTCTACGAAATCGGTCTTTTTTCTTAAATTTTAATTTTTGTATTTTTAATCCGTCTGAAACTTTTTTGGTGCCTTCGGTATGCCCAAAGAAGCCATTTTGCATCATTAGTTTGTCCATATAATTTTCCATACAAATTTAGCAGCTGGCCATACTAAATGATGTATGAAAATTCAAAAATCTGTATCTTTTGAAGGAATTTTTTGATCGATTTGGTGTCTTCGGTAAAATTGTAGGTATGGATATGGACCACACCGAAAAAAAATGATACACGGTAAAAAAATGGTGATTATTTATTTAACTTTTTGTCACTAAAACTTGATTTGCAAAAAAAAAACACTATTTTTAATTTTTTGATATGTTTTAGAGGACATCAAATGCCAACTATTCAGAAATTTTCAGGTTGTGCAAAAAATCTTTGAGCGAGTTATGAATTTTTGAATCAATACTGATTTTTTCAAAAAATCGAAAAGTTGGTCGCAAAAATTTGTCAACTCATTTTTTGATGTAAAATCAAATTTGCAATCAAAAAGTACTTTAGTGAAATTTTGATAAAGTGCACCGTTTTCAAGTTAAATCCATTTTTAAGTGACTTTTTTTTTAAATAGTCGCAGTTTTTCATTTTTTTAAATTAGTGCACACGTTTGCCCATCTTTAAAAAAAAAAATTTTAAAGCTGAGAAAATTTTCTATATTTTGCATTTTTAAACTTTGTTGATACGACCCTTCGTTGCTGAGATATTGCCATGCAAAGGTTTAAAAACAGGAAAATTGATGTTTTCTAAGTCCCACTCAAACAACACACCTTTCTCTAATGTCGATATCTCATTCGTGAAATTTTCCGATCTTTTCGAAAAAAATATTTTCAAAAATTTTAAACCATGACTAACATTTTAAAAGGGCGTAATATTGAATGTTTGGTCCTTTTTTTTCGCTTAGAACATCTTTTTTCAAGATACCGTAATCTGAGGCGAATCGGGACTTCAGTCTGAATAGGGACAGCAGTTTTTAGAGCACTTGAAGCTTTTAAATTTGGAAATGGATGTACACATTTTGTTGGTATGAGACTGTTCTAACCGAAACCAACCAGAAAAATCAAAATATTGTGCTCCAACATGGTTAAAACTGCTGTCCCAATTCACCCCATGTGTCCCGATTGACCCCAGTTTACGGTACAGAATTTCAAACATGTTTATACCCATTTGGTATGAACAGCCCCCAAAATTGTATGGCCACTTCTATAGAAAAAGCAATGTAAACAAAAAGCACGTGAAGCTATGACTAACGAAATCACTATAAATATCCGTAAAGCCTGTTGTATGAACAAGTTAAAGTAATATTTCTCAGCGGGTGAAACTTTGTTGAAAAAGTTTTCAAAACATAATTTCCCATTTTCAAAATAAAAATCACACTACGGTTTGTTTACTTACGGCATTTAAAACCCTTATATTTCAACCGAATGACACATGATAAGATAATAGAACAAGAAATGTGGTCCACATTGTAATTAATCGTTATTAGACCGATTCTTAGCAAAGCTACACCAAAATGTCACTTTTTTCAAATTTCAATGTGATTTTTTATATGAAAAATTTCATTTTAATTATGATCTAATAATTGCAATGTGCTTTAAATGCGTTTTCTTATCTGAAATGCCAAAAATATTGGCCAAATAAGGTCTGCAAGCCATTGAATGGGAGAGGAGTTTTTTCATAAATCTGCTCCTTTCGTTGTCCCGTCACGAAAAGAAATGGCTGGCAAAAACTCAAATCTCAACCAAATCCTTTAGTTCAAGGAGCAAAAGATTCGTTTTTCAATTTGTGATAATGTGTAGAAGAGCAAAAGTTTAAAAAAATCAATCTGGCAAAACTGTGTCGATTTTTTTGGTGTGCCTTTTAAAATTCCAGTTTTACGATGTTGTCCCGTCACGCTACATTTTCATTTCAGGAGAAGCACAGGTATAATATTGTTCATTCTGCATGTCATTTCTATGTTGGAAAATCAATTATCTTTTCAAATATGTAATAACATTGGGGGGTTTCTTCTTTAATTGTGCCACTACAGCTAGAAAACGCTGAAAAAAACTTGGGATTTTTTTGAAAAGGAACCGAAGAATCGGTCATTAGTGTTTAACGTATAAATCTAAAGTTTTTTTAAAAGGTCCTATAAACTATGATCTTTCATATGTTTATATGACCTATTAAAAAAAACTCTAGAAATTTACAAAAACGAGAGGAATTAGTTACTACTAGTCTCCCCTAACCACGGTAAAGAGGTGTGTGCTCTCAAAGCCTTGCGCCTCCTTCAGCATCATCCTCGCGCGCGCAGACCCAAGCCAACAGACCGGGCCAGGCACGGCTAGTGCAAATGTTTTCTTTTTTCGAACGCGGTTTCACTCTCACGCGCAACTTCACGAAGCCCACAATGGGTTAGATTTTAGTACGAAGACAAAAAAAGGAGGCAGGCAGGCAGGCAGGCAAAATGAAATGCTCAACTATCACGCGGCCGATGTGCGTATTTATTTTACATGGCTTCGACAATTATTGACTAATTACAGCCAAGTTGAACAATCACATTTGAGGTCACGACGGGCGACGAACGTGTTTTTGTCGTGGCGGGCGGTGACGTAGAGGTATACCCTCTTTGGGAGTTTCCCGCCACTTTGGACGTTTTTGTTTGCCCTGATGGGTTGAGACATTGGGTTTGCAACCGATTCCGGTTTTCGAGTTGTTGTGACGAAAAGTTTCTAGCCGTTCCCAAGAAAAGGGGGAAAAAATCAATGAAAGTTACGATAGGTTGGGTTTAGACTATGCTAAATGATAGTTTAACTTAAAAATTTCCAATTCAAAAAATTTCCGGTTTAGAAAACAGCATCAGCATCAGCATCAACAATTTTTAGTTTGTGTTTAACTATGTAGTATTGGTTCGCCCAAATAAGTTTCCATACAAATTTGAATCTGTTTCGCCATTTCTGATACATTACTAGCAGTCAAAAATCAAGCCATCCACTTTAACGCCCCAGGTATTTTGTGGTTTCTATTGCAAGTTTCAGCTCGAACCAAGGAGTCCAAAGGCACCCAAACCCCTTTTTACTCCAAGGAACCTTCCACCCCAGGGTTCGAACTGACGGCCTTTAGAATGCAAGTGCGGTTGGGCGCCAGCGATTCCACCGGAGCAGGCTTGGTTTGGTGTGTTGTTTGTCTTTTAATAGCAGGAAGACGACTCCCACACCTGGAATGACCTAACGCCCTAACCGGGACCGACGTTTTACTTTTTCATCCGATGGAAGGTTGGAGCAGATGGGAATCGAACCCATGATCATCCGCTTACAAAGCGGACAGCGTAACCATATGACAAGCCTGCTGCTACTTTAAATATCCTTGCTTAAAAACCAATTTGCTTATACAGTAGTTGTTCGGTAACTGGGCTGAGAACGTAGCCCAGTCATCGAATGCTGTTCGCTAACTGGGCTGAACGAAAAATAACAAGGGGACTACCCATGCATAATATTTATTGGATGAAATATAAAAATAAAAGTTACTTAAATTTGTTTACAATGATTACTTTTCATATTTCATTAATTGTGACTTGAAATTACATAAAAGTTTGTTTTGGTTTTTTGATGTTTGTCTGCTTTTTAACTTAAAAAGCCGCCCAGTTGAACAACGCCCAGTTACCGAACAACTACTGTACCTTTTTTCCCCCTGAATTGTCTTTTCATCTATACTTAAACTTTGCCCAAGACACCCAATTTATTAAAAATTCCCTTCTCAAGACGCAGGTTCTAGAGCATTTACAGTACTTGTTCGGTAACTGGGCAAGAGGATCGTCGGCGCGAAATTTTTTTTTCAAATATTAATAGAAAATAAGTTGTTAAAAGCTAACCCTTCTAATCATGTATCCAAGGGTTCTCATGTGTTTATAAGACCTAATCAAAAGAATGTCTAGAAATATTCTTTGAACGCGACATGTTTTTTTTTAAAGACAAAAAAGAACGTTTTTTTTAATTGATTTTTTACATTTACTTGTCCCTAAGTTTGACTGCTAATCGAGCACTCAATTGAAAACCGTCCACTTGAACAACCCTCAGTTACCAAACAAGTGCTGTAGATACCATTTTTGTATAGAGACGTGGCGTTACATCGTGCTGCCACCTGTTTTTTTTAAGCGCAAGAGTGTAAAAGTGCTGAGTCATCGTCTAAAAATAGACGGCGTCCTATCTCGCCCAGCAAAATGATGTCGATAAAGTAGTCGGTTTCGATGAGACAAAGTGGAAAACGTGGTCTAAAAATAGCGACGCCATCCCCCTATGGACAGCTGTCAAATGATATGGAAACGTGTATGGAAGATCCAAAGACGCAAAACGACTTCTTTGGTGAAAGAGAAAGAGTATTTGAAAACTAAAAAAATAAAAATGAAAATTAATAAAAACAAAACTAAAATTAAAGCGATTGACAATCCCACACTCGAGCTTCCAAAAAAATCGAAATGGTAACAACAACTCCCTGCAACCAGAGATGTCTAGTATTGTGGTTCATGGATTAATGAAAAAGACAAAAGTGTTCAATTTCGAGCGCATCAACCGGAATTTTCAGGTACGGTACTAAATCGGTAACTGGGGTAAGAACGTAGTCCATTTACCGAATGCTGCTCGAAAACTGGGCTGAACGAAAAATGACCAGGGGGCCACCGATTGATATAATTTTCTCTACAAAATATTAAAATAAAGGTTGCCTAAACTTGTTTCTAGAGCTCACCTTTCAACTTGACTTTACTTGAAATTTCATAAAAAACTTAATAAATATTTTATATTTGTTGAACTTGCTTTTTGCATTCACCAGCCAGTTTTTTGGCGTTTGTCTGACTTTTAAGTAGGCTACACTGCCGTTCTAAGCATAATTGTCCCATGTCATTTTTGGACGATTTTGACTTTTTGACATTTTCAAGTTTAGTTTGTCGTATACTTATAGGAAAACACATAAAATCTAGTACTTTGTTCGGAAACACATTAAAAACAACACCAAGTCTGTTTGTCTCATCGTTACACTTCTACGCATGATTGTCCCATCAAGTATTTTCTTTCATGAAATTATCAGTTTTACGAAGCATTGTATAGCAAGAGAATTACAAGTAAGAGTGATACACTGCTAAGTGGGATGATTAGGGACATATGGGGTGAATAGGGACCTACGGGACAATTATGCGTAGAAACACAAAAAAACGATCGAAAAATTTCAATCGCGTTTTTCTCAGTTGCATTTTTTCTGAACATGGGACAATTATGCGTAGAACGGCAGTACAGCCCAGTTGAACAACTGGGCGAACGAGTACTGTACAATAACCCCAGAAGCTAGCCTGAAAATTTAAGCTCATTTGGTTAAGGTTTAGCTGATCCAGTTTAGACCTGAAGTTAGTATGGAACTTTAATCACATTATCTAAAGACCAAATCTCTAATTTCTGCGATCGAAAACATCATTGGCGTGTTTGGAAAGTTTGGCACTTCTTTTAGTTTTTACAAAATCATAACTTAAATCGCTGGAAACAATAAAACTTTGTTATACTTTTATGCCAAATGCATATTTTCTTTCGAACATACAATTTTTCTGACCTTTATTTGGACATTCTCTTGCTATTTCAGTAGTAAAAGTAGTTCTTTAAAAAAAAAACGTTACTTAATCCACCTTTAGGTGGTTGGTGCCTTCCTTGCCTTCATACAGTGAATACACTACACAGCCTCAAAAATGTGTATAAATAGCAGTTATTCTTATCAATATCTGAGACCCGGCCTCAAAAAAATGTATTAAAAACACTAAAGTATTTATAACTTTTGATAGGGTTGTCAAAACTTCAATCTTTTGGGCTCGTTGGAAAGGTCTTTTGGTTACCTATCCAACGATGGGTCGCATGATAGATCCGAAAACCTTTTTCATCAAGATATTTGAGATCCGGCCAAAAAAAGTGTATAAATAACACTTAAGTGCTCATAACTTTTGATGGGGTTGTCAGATCTGCAATCTTTTAAACGCGTTGGAAAGGTCTTTCAAATACCTTTCTAACAGTATATAGCATGAACACCCTTTTTACAATCTTCCGAAGATTAGCTAAAATCGTTTTTTGCGATTCCGTCGTGAAACTACTCACTTTTCCGGTCATTCTTGAACGATGAAATAGCCTACTTTTCTGTACCAAAAATAACAGAACCGAATAGCAACACTTTTCAGCACTTGTTTCGAAAAGTAACACTTTTCAACATTTTTTTGATTTAAATGATTTGTTGACAAAATACATGAAAATTTCACTCAGTGTGTGTTTTTTTGGAATTGCAAAAGATGTTGTATGGAGCTCGTTGCAAAACTTGATTTTTTCAGCACTCTTCGTATTTATCCAACTCGGTGAACCTCGTTGTACGTTGTACGACGATGTACGACTCGTGCTGAAAAAACCCTCTTTTTGCAACTTGTTGCATAAACTACTATTTTAGCAAAACTTATAAAGTACTTTTCTAAACTTCATAATATTAACTAGGGTCTTGTGGAACCCCAAGACGGATCGAATGAGACCAAAACGGTCCAAATCGGTCCAGCCAGTCCGGAGATAATCGTGTGCATATTTTTCGGTGCACGGACTCACACCCAGACACACGCACAGACATTTGTTCAGAATTTGATTCTGTGTCGATAGGTATACGTGAAGGTGGGTCTACGTGGTCGAATTAAGAAGTTCATTTTTCGAGTGATTTTATAGCCTTTCCTCATTGAGGTGAGGAAGGCAAAACGACATTTCGAGACTATTTTATCCAGAGCAGCAAAACACAGCCTTAAAAATGCTTTCACGTAAAAGCATGATGTTCAATAATTGATTTTCTATAATTTTTTGAACAATTACCGATCTGTAAACTGTTCCGAATGTGTGGGAGGACTGTATAATATATATTATATTATGATTATATTATAATGATTTTGCCAGGACCCATGGTGTAGGGACAAGCGTGGTTGCCTCTCACCCAGTCGGCCTGGGTTCGATCCCAGAAGGTCCCGGTGGCAAATTTTGTCGGACGGGGAAGTAAATGATGGCCCCGGTCTAACCTAGAGGTTAGGTTGATAGCTCAGTCCAGGTGTAGGAACCGTCTTGCAATTGTCTCAACAATCAAGCCTTCGGGAAGGAATCCCGCAATCGAGAACGCCAAGGCAATGCTGTAGAGCGAATAATTTTTAAATTAAAAATTTTTGGTTGTGAAATTATCAGTTCAATTGGGTCCTAAAATGAAGCTTAGATTGCTGATATTATTGTTTACAGCTATAAAGCTTACTTTTCTAAGTACAATGACCCTTTGTACGACCACAAAGAGTTGAAAATGGATTTTTAAATCAATTTTCAAAAATTAACCGCGCGGTCCTTCTTGACAGAAAAGCTCCTACTTGACAGCTCGTTCCAAGGGGACCATAGTAGATCGATCGAAAAAATGTTGTCTTGTCAAAAAAAAATTTTGCGTTAAAATGAAAAAAAGTGATTAGAAATGGGTTTTAATCGTGTTTTTTACCGTTGTACATAAAAATTGACATAGGGCTTTAGTACCCAATTCAGTTATTCTACAATTGAGTCCTAAAATTAAGCTGAAATTTGTGATATCATTGTTCGCAACGATAAAGCTTATTTTTCTGAGTACAATAAATGTGTGGTTAATTGGATACGACAACTTGATAGTTGAAAACCCGCAAAGAATTTAAAATGAATTTTTAAATCAATTTAAAAAAATAACTTTGCGGCCCTTCTTGACAGAAAAGGTCCGACTTGATAGCTCGGTATGGTATGGATGATCCATCAAAAAAAATGTTGTCTTGTCAATTAATTCAATTCAGTTTATTTCTTTAGTTTATCGACTAACAGTAGTTTTATAAGTGCAGTACAGAGTTTTGGGGGATCCTTTCAGCTGTGTATAAGGCATTTATCACAATGAATACAAATAAAGTTGTTTGTAAAGGAAACAGAAAAGAGGAAAACAACTCGCAAAAAAACCTGTATTGTCAATTTTTTTTTGCATTAAAATTAAAAAAAATGATCAGTAATTGTTTTCAATCGTGTTTTCTACAGTTATACTTGAAAATAACACAGAGCTTTAGGACCCTATTGTGGGAGGTAGAATAACATCCTACAATTATGAAACAGAAAATGTGTTTTGCTGCACTTGATTAAATAATCTAGAATCTAGAATTGTTGTATTTTGTTTGAAAGAACTACTTTTACTAGTGAAATAGCAAGTTAAAGTCCTAAACAAGATCCTACAATCCTATTGCTAAATATTTAGTAAATGTTGCCATGTTCCCCATAAGGTTCAAGGGATCCGAGATTATCGAAATCTAATGTCAATACGCGATTAAAGGGATCCTCCAAAGAGGCCAAAGTTGTCGCTATTGTAACCTTGATTGTAACCACTAGCGTGCACAGGGTGGGGCAACATGGGGCAACTGATCCTCCATCCTCAGAAATTTGTTATAAATTTGGTCATGGGGTGTCCACAAATGACATATTTTTCAAAACGTCCTTATTATTGCCCCACCTTCCTCAAAGAGCTGGGCACGCTAGTGATTGTAACATTAAAAATTTGCAATTCAATTCAATAGTTTGCTGAATCGAATGGACCGAGAGCCATATTCCCCCTGTGGTCACTTTTCCGCTGTGTTAGCGGTGGAATGAAAGTTCATTTTCCGGCTCAGATTAAACTTAGGAAAGGGAAGTAGTAAATTTATGCTCTTACCTTTTTCAACGGAACTTTCAGAGGGACGAACGGTGTTCCCTCTACCTGGGCTCCGATGCTGGTGTAATTTAGCCATCTAGAATTGGAACCATGTTTAATCAGAAATTTTGATTCAAAACTTTTTGAAATCTATGAAATGTATGATGCTCTCACCTGTCCGGTAACCTTTTCGCCATTTCCAGCAACTTCACTTATCAATGATGCGTTAAAAAGAAATTAATTCTTATAAATTCCGCCTAAACTTTGTAAAATAAAAAGACGCAAACACGCTCACGTTGTGCTGTTCAACAAGCACGGTGATGTTTGTTTATATTTTGCATGCTGCTGTCAAAAACCCATCCACAGGAGTTTCCATTTATGCCGACTGCCTTTGTCATAATGCCGACACAAACTAGTATCGCTAAGGTTTTCGCGCAGATTAAATTTTCAGTAAATTTTACTGAATTCATTAATGAGAAATTGGGTACTAAAGCCCTGTGTAAATTTTTATGTACAACGGTAAAAAACACGATTACAAACCATTTCTGATCTTTTTTTTTTCATTTTAATCAAAAAAAATTTGACAAGACAACATTTTTTCGATGGATCAACTATGGTCCCCTTGGAACGAGCTGTCAAGTAGGAGCTTTTCTGTCAAGAAGGACCGCGAGGTTAATTTTTCAAAATTGATTTAAAAATCCATTTTAAACTCTTTGTGTTCGTACAAAGGGTCATTGTACTCAAAAAAATAAGCTTTATCGCTGTAAACAAAAATATCAGCAATCTAAGCTTCATTTTAGGACCCAATTGGTGTGTAGTTTAAATCCTTTGAGAACGTTCTTTTATTACGTAACGCAAAAATAGGATTTTTAGACCCCCTCCCCCCTCGTAACTAAATTCCATACAAATTTTTAAAGATTTTGTATGGACCGTAACACGGCCTCCGACCTCCCAACTGCGTTACGTAATAAAAGAACGCTCCCTTTGCGGTCGTCATTGTACTCAGAAAATAAGCTTTATCGCTGTGAACAGTCTTCCCGAAACGCATGCACGCCGTACACGCCGTACATGTTTTCAGTGCAGATGAACCTCAAACACACCAGGCTACCATGTTCGAGTTCTCCCCGCACGGCGCACTCAAGTTTACACGCGGTGTAAACACGGGGTGCACACCTCGGGTACAACGCCGTGCGAGCGAAGAGCGTATAAAGAGACGAAAAAAAGACTGCTTCTCACTCTCTCTCTCTCTCTCTGTGCAAACACTGTAGCGTGACTGCAGCGGAGAATGAAACACCACTTTACAGCAGAGGGAGAGTGATGAAAATATTTCTGTCTCTTTTCTGCGTCGTCGGCCTGCACGGGGTTTGTACCCGAGGTGCAACGTTCGGTTTAAACTTGAGGTTTGTGTACGGCTACAGCCTGTACACGGCAGAGTTTAGGTTTGCTTGTACACGTGCACACGCGGTGCTGGTGTTTGATCGAGTACAGAAAACAGAGAACGCGGTGCACGGGGATCACTGGCTGTGAACAATAATATCACAAATTTAAACCTAATTTGGAACCCGATTGTACATACATAAAAAACTTTACTTAATCCACCTTTAGGTGGTTGGCGCCTTCCTCACATTTAAAAGGTTGTCAGATCTTCAATGTTTTGAACGCGTTAGAAAGGTCTTTTGAATACACATCCTACGATAGGTCGCATGAGAGATCCAGACGGCATTTTCATGAAAATATCTGAGATCCGGCCTCGAAAAAGTGCGTAAATAACACTTAAGTGCTTATAACTTTTGATAGGGTTGTTAGATCTTCAATGTCTTGGACGCGTTGGAAAGGTCTTTTAAATACCTTTCTGAAAATGTATAGCATGACGGGTTTTCTTACAAAAACCACCCTTTTTACAATCTTACGGACTTTTGTTAAAATCGTTTTTTTAGCATAACTTTTGAAGTACTTAACTAAACTGCATTATTTTTAATAGCGACATATGGGACCCCAAGACGGATCGAATGAGACCAAAACGGACAAAATCGGTTTAGCCAATGTCGAGATAATCGAGTGACAATTTTTTGATCAACATCCCACCACACACACTGGAACGTGGTCTTGGGTCTGAACGTAATTCTTGAACAACCTCTTTGTTTTGTTAATGAGCGTTCTTTTAATACGTAATGAAAAAATCTGATTTTTAGACCCCCTGCCTCCTCGTAAAAAAATGTCCATATCTCGGTCCATTACAAATTAAAAAAAAAAAAGAAACACAACTTCCCACCCCCTCTCTCTCAACTGCGTTACGTAATAAAAGAACGCTCACTTATTAATAATTATCCCGACACCAATCCGACTTTTAATTGATTCCGACAATTCCGACAAACTTGATTGTCAAACTCGCGTTCGCATGTTGTCAGAGTGCGGTGGAATGTGCGATTTCCCGGCGGTGATCCGTTTCTGACCGTAAATTTGCAACTAAAATCTCTCCCCTCCTTCAAAATGGCCCAAAACGCCGACCTCATCAAGCAGGCCATGTTCGAGGAACTGCAAAAGATCCTGAACCCGAACGGAGAAATCCGCCGCAATGCCGAGGAGAGGTTAGCCCAGCTCAAGTACACGGAAGGTAAGCGGGAGTGTCCGGAACATGGTGGAACCCTGGTGCTATAATTTTCACAATTTGGTTGTAGGATATGGCATTTATCTGGCGGAGATTACGATAAATCAAAGTTTGGACCTGGCTCTGCGGCAGCTGGCCTCCGTTATGCTGAAGCAGTACGTCGAGGATTGCTGGACCGTGGAGGAAAGTGAAGCCGAAACCGGAACAAACGGCACGCTGCTCGTGAACAATGAGGCCAAGACGGCGATTAAGACAATCCTGCCGCAGGGTTTGAATGACCCGAACAGCAAGATTCGGAGCGTTGTTGCGTACTCGATTTCGAACATTGCGTCGTACGATTGGCCAAACGACTGGCAGGAGCTGTTCGGAATCATCGTAAAATGCCTCAGCAGCGGAAACGAAAACTCCGTGCACGGTGCCATGAAGGTGCTGGTCGAGTTTACGTTGGATCTGGACGAGAAACAGATCGTGGATGTCGGTCCGATGATTCTTTCGGAAGTGTACCGGATCTTCGAAGCCCAGACGGTGTACAGCGTATCGACGCGGAGTTATGCCGTTGAAATTCTGCACTCTATGCTGCGGAGCATCACCACCCACATCGAGTCCAAGCAGGAGCAGGGCAACATTTTGAACGCCGTCCTCCCGGCGTTCATGCAAAAGATGATCGAAGGGTTGACGGTTCCGAACGGACCGTACAGCAGCTTCCAGCTAAAGACTAAGATTGTCAAAGGTGAGTATTTAACTCGTAAGAAAACCCGTCCATATTCACATTGATTTGTCCTTTCAGTTCTCAAATACATGATTTCCGACATGTCCAAGTTCGCCAACCAGTATTTGGCGGCTATTCTGCCTCCGATTTGGCAGCTTCTTACGCAAATGGCCGACGTGTACATCAAGGTGATCGTGAACGAAACGGAGGAATCGCCCTTTGTGGACAACGGGGAAGGTAAGTCCCCCTTTGCATACCACCCAGTTATTACCTTATTCAAAGCAGCTTCATTCCATATTCCAGGCGATGAAAATGAAGAGTTCATTTCGATGATTTTGCAGATTTTCGAATTTCTGCACACGATCATCGAAATTAAAAAGTACAAAGGTGCCATCACGAACGTCCTCACGGATCTCATTTACATCGTCATTCTGTACATGCAAATGACGGAGGAACAGGTGCAGAGCTGGCACGAGGATCCGGAAAAGTTTGTCGAGGACGAGGACGAGCAGGGCGTGGACTTTACGATCCGAACAACCGCGCTGGATGTCCTGTTGATGCTTGGCCAAGAGTACGACCAGAAGTTGCTGGCCAGCTTCTCGGAAGCGCTGGGCAAGCACATCACCGTAGCCGATGCCGACCGGAACGCCGGCCATCCGTACTGGTGGAAGCTATACGAGGCGTCCATGCTGGCCGTGGGCTCGTTCAAGGAGATGATTGTCAAGAACGAGGACAAGTTCGATCTGGGCCAGTACATGAACCTGGTCAAAGGCATTATGGAGTATCAGGTATGTGAACAATCGAATTCCAAACATTGTTGAGATTTGTCATCTAATGCCAATGTTTCAATTGTACATTTAGCTGGCACAGGAAGAAAAAGTAAGCTATTTTTACGTTTGGAACTGCTTATTTTTGGGAAAATAGCCTGAGGCCGATTTACTTCAGTTGAGTGTTAGCAATCGAGCTTTCAAATATGCAACATGGAGTTAAACTTTCTGTGCAGTTGCAGTGAAGTTTTCCATGACACTTCGAAAAGCTTAATTCCATGTTGCACGCACATACTTTTAATTTCTCGATAGAATGATTTTTATTTTGGACTGTCGTTCTTTTTCACCTCCGACTCCCCTACACAATATTTTCAAAAAAAAAAATAATAAAAGAAATATAAAAATTTAAATTACAATCCGTAGTATTAACACTTAAATGAAAAAAGTATTAACATTCTATACCAGCCCAGTTGTTTTGCATTCATTACTTTTCAAAATATCCAAGCATTGAAGAGATTTTTTTCCGCTGAAAAAACACGCTTTTGCGGTGCTGTACATTGGAATTCCACAAAAAATAAAAATATTTTTAATCAATCCCAGACATGCTAAATGTGATTTTATACGCAGGAAAATGCATTTCAAATTGTTTCCAGTTTGTTAAACTTCTAATTCCTTTAAAATTTATAAGTTTTTTCCTTTAAAATTTTTATTTTTTTGAAAATGTCGAAAATTAAACAATTTGCTACCCGAGTTGATTCCCACCAAATTTGCTCTCGAGTTCGCCCCCGAGTCTCCCACCGCGCGTAGCAAACCAGCAATCAAATTTGATCTCAAGTTCATCCGTAGAAGAAAAGCAGGCCAAGGGTGCATGATACTGATGATACTCGTCGGTTGACAACACCCAGGCGAGGAACATCCCGGGAGGAGCCCAACTACATCCGTAGTGCTGTTTGGACAAAACAGCATGGCTCTGGTTCCTTGCAAGTGTCCTATTTTCTTACCTCCACGTTGGCTTGGTTTAGTCATCATGATGACAAGGTGTAACCTAGCTGGTGGCCTGTGGAAACGACTCGTAAACCTTTGACCAGCGAGGGTCAGAGTAGAGGCGGCTAAAAGAAAGGGGCGCGTCAATGTGGGAAAGGGAAGTAATTTGTGATTGTAGACGGTATTGTTTTGCTTCGCAGTATGTTGAGTCAACTGCTGTGGATGTACCGGAAACATCGCACAACGGGGTTTCTCTTCGCTTCATTCTCTGCTACCACCTATCTTCTGTTTATTTTGTTTCACTGATTTTCTAACGCGGCTTCTGTTTACTATCCTCCATTTGATTTTGATTTTACTCATTTGATTCTCTTATTTCTCGACGCTTTTCCACTCTATTTTACCAATTGATGCTGCTGCAACAAACTGTCTGCTTTCCCTTAATTTGGCAGCGATGTCAATTTTGTTTATCATGTGTCTTTTCTTTATATATCTATTTGAATAATTTCTCATCTTCCCTGTAAATTGCCCTCAATACAATCTAAGCTTGTTTGTTACCTCTTTTTATTAACTATTGTTTATTTCTATATCTACTTCATAAATTACTATCTTCCTTTTACTATTGATTCTTTACATAGTATATTTCCTTCACTGTCCATTGTTTTGAAACTTCACTTTTTTCTTAAGCAAGTGAGGTTCGAGCCCTTACTCAATTTATGGAATGATTAAAGGATTAACACAAATATTACTATTATACTTTTGAAAAACTTTTTTAAAATGCTTAGGACCAAAATATTGTAACAAAACACCGCGACAGAAGAAATAGCAACATATTAACACGACTCAACAATAGGGAAGATTTCAGGAGAAAACAATACACAGTAAATAACAACTAGTTTTTGAATTCAAACTAAAAATAAAACAGTTTTTGCTTTAATGAAAGTTGTTAGGCACACTTTAAATGGTTAGGCACTTATACTTAAATCAAACCCTACGTAATGTACCACCCCCGGCCGAGTTAAAATGCGTAACCGGAAAAGAAGGTGTGCATGCCTGGCACGAACACAAAAGCGTGTTCTAGCGTGTTGCTCGTACTGACTCAGAACAAGGGTGAGATGTAGGTGTAAGGGCAGTGCGTGTTCGTCGGGAACCTAGTGCATAAGATCGGTCAAGGCCCGTTCTTACACTGAAAATTGCGAATTGCGAAGTTCATCCGTAGAAGAAAAATATGTGTCGGTACCTGTCGGGTACTCATTTTCTGGTACCCGACAAGTACCGGCAAGCCGGGGGCAAAATTTTGAATGCGTGTTTCGTAGATTTTTGTATGTCTGCTCTGGTGTAAATTCATAAATTCCAAAATTCAAAAATTCCAAAATTCAAAAATTTAAAAATTTTTAAATTTGGAAATTCAAAATTTCAATAATTCAAAAATACAAAAATTCCACCAAAAATTTAAAAATTCTAAAATACCCAAAATCTAAAATTCAGAAATACAAAAATTAAAAGAACAAAAAATGCGTTAGAAATGCTTTATTTTTTTATTCCTTTTAATTTAAAAAAATAGATTTCTTTATTTTTTCCTTTTTTTTAATTTTTTTTTATTTTTTTAAAGCACTTATTAAGGCCTTGATTTCTAGAATCTTTTTTAATGATTTTTTTATTTTTTTTATTTTTTTATTTTTTCTTAATCTATATATACACTCAACCCCCGCTGCACTATGGGGTTTCAGGCGGCCGTAAATCGAAAAACCGACATACTCTAATTGTTTTTTTGGTATTTTTTTTCGAAAATAAACATTCTAACTAAGAAAAATCCGGAGTTTGAAAGTTGTAGGTTCAAAATTCACTGAATTGCAGACCTTCAAAGGCGAAAATGGTAAGAAAAAACATGTTTTTTGACAAAAAAATGATTATTTTTCATAGTTGTACTGTGTAGCTGTTTATGTATTTTTTCCTGCATCATTATATATATTCAGAAAGGTAATTGATTCAACTTTTCAATAATATTTTACAAAACACACTTTTACAGGCTAAAAAAATAATAAAAATCAAAAAGATGGATTTTTATTCAAAATTTAGTTTTTTTCAACTTTGTTAATGGAGTACTTTTTTTGTGTGCATTTGTGCGATCTGAAAATTTTGCAGCTTAAAATTTGAACCATGTCCTAACTTGTCTCCAAATTTCAAAGTGCACTTATGTGCACTTTTTGAGTTATGCCATTTTGAACATTTTGATTCATGCAAGGAAATTAATGATTTCGCGTATACGCTTGGTTAAAATCACATTATTTACCTGCGGAGGCAGAAATGACGTACCTGCTATGTATGTTTTGAAATTGATTTGATATTCATGACATTGTTGGTACTTAGGTACGTTTAATAAAATTAGAAAGGGGGTGTCTTCAAAGAGAGGTGGATTTTAAGTCAAGAAAAAGGGGAGGGAGATTGAACGTAAATCAGAAACTTTAACATAGCATAAACCGCCATTCCGTTCATCAAATATACAGAGTAAGAATATTAAAATTCACCACTTTAATGCATGTGGCCTCAAATATATGAAAAAATCGATAATTAAACTTTTTTTTGGAAAAATATCAAATTTCATTTGTTTTCATTATACTAAGTACAAACAACACAAAAAAGTCACAAAAAAGCAAAAAAATATTTTTGGCCGCTCGCTTATATGGAAATACCCCATAGTGCGCTGGTTGGTCACTTTTTCGTTTGACACTTTTTTAGTTTGTACCCTGTTGGTTGGTCAAAGTCAAACTAAAAAGTGACGAACTGTCACTTTTTACACGGCGCTCACGCACACTATCAAAACAAACGTTTGGTAGTATGTGTGAACTCCGTGTAAAAGGGGTGTCAAACTAAAAAGTGATCCCGTTCGTTTGACAATAGTTGGTGTCAAACCAACGGGGTTTGAGTGTATTAGGGTGTTTCATCCAAACAAAAAAGCTCTCAGAATCAGGCAAACCGAGGTTCCCATAGGGACTCTCATGCCAAATATCAGCCCATTTGGTTGAGAATTGGCCTGTCCCCAGCGGTTCAAAGTTTACATGTAAATTACCATGGGAAATTTTGAATTTTCATTCATTCGCTCCTGCAGGTCTGGGGACAACATGGATTCACTCGGAATAAAGACAGGTGTGTAGGGGATGGTCCAATGAACAAATTCCAGAAGGAATTAGGGTTGTCCATTCTGTCCCCAAGGTGCGCATTGGATCGACGTCCGGTGTCTCCAGAATCAACGATTCACCCTTCAAATGTAGGGTAGGGTAGTCATCAATGAGACACTTTTGGTTTTCAACTTTCAACGATTTTTATAATTTTTTCATCAGCATGTCTTAATGAGCTTTTAGTTGCATTATCTTTCTTTTAATGTGTTCTAACATTGACCAAAATATGAGATCGATCCGACATCTACAGTCAGAGTTATTCAACTGTCTCATTGTAGACGCACTTGGCAGGAACAATGAGACAGCTGGGGAACAATGAGACACTCTACGAAAATCAACATTTTTCTAGCAAAACATCATGTTTTTGTATTGTTCCATTGCAGGTGACTTGCCTTGAACATTTTTGAGCAATTTTGCCAACATGAAACTTTTAATAACAAAAGTTGCACTAAAAAGTATTTAAATTTTGAAAATCCATATATTAATACCAAATAACTTTGTATTTTTGGTTAAATGAAGTTTAAACTCTATAAATATGCCAAACATCACTTTTAATTCATGTTTTGAAAGATTTCCATCGATTTTGAAAAGTGTATTGAAGAAAAATCAAAGTGTCTCATTGTTACCCATGGGCTGAAATGAGTGGGGAACAATGAGACAGTCCTGGATTCTGGGTGTATTCTAAATTTTGGCCAAGTCTAATGAAAGGACATTGTAGCTCAACTTAGTCCCTATGGAACGTCGAAAGACATTTGAAGAAATATTAGTTTTTGTGTAAATGGCAGCCTACGTGCGAAAGGGAGCGGCCGTGGCTGACTGGTTACGGTGTTCGCTTTGTAAGCGAATGGTTCTGGGTTCGATTCCCATCTGCTCCCAACGATAAAGTTAAGAACACATGAATTTGAAATTATGAATATGAACGAAAAATCAAAGTCGCAGAGCGAGTTGTGGCGCTATAACCACGGCAAATAGAGTCCAGGGCATTCGTGGAAATACAATGTCCCATCCCAGAGGGTCCCGGAGTACCAAACCTTCTTAGCATGGTGCTCCCAACGAATACAACCAAAATCTCGGAGCGTATGGTGGTGTGTCCCCACGCTTCTTCCTCCCCTGTCGATTCAGAATTGTGTTGTTGTTCGAACACTCAGTGCTCAAACTCAACCCAATTACGAGTCATCTCTGCGATACGGCTTTACGCAGTAGGCCTGGCCGCTTTAACGCTTGTGATGTTTCAATGCATTCTAATGCAATGGCGCACTACAAATGTTAATAAATGACAAGAAGAGTGCTAGGCGTCATCTAACCTAAGGCACTCTCCAGGATCCCTTCGAAAGATTGGCTGCGCTAGGGTCTGATTAGATTAGATTAGATTAGATGAACGAAAAATCAAAGTCGCTCGAGGCGGGGTTCGATCCTCCGTCCTTTGGATCGGTAAGCAAAAATGCTAACCACTAGGCCATGACGACTTGGTGAGCGTGGACTGGAATTGGGAATACTGTTACAGGGAGCGAGTTGTGGCGCTATAACCACGGCAAATAGTGTCCAGGGCATTCGTGTAAATACAATGTCCCAACCCAGAGGGTCCCGGAGTACCAAACCTTCTTAGCATGGTGCTCCCAACGAATACAACCAAAATCTCGGAGCGTATGGTGGTGTGTCCCCACGCTTCTTCCTCCCCTGTCGATTCAGAATTGTGTTGTTGTTCTCAAACTCAACCCAATTACGAGTCATCTCTGCGATACGGCTTTACGCAGTAGGCCTGGCCGCTTTAACGCTTGTGTTGTTTCAATGCATTCCGATGCAATGGCGCACTACAAATGTTAATAAATGACAAGAAGAGTGCTAGGCGTCATCTAACCTAAGGCACTCTCCAGGATCCCTTCGAAAGATTGGCTGCGCTAGGGTCTGATTAGATTAGATTAGAAATGGCAGCCTACGTGCGAAAAAGTATTTTTTGTCCATGATTTACTTTTACACCCCAGAATCAAACATTTATGAATTACTTTTCAAGGGAGCGTCCATAACCAAAGCCACTTATATGGCAGACGTGTATCCAGTAGACACACCTTTCCCCCAAATATGAGCCTGATTGGTTGAAACTACGACTTGTGAGAGCCATTTTATCATTGTTCCCCGTGTCTCATTGATGACTACTCTACCCTATGCTATGAGGGCTAGCTAAAAATTACGACGCCCCATGTCAGACGGTGAACACGTGACAGAGCATTCACTCAAGTTTTGGCTCAGAAACATACTTTAAAGTAATAAAATTATAATTTGTGATGTTTCTGTAACAATTTGAACTATTCCAAATAACGTGACATGATGATTTTGTGATAATAATGCAATCGATGCTTCCCCACGTGTTCACCGTCTGACATGGGGCGTCGTAATTTTCAGCTTGCCGTCATAGCATACTAAGGACAATGCGTACATTTGAAGGGTGAATCGTTGATTCTGGAGACACCGGACGTCGATCCAATGCGCACCTTGGGGACAGAATGGACAACCCTAATTTCTTCTGGAATTTGTTCATTGGACCATCCCCTACACACTTGTCTTTATTCCGAGTGAATCCATGTTGTCCCCAGACCTGTAGGAGCGAATGAACGAAAATTTAAAATTTCCCATGGTAATTTACATGTAAACTTTGAACCGCTGGGGACAGGCCAATACTCAAATAAAAGGGCTGATATTTGGCATGAGAGTCCCTATGGGTATCCTCTACTAGGGGAACCTCGGTTTGCCTGATTCTGAGAACTTTTTTGTTTGGATGAAACACCCTATAATATATATAAAAAATTTCGACGGTTTTGTTCGAACGCGAATCAGTTCAATACGGAGCGTCGGATCGAGGCGCTCTTTGTTGCGTTGGGTTCGTATAAGCCCAAGGAAGGTTCTTACGCCAAGAAATTTCCACTTTGGCCACTCTGGAACCGATTCCGGAAAATCTGCAGATTGTATGGAAAAAGTTGCGTAAAATCTAATTTTGATCATAGGAGGCTGAACTAGGAAAAAGCTAAAAACGTCAACAAACGAATTATTAAAAAAAAATCATTTTTTTAAATTTTTTTTACGTATTTTACAATTAAAAAAAATGTTTTTTTTATGCATGATTCAATTTTTCCTGTATCATTTCATTTGCCACGGTAGCAAACCAGCAGAATAGCGGGTAGCAAACTGAAATTCCGAAGAACTGTGGGCAAATTTGCTACCGCGGTGGGGTTGACGTCGGGTGCAAATTTGATTTGCTTCGATGTTTGCTACCCGCGCTGGAGATGCACTTTTATTTGGGATTCGGGCTTAGTACACCTTAGACTGTCTGCAGCGCGAAGTTTTATAATGGAGCATTTCCATTCGAGCAGTTTTTGCTTTTTTCTACAATGTATTTCCTATGGAGCGAACTGTCAAAAACTGCTCGACTGCGGGTGCTCCATAGAGTTATCTACGTGCGCATGTATTGCGTGTACGTACATGAAAAAAGTGAGGTTAAATTTTGTACCGACCAGCAAATCAAATGGTGTGCTAGTGTGCGTGAGAGCGGGCTTAGATAACTCTATTGTTTCAAATTGCGAGCAGTTTTAAATTTTTAGAACTGGCGGAAATGAAACTAGAACACGGTGCTCGCAACGCGCTGATCTAAATGTTGTTTCAAAAAAGGCTTTTAATTGTGTGCGTATGATTATCAATACAGCATCATAGTGTGTGTAAGAATATTTGGATATCTTAAGACTGGTTGCAACGCGGCTCTACTTTGTTCTAGCTGTTTCATTTTTCAAATAGAACTGAAACAGACCACCCGCAACGCGGAGTTGCAGTTTTATTTTTCGAGCAGTATTTTGAAACCGGAATAAAACTGCTCGACGAGTTTGTTTCAAACGTGAGACGGTTTGGAACTGGAATAGAACTCAGTTTCAAAAAAAATCAGATATATTAGACTGGTTGCAACGCAAAGTTTTATAATTGTTTCAAATTGCGAGCAGTTTTAAATTTTTAGAACTCGATGCCAACATTTCAAAAAGCATCATGTACACACCATCTTTTTTGAGAAAAACGCATTTGAATGTTGAGCATCCATTTTCAATTACCATTTTTATATAAAAGCAAAATAAGATGTTCTAATGATAACAAACGATGAAAAACGTTGCTTTTATTGATACTTGATCATCCAAATTCAATAAAACATTATTTGCGTAATTTTATTTGAGAAAAACAAACATAACTTCTTTTGAAATCACCAACGTCGATATCACCCTGCTGTCACTGAGGGGGGCGCTTTGTTATGATTCGTTTTTCTTCGCCGAATGTACATGGTGCTTTTTTCATGTTGCTTTTTTTTCGTCACGAGGTTCATGTAGTCTTTTATTTGACAGGTTGACAGGACTATATAAACAGGAACTGCTGATGGCAGAGATTTTGTTTATGTTACTTTATTTAAAATCACGATTAAACAGACTTTACTAAAGTAACTATTGCTCATTTTTGGTGGAGAGGTAGCTTATTAGGGGTACTTTCAGAATATGCAATAACCCAGAAAGTGTCAAAATGTACATGATGCCTTTTGAAATGTTACCGTCGAACTGGCGGAAATGAAACTAGAACACGGTGCTCGCAACGCGCTGATCTAAATGTTGTTTCAAAAAAATGCTTTTAATTGTGTGCGTATGATTATCAACACAGCATCATAGTGTGTGTGTAAGAATACGTGGATATCTCCATATATCTGATTTTTTTTGAAACTGAGTTCTATTCCAGTTCCAAATCGTCTCACGTTTGAAACAAACTCGTCGAGCAGTTTTATTCCGGTTTCAAAATACTGCTCAAAAAATAAAACTGCAACTCCGCGTTGCGGGTGGTCTGTTTCAGTTCTATTTGAAAAATGAAACAGCTAGAACAAAGTAGAGCCGCGTTGCAACCAGTCTAATCTTATGCTAACTGGATAGGAATCGCAGCAAGCTTAGTACAAGAAAGCACGTGGGTTTGGTAAAAAGAAGCCCTTTTGTTTGCGTTTTTCTGCAATACATAAGGTGACAAGACTCTTGCAAACATGTCAGGTTCTTCAAACAGTTTATAATCATAACAATGACTTTTCCTAAGTTGACTATTCAGCAGCGTTAAAACAACAAATCCCATTTTGCCCTCCCCCTTTGTAGGCCTCCCCGTACCTGCTGGGTCGGTGCCTGTGGATCATCAGCCGGTACTGCGACTGCAACCTGTTCGACCAGCAAACGCTGCTGCAGGTGGTGAACATCATCATCAACAGCATGTCGCTGGACAAGCCGGTGGTGCTGCGACTGACCGCGGCCCGTTCGATCTACGGCTTTTGCACAATCCTGCGCGAGTGCAACGACGAACGGAAGCTGTGCCTGGTGCCGAAGCTGGAGCAGTTCTTCGAGTGTCTGATGCCGCTGTTCAGCCAGTCCCAGAACACGGTGCAGAGTTTGCTGCTGGAGACGCTGACGGCGATCATCGCGTACGATCCGAACGTGACGGCGTCAATTTCCAGCAAGGTCGTGTCGCTGACGATCGCAATGTTTTTAAAGTATCACGACGATCGCGTCATTCTGGAGTCGGTGCAGGACATTTTGAAAATCCTCGCCCAGAATCCGTTCTGCTTGGTTCCGCTGCAGGAGAAGATTATTCCGACGTTGGTCAGCATTTTGAGTTCGGAGGGCGAGCAAACGGCCACGATGCACGACATTGCGCTGGACATTCTGGGCACGGTCGTCAAGTATTCGCGCGGACCGTTGAGCAGCTGTATGGTCGAGAGTGCCTTCCCGGCCGCGGTCCATTGCATTTTGCGAACGGAAGACGCCTCGGTTATGCAATCCGGCGGGGAGTGCTTGCGGGCTTTTCTGACCATTGACGCCGAACAGATCTGCGGGTACAAGAACGGTGAAGGGTTAAACTACATCATGGAAGTTACGACGATGCTGTTGAATCCGATCAACACCGAATCGACGGCGGCGTTCATCGGTCGGCTAGTCGTGGTCATCATCACAAAGGTGGGAAATCTGCTAGGAGAAAACGTTGACCTGCTGCTGAAGGCGGTTCTCAGCAAGATGCAGCTGGTTCAGTCGCTGCACGTGATCATGAGTTTGGTCATCATCTTTGCCCATCTCATTATTGTCCAGATGGACGCGGTGCTTAACTTTTTGAGCACCGTCCCGGGTCCAACTGGCGAACCGGCAATGTCGTTCGTGTTTGCCAACTGGCTCAGCCGGCAGCACATGTTCTACGGAGCGTACGAGCGCAAGGTCTGCACGATGGCACTTTGCAAGCTGTTCGAGTACGGAGTGACCACAAAGGATGAACGGATCACGAATGTCATGATCAAGGAAGCGGTCGTCAATGTGCAGCAGGGCAGGCGAACTCGATCGGCCACCGCGAGCGCTCAACAGGAGTGGGTCGATGTTCCGATTCTGTTGAAGATCTTCAAGCTGCTGCTCAACGAACTGAGCAATTTGAAGGAGTCGAAAGAGGCGCTCGAACAAAACGGGTCGGAATCGGACGAATCTGACAGCGAATCTGCGGAACCAAAGGGCGCAACTAACCTGTCGGCGATGATGCTTTTCGATGATGATGACGAGGAGGACGACGATCAGCAGATGATGATGCAGGAGCTGATGCAGAATCCGATCTTCCAGTGCGACATGCAGGAATATCTGGTCAAGTTTGTGCAGAGCTTCAGCTGCGACGAACACTTTCGGGTGTTTTTGGAAAAGCTGGAAGACGCGGAAAAGCTGATCCTGAAAGGATTCGGTATCAACGTAGCTTAAGTCGTAAAGTGAGTGCTTTTAACATTAAATGTTATTATCAGAAGCCAGTGAAGTCGCGTAAACGCGAATAAAATCATGTTACTCTTTGAAAAGTCTTTTTTGTTTTTGTGGGAGTAAAAGTTGAGAAACAACAATGTTATTGTTCGTATGTTTATTTTCATTCTAATCGATAAAACGGAAAATAAACGAATGCAAATGCTCGAACGAATAAAAAACTGCAAGATTCGAAACGGATCTTCTTTTTCTCCTCTCTACTGTTCCATTTTGAATGCGCGTTTCAAGGCGGCTCTTTCCAAGTTTCACCCACCTTTTTATTAATTCTTGGCCCTAGTAGTAATAGTAGTGTAGTAATTTAATGAATTCCACTCCTTAACCGCCTAGTTTTGTTGTTTTGTTTTATGTTCTGCGTTTTATGCTGTTTCTTATCCCTCTTACGTCTTAAATAAAAGTTTGACAATTCAATGGTTATGTTTTGACTGTTGTCTTCTGTTTCTCTCGCTGCCCTACCGCCACCGCCACCGCCGTCGCTCGCAATCGAAACGAAGGAACGCAAATTTCGCACCGAACAGGGAGCCCCGGACGAACGGGCGGTAGAGTTTTTGTTCTGGCGCCGCTTACTTCTTCTCTTCGTCCTTGTCCTCCGTTAAGCCCGGCATCGCCTCGTCGTCCGAGTCATCCTGGTCCTCGTCGAGGTCGTCGAACGAAAGCTTGTTGTCGTTTGCCGTTCGCAGCATATCGTCCAGCGACATTGCGTTATCGCCTTCCTCTGGAAAATAAAATAAAATCGTTAGCAAGGTTTGTCTAACACAGTTACGACCATTTTTACAAACCTCTTTCATCGTCCGAACCCTCATCCTTCCACCGGTTGAAGTCAACTTTGAGCCAGTGCGGTTTGGTTTTGTCGTTCGTCAGCTTTGGCCAGTACGACGCCTTCGTGTCCGCCTTCGAGATGACGAACTCGATGCACCGGCTGGTGTTTTTGCTAATGATCTTGTCCGGGTTGATTTTGCTGTAGAAGTTGATCGTCACCTCGTGCGTCTTCTTTTCCGGCAGCCCGACGCCCTTGAAGTACATCGTGTCCTCTGTGAACCTGCAACACCGGAAACGATTAGAAAACTTGACTCTAAAAAAAACAAAAACAAAGCTCGACTCACTTGAAGTCCGGATTAGGGCACTCCACGTTCAACGTCAAGTAAAGCACGTCGTTTCGCTGGGCCCAAACAGCAGGCGGCGGGGTACTGGAAATTGAAAGACAAAAATAACAGATAATCAAAGCATCTCGTTACTAGGACGGCCTGCCTAGATTGTAAAAAACCATTTCCCTTTTGTAACTAATTTGCAATCACAAACAGCACAAACACAGCTTTCTAGATCATTCTGGATGTTTTCTTGTTTGTTAAAGGTTATGAACACGGTTGTCTCATGGAAACGAACAGAGGCAACTTTTGCTCGGAGCAGCCTCATCGAACCGAATAATAAAACCACTCCGCAAGAAACAAGAAGACTGCGAAGGGCGTGAACCGCCCTTTTAATCCGCCACCCAAACACAACCGGAAGCAAACCGCCCCTTTCGAGCCGATAACCCGGCGGAAACGAAGTCCGTCTCTCGCAGCAGCAGCACGCAGCAAATGCCGACTAGGATCGATAAAAATGGACGCCGTAAAAACACGCGAGTTTCGGTGTCGGTCACTAGGAGCGGCTTGCGGCCGGCGTTTTTCACACTTTTTCCCGCAAATCATACTTACACAATTTCCGTAGACATGATTAAATCTAGGGTTGCAGCAATTTCTTAACAAAGACTACCGAATTTTCCGGGATTTTCCACCAGTCCCAGCAGCAAACGAGCTCGTAACTCAACGCGTAACTTCTTCGCACTGTCTTTTTTGGGCTGAAAAGGAAAAAAAAGAGCACTTGCCGGCAGGGATGCCAGATAGGTTTTGTTTAGATATCTGCGCAAGTACACTCAAAGTAAAAAGCATCCTTTTTCCAAGTTCACCCGTCGTCACCCTTTAAAAGGGTATCGAAAATAGAGTTATCTAAGCCCGAGCTCACGCACACTAGCACCCCATTTGTTTTGCTGGCGGGTACAAAATTTAACCTCAATCTTTTTCGTGTACGTACACGCAATACATGCGCAAGTAGATAACTATATGTACTAAATTTGACATACACTGAAAACCCAACCATGGTAATTGCTACCATATTGTAGGGTTAAATTGAGAACACGCACCGACGTATTTTTGCTGAAAACATTCCGTGCTTGGATTCACTGATTAACGCAGTCAGTTTTACCTAGTTTTACTATGTCGAGAGCGGTATGGTAATTTTAACCCTCCAATATGGAGAGAATGATAATGATTTCGTAATTGCTACCATGGAATTTTGTGGAAGCATGGTACATTTTACCATATTTGCGTTTACTTCCACCAAAAAGCCACAGTTAAATTAATAAGCAGCATTTTTAGCAAATGTTCTTAAAATTACCATGGTCGGGCGTTCAGTGTACACTTTTAAAAGTGTGACGCAGGGTGAACTTAAAAAAGGATAGAAAGTATCCTTTTTGAGGATTGCAAGTACCCTTTTGAAGGATACTTTTGATTTTTAGTGTATGGTTGATAAGTCTGTGAACGCAGCAGTGATGTCAACCATCGCGGCGCTCATTTTTGGTTCGCGGCACATTTTTCGTTTGTGGTGCTTTTCAGTTATGGAATTCGACAAAATGGTGTTCGAAGCAATTGTAGAACTCACCAACAGCAACATTTCTTCAGAAAATTGTATAGCTTTAAAATTCATACGCAAAAAGTTACAAGAAGATTTCAGACCTCAGGACCAATGGTTCGCGATGCTTTTGTTTGCCTAACGCATTTTTGGTTGTAACTTTTTTTTTGTATTTGTTACGTCCGGATGTGAACCGGAAGGAAACAGCGTTGTACCAAATATGGAGACAAAACTTTATTTGCTGCTTGACTGTTTGGTTGCCAACGACTGAATGGTGAAAAGTGTGAAGCTAGCGAACGATGTTTGCTTAGATTGGTTTCGCTAGGTTGCTGGGTTGCTAGTCCAGGGTGGTACAACAGTATTCATCAAAAATTAACACTATGTTCAGCAAAGTTGTACGATTTGGTGTGTTCTACAAGCCCTTCATACACAACTTTGTCAAATTCCGTAACTGAAAAGCACTACAAACAAAAAATGTGCCGCGAACCAAAAATGAGCGTCGCGATGGTTGACATCACTGGAACGCAGTGAATAGAGAAAGATAGAATTGCCATTGAACGTCATTTGTCAGTGTGCGTGGAACTCGCATGAAACTGAAAAAATACCCAGTGCGGCACTAGAGTTTCAGTTCCTAGATGGCGGCGAAACTCGTGCGGAATTAGCGCGAGTTTCTTCAAAGAAACACTTTGACAGCTCTGAGTGCGGCACTCAGTATGGAGCTAGCCCTTAAACGAACGCACCATATGGTGCCCGTGATAAACTCGGTGCACGAATTTAGAGGCTGATTTACCGCGTGTCTTTTTGGGCAGTCCGCGCAATTTGTGCAGATCAAATCAATATCTTGAAAGGCTTAGTAAAGATAAGACAGAATTTCTTACACTCAAGTACAGATGAGCAAATGGTCACGCCTGGCATCAGGGACGACTGACAAGTTCGCTTCTGTCAAAGATTCGCCATTTTAGCACGGGCTGTTCGTCCGTCACAATTTTTCCATCGTGATTGTGTCGCAAGCGCAAGTTGCGAGCAAGGTATTGTTACTTAACTTATTGGAAAAAAATAATTCTGGAAAACAATGTGTTCTTGCATATAAAAGTTTCTAATCGTTGGTGGTCTTCTTGCAGGGACAGTCAACGAAAATATGCTTCGCTCTGCCGCCGGTCAACTTTTCGGTGTCCTCCGCGGCACCGTCGGATTGACCACGAGCCGTCTCGGAACGGCCGGAGTGGTCCGTCACTCGCACAGCGAAGAGAGCGCCGAGGACTTTGACTCCCGCTATGAGGCGTACTTTAACCGCCCGGACATTGATCACTGGGAGGCCCGCAAGGCAATGAACGACCTGCTCGGCATGGATCTGATTCCGGACCCGAAGATTATGAACGCCGCCCTGAAGGCGTGTCGTCGGCTGAACGATTACGCGCTGGCCATCCGCTTCCTGGAGGGCTGCAAGGACAAGTGCGGCAACAAGGTCAACGAAATCTACCCGTACCTGCTGCAGGAGGTCCGACCGACGCTGACCGAACTCGGAATCGATACCCCGGAGGAGCTGGGCTACGACCAGCCCGAGTTGGCCCTCAAGTCCGTCTTCGACACCCACTAAGAAGGGGGAGGTGGGACGTTGTTTTATGGTCGCGCCGCCGGTCAAATTTTGTGTTAAGAATAAAGTGTGTACGGTTTAGATCCGGAATTTGCAGAAATTGGTAATGGCGCGGTTATGTAATCATCATTCGTATGTCGTCGTCACTCTGTGCGAGGGGCAGACGGCGAAAAATCAGTAATAAAGCGATGGATAGTTCGAAAATGTTTGGCTTTGCTTTTGTTTCTTGTTCGAGATTGAGAAAACCAAACTAGGAAATAAAATCAAAGGAATCTTTCCTTTGTTCAACAAAGAATAGAAAAGTAATCCTAGCAGGCTCAATCAAGGGTTACATGTTCGTCTCCAAAACGACTCTCCGAACAATGCATACAATCCAGATTTCCAGATTTTAAAATTCAAGTAATTTTGCTTATTTTGCAAATTCTGTTTAAATTTACAAGAAGAAATTGTTACTAATATAGCTATAAAAATGTTATCAAAGAATAAATAAACCTTAGTTAAATTAATGAATTCCATGGAAAATTTCACAGCAACCCAGTCACGAAATATTCTAGCAGAGCTGGTTCTGTCAGAATCCTGCAAGAACGGTAGAACATTTCTGCTAGAATGCTGTAAGAATATCCCACTCTGTAAGAACTCTGCTAGAATGCTGCTAGAACGTCCTGACTGGGAACTGGACAGAAAGTTTAACTCGATGCTGCTTATTTGACATTTCGTTTACGTATGTCAAAAATACCTTTCGCTACCCTACAATCAGATGAAAACTGTCACGGCACGAGTTGATTGAAGATTGAAAGAGTGCGAGGTTGTGGTCGTGGAAGTCAAATTCATATTTGCTAGTGACAGTGCAAAAGAAAACGCAGAAGGCTTAGCTTTGAGGTATTTTTGTTCAGTTTGTTTTGCAGCTGTTACCACATTCTATCGTGCGTTCATTTTTCTCCTCAACAAATGTTTCTCCGCAACCGCAGCTCGCCCTCTGGTTTGATAAGGAACGTTTTTCAACGCGATCATAAAAGCAGACTCCCGCCGGCCACCGGAAGCAGTCTGACCGGCCGCACCATGGCGAACGAAACGGTTAACAAATTTGACCTCCCCAAACGTTATCAAGGGTCGACAAAAAGTGTTTGGTGAGTAACTCCAGGAGGTTGTGCTTGGTTTGGAGGCTTCTTTTCTAAATACTGAGATTCTTGTTTACTTGCTCTAGGGTTGAGTACATTCAGCTGGCGGCGCAATACAAACCGCTGAATCTGGGCCAGGGCTTTCCGGATTATCACGCGCCAAAGTATGCGACGGATGCGCTGGCTGCGGCCGCCAACAGCGAGGATCCGCTGGCCAATCAGTACACGCGAGGATTTGGCCACCCCAGGTTGGTCCAAGCGTTGAGCAGATTGTACTCGCAGCTGGTTGGACGGAACATTGATCCGATGACCGAGGTGCTGGTTACGGTGGGAGCTTATGAGGCGCTCTACGCTACGATTCAAGGCCACGTAGACGAAGGGGACGAAGTCATCATCATTGAGCCCTTCTTCGACTGCTACGAACCGATGGTGCGAGCGGCCGGCGGAGTCCCGCGCTTTATTCCGCTGAAACCGGTAAGCCAAGCGGCGTTGCGTAACACACTTCTTGTTGATAACAAACTCCTTATCTCACTCATCTCAGAGAACGACCGAGGGAGTAATTTCCTCCGCCGATTGGGTTCTGGACAACAAGGAGCTGGAAGCGCTGTTCAACGAGCGGACCAAGATGATTCTAATCAACACACCCCACAATCCGCTCGGCAAAGTCATGAGCCGCGACGAACTGGACGTTGTGGCGAAGCTGTGCCAAAAGTGGAACGTGCTGTGCGTTTCCGACGAGGTCTACGAACACATGGTATTCGAACCGTACGAGCACATTCGAATCTGCACGCTGCCGGGGATGTGGGACCGGACCATTACGATCGGTTCCGCCGGTAAAACCTTCTCGCTGACCGGGTGGAAAATCGGCTGGGCGTACGGACCGGCCTCGCTGCTCCGGAACCTTCAGATGGTGCATCAGAACAGTGTTTACACGTGCGCCACCCCCATTCAAGAAGCGATTGCCGTAGGATTCGAAACGGAGCTGAAACGCCTCAACAGTCCCGAGTGTTACTTCAGGAGCATTTCCGGCGAGCTGATGGCCAAGCGGGACTACATGGCATCGTTCCTGGCGAACGTCGGAATGAATCCGACCGTGCCGCAGGGCGGATACTTTATGGTTGCCGATTGGTCTGCGCTGGCCGCAAAGGTGGACCTATCCCAGGAAACGGACGCCCGCAAGGATTATCGGTTCACCAAGTGGATGACAAAGACCGTGGGGCTGCAGGGAATTCCGCCGTCTGCGTTTTACAGCGAACCGAACAAGCATTTGGGGGAGGACTTTGTGCGGTACTGCTTCTTCAAGAAGGACGAAAATCTCCAGAAGGCGGAGACCATTCTGAACAATTGGAAAAATGGGGGAAAGTGAGATGTGTTTACTGTTATATTTTTCCACACTGCGAATTTATTTACAAAAAAAAAGCATTTTCCCTAGAAACATTGAAGGGAAGTAAAAACAATAAACGAATTGTGATTTGAGCAACTTTGTGTTTAAATAAGAAGGTATGGCTACGGAGACGGTAGAATATGTACCAAGATAAACAAATTAATCCACCACTTTGCATCTTTTCTGGTCTATTTCCATTTCCGACACGCCACGCGCTCCAGATACTTGGTATTGGCTCTTAGAGTTGGTTCAAGAGGGCATCGCCTTGCTACTGTTTCCATCTAAAGTTACAAAGCTTCAGATATATTAGCAGCTATTCGCATGCTTGCTTTGGCTCTATCGGGCGTGGCACGAATCATTCTAATAAGCTTCGCCGAAAAGCCTTGTTCTAGCATACACTTCCGCCTTTGAAGTCGATAAACAAAATGGTGTGTTTGCATGTTATTCCCTCGGAATCTGTCACTGATTGCTTCCGGAACAAATCCTTCCAACCGCCGACCCAGCTCAATTTATATTGCTCAGTTTTTAAGTTTCTACATTTGTAGAATTATCTTCTAGCATTTTACCAAAGATATGAACTTACTGTCAGCGGTTAATAAATGGCATTCTTTTAGTCTATTTCCAAATAACTTGATAAATCGACGGATTCCAGCCGCTATTGCTTCCAAAACAGCTGGATCCCGGAGATTTCCAGCAAAATGTCTAACGTTATGCAAACATACCTTTTTTTTAAACACACGTCCAACAATCCCTACTTCATTGCACTAGTCGTTGTACCAGTCCAGGAACAACAGCGTAAGCGACATCACAATTAGAAAGAACAGAACCCACACCCGAAGACCGGCATTCCGTTGGATTGCCTGCTTGATTTGCTCGTTTGCGTCCTTGACGTTTTCGGTTGTCCCCACGACGATGTTGGCGATCCGGTCAATGTCAGTCTTTTGCAGCGAAATCTACGAAAATTAAGCTGTGAAAGCTTTCTTCCCGGAAGGACGTTTGCAGTGACGCTTACCTTTTCGGTGAAAATCTCCTGAAGATGGGCGATATCGACCACATTTTTCTCGATTTGCTCAACCTCTTCCGACAGGCCCTTTAGCTCGTTGTACAGCTGGACATTCTCCGACTCGAATATCTGTAAAGGAAGCAAATTAACCAGTTGGACTATAAATTATCAAAATACCCAACGAACCTGAATATCTTCCGGGCTAAGCTCCTCCTCGTCCTCTAGGAACGAACTGCTGTTGGCCAGTTCTTCGTCCTGCGAGATCACCTTCGCTCGCGACCCCTCCAAGTACTCGGAAAACTCGTCCGTATCGTCATCCGTTTGCGCAGGTGTCCGCCTCCCACCGTTCTCTTTCCTATGTTTGTCTTGTCCATTTCTGATGTCCAGCGGGGACGACAACTTGGACAGCGCACTCGACCGGGACCGGTTGTCGGCGTCCAGTTTAAGGAATTTATAAGTCTCCAGCTCGCGCTGGATCCGGAACTGTTTCTGCTCGTTGGCAATGTGGTGCACGGCACTCATGTACGCGGACAGGGCATCGATGACCAGGTCCATAAATTCCGTCATCTGCTTGCTGCGTTTTGCCGTGCGACATTCCGTCTTAAAGTCGTTCAACATGTTTGTGCAAATCCGGATGATATTTTCCGACTCCCGATCGATCACGTCCCGCTCCTCGTCGGTCATTTGGGCGGAACTCTTCAAGTGGTAGGCAAACTGCATATAGGCAGCCCGATTTTCCACTAGCAAATTTTTAAGCTGGGTAATTTGGAAGCGAATTTTCTTGGCCTTCTCCGAAAATTCATTGTTTGGCTTTTTTGATAATATTCGTGACTTTTCCAACACTGGGAACGTATTGGCCGATGATTTTAGACGCACGGTTTTTACTGACGCTTTAAATAACGATGTAATATCCATTTTAACACGATTTTAATGCATTATTCTAAAACTGGTTCCAACTTTTACTGAAGAAAACGACACATCATCGAATGTTGTGACAGAAGCAACAAAAACTTTTTGTTTTGTTTGATTGATGTCAGCGTTGCCATCTCTATTTGTTTCAATTTCAATAAATTCCTTTGCACGCTCAATCTAAATAATTCAAATTTGAAGTTTAATGCAAAATAATGCAAAATAATTTGAAAGTAATTTTGTTTTTGTCATTTGTCTGTTTACGCGCGTGGAGCGTGGAGCGTCGAAAAACTCGGTTTTTATTTTCAAAAAGTCATAGGGGAAATAAACCCATTTTAAGCCTAATAAGCGGTCGTGTTTGAATGATGCTGGATAATCTGAAGTGTTCCTTGAAATTTTCTAAAACCAAGTACACCAACGAGTAGGTCAACTTTTTGTGAACATTTCTGGTTATTTTAACTTTTAGTAAAAGTTATTCTATTCCTTTTATTATACGATCAGCACCTCGAACGGAAACGACCAGAGTCTCGACCCGAAACTTCAAACACGAACAAAAGCAGCGAACCGAAGATTGGCAATGACGTTTTGGAATTTTGACAGTTTGGAACGCATGAATTACCCCATTGTCGGTTTCCCGCATGGGTGATGCGGAAATTGTTGCACATGACTGATGTTGGGAATTTTGCAACTTATTTTAATTTATGCTAAATTTCAAAATTTAAACACGAATCTACAGCGAATAGATGTGAAAATTAAAGATGCACTAAAGGTACGATGTGCATTCTTGATCAGAATCTCGATAAAAGAGGTTGAATTGAAAAATAATAATAAAACAAATTCTGGCCTAGAATTTAACGAAATTTTGTCTGTTTTGTAACACTTAATGTTATTGCACAATGGTTATAGATTTTTTTCACAAAAAAGAAATTTTTTCGATTCGTCCACAAACAATCCCATGTTTGTAAACAAACGACGCCATATTTCCAATGTTGTTCGGTAGCTCATATCAGGCCATCGCCGGGGCCCTGGAAACGACCGTCGGCTCAACGACCGACGAAATAGGCGGTGGACCAGATGCGGGCATAAAAATGTCAAAACCTTGTAATAACGAACTAGGGGGCAATTACCACCACTAGTTCATTAATTAAAAATTGAATAAAAACCAGAACTTGAGACTATTGGAGATGAGAGAGAGAGAGAGAGAGATGTAAAGATCTGCAACTGCTCACATTTGACGTGGGGAAGGAGAATTGTACCTACCCTTTCACAATCCTGGTTCGATTCAGCAAATCGCACTGTCCTGGCAAAAAAAATCACAAAAGATCGTCGCTTTGGGTTATGGGAAAAGTTGGTTATTTTACTCAGAAAAATAAGCTTTATCGCTGTAAACAATAATATCAGCAATCTAAGCTTCATTTTAGAACCCAATTCCCATTTTAATATAAAAGCAAAATAAGATGTTCTAATAAACGATTAAAAACGTTGCTTTAATTGGGTACTAAAGCCCTATGTAAATTTTTATGTAAAACGGTAAAAAACACGATAAAAACCATTTTTAATCACTTTTTTCCATTTTATTGCAAAAAAAAATTACAGGACAACATTTTCTCGATGGATCAACTATGGTCCCCTTGGAACGAGCTGTCAAGTAGGAGCTTTTCTGTCAAGAGGGACCACGAGGATAATTTTTCAAAATTGATTTAAAAATCAATTTTAAACTCTTTGTGGTCGTACAAAGGGTCATTGTACTCAGAAAAATAAGCTTTATCGCTGTAAACAATAATATCAGCAATCTAAGCTTCATTTTAGGACCCAATTGATACTTGATCATCCAAATTCAATAAAACATTATTTCCGTCGTTTTATTTAAGAAAAACAAACATAACTTCTTTTGAAATCACCAACGTCTATATCACCCTGCTGTCATTGAGGGGGACGCTTCCCACATTGACTGGGCAGCCCGCCGGCGGTTCGCTGGTGGACCGCCAAACCGCTCTGGCGATCCGCCTGCGTTTGATTTGGCGGACCACGGGCGACCCGCTGGTGGATAAAATTTGCAACAATTTGGCGCACGATCAGTTTTTTTTATCGTGACGTTGGTCCGCCAGCGACTCGCCCCGGGGTCGCCCAGGTTTGCCTTGAAATGTTTCACCCGCCGTTCATCCGCCCCACATACGCCGTTTTGTATGGTTCAACCGCCCCTATAGGATGGTCCGCCAGCAAGTCGCCCTCGATACGCCTCCCATAGAAAGTTCATCCGCCTAAAAAGCCCCAACCGCCGCGGCTCGCCCTCGACCCGCCTTTCATATACGGTTCGTCCGCCCCTGTAAGATGGTCCGCCAGCGGGTCGCCCCCTATATAAAGTTCATCCGCCCAAAAAGCCCCAACCGCCTTGGCTCGCCCTTGATGCGCCATTCATATACGGTACAGCCGCCCCTGTAGGTTGGTTCGCCAGCGAGTCGCCCTTGATACGCCCCCCATATTAGATTCATCCGCAAAAAAGCCCCACCGCCTTGACTCGCCCTTGATGCGCCTTTCATATACGGTACAGCCGCCCCTATAGGATGGTCCGCCAGCGAGTCGCCCTCGATACGCCTCCCATAGAAAGTTCATCCGCCTAAAAAGCCCCAACCGCCGTGGCTCGCCCTCAACCCGCCTTTCATATACGGTTCATCCACCCCTGTAAGATGGTCCGCCAGCGGGTCGCCCCCGATCCGCCCCCTATATAAAATTCATCCGCCCAAAAAGCCCCAACCGCCTTGGCTCGCCCTTGATGCGCCTTTAATATACGATACAGCCGCTCCTGTAGGTTGGTTCACCAGCGAGTCACCCTTGATACGCCCCCCATATAAAATTCATCCGCCCAAAAAGCCCCAACCGCCTTGGCACGCCCTTGATGCGCCTCTCATATACGGTACAGCCACCCCTGTAGGTTGGTTCGCCAGCGGATCGCCCTTGATACGCCCCCCATATAAAATTCATCCGCCCAAAAAGCCCCAACCGCCTTGGCTCGTCCTTGATGCGCCTTTCATATACGGTACAACCACCCCTGTAAGATGGTCCGCTAGCGGATCGCCCCCGATCCGCCCACTATATAAAGTTCATCCGCCCAAAAAGCCCCAACCGCCTTGGCTCGCCCTTGATGCGCCTCTCATATACGGTTCAGCCGCCCCTGTAGGTTGGTTCGCCAGCGGATCGCCCTTGATACGCCCCCCATATAAAATTCATCCGCCCAAAAAGCCCCAACCGCCTTGGCTCGTCCTTGATGCGCCTTTCATATACGGTACAACCGCCCCTGTAAGATGGTCCGCTAGCGGGTCGCCCCCGATCCGCCCCCTATATAAAGTTCATCCGCCCAAAAAGCCCCAACCGCCTTGGCCCGCCCTCGATTCGCCTTTCATACATATTTCATCCGCCCACGCAGAATACCCGTTCAGGTTCCTTCAGGATTCTGATAGTGTTTTTTCAAGTTCATCTAAAACTGAAAAAAACATAAAGTGCCTTATATAGAAATGCAGATCTTTGTAGATTCTTGTGTGCTAAAATTTAGAAATAAAACAAAAATATGAAAAAAAAAACATAATTTTCAAAAAAAAATTGTTCTCAATAGGGGAACTATACCCTTTCTCAGCCTATTTCTATCATCGGCCTATCAGCACTTTGATCATGAATTACAGCTTTTATAAAGTGTTTTCGACTATTCTGAAGTAATAAATAGCTCAAATAAAAGTGAGCAAGCAACTCTCCATTGTTGATACATCTGAAAATGTTGATTTAATAGCGGAAAACGGCAAAAGTGATGAGAATGGGTCGAACGGCTTAGTGTGATTAAAATGGGTATATTTCCCCTACATCTTACGTGCGTTGTTAGTTCACTGAGGTGAAATGATGAAAAAAATAAAGAAACAAAATAATATATTGATAAGCAAACTTGTTGCGAAGATTTTCCATTTCCTGCAAATAAAAATAATTCTTTAACTAATTCTTAAAAACTAAATTATTTAAAATGTTCATGTACTATTGGTACTTACATATAAACAGTCAACGTATTGAATGTTAACAATTCATACTCTAATCTAATAAAACACAAGCGCAGCTAATCCGAAGAAAGTATCCTAGTAGATTACACCCCATGTTCTTTCTTGTCATTCAATTTGATCATATATTGTATGGGGGAATGGTAGATATGAATATAAAAATAAATCTTACAGTGAAAAGATAAATACAGTAAATTTAAAGATGATTCCGGGAAGCTGCAAAACAAACAACTTTATTTAAAAAGACAAATGCTCCAGATGGTTCCATTGCTGAAAGAAAAGGAATAGGATAAGGAAGGATATAAACATTTAAATAAATCATCTAGTGAATAGATAAATGTAGGCATTAAAATTGAAGAAGATTCCCGGAAGCTGGAAGAAAGATAATTATATTTTAAAGACAAATTCTTCAGATGGTTCCATTGCTATTTCAGTAACTGTCGTTAGTCCATGAAATTTGATCATATATGGTATGGAGGAATGGTAGAAAAAAGGACAAGGAATAGGAATGATATAAACATCCAAATAAATCAAATGAAGAATAGATAAATACATATAAGCAGTTCATTTATAAATGATCCAGGAAGCTGTATAAAAAATAAAACAAAATTTTTAATGATATTGTTGCCGCTGAACTGATAATTGAAAATAATTGAAATGACTTCCTACCCATGTCCTGCATCATGCACACCTAAAAAACGTCAAACAAAAGAAAGACAAAAATCGCTGCTGCACCACTAATTGCCTCCACTGCTGGCACTGAACCCGCAACCTTTGGAGTGTTAACATTCACACAAAAACATTAACATTAATTGAGTAAACATTGGCACAAAATCCGCTTTGTAAATGCCACCTCGATACTCTTCAAGAGGTTTCCTGGGAAAGATATACTTTTTACCAAAATGTACACCAAATTTCCATACAAACATACAAATAAGAACAAATCAAATCATAACAACAATGAAACATATCAAATTCTAAGTATTCCAAATGTTTGCACATCTGCCAACAATATTTCTAAGGGGTGTCACATAAATTACACCAACAATAACGATTATTCTTGCAAAACAACCTTCAATCACTATTTCAAACGCACTTTCAACTGTTTGTTTACATAAGTAAACAATCTAAACAACACAACACTTCTCCCAACACAAATTTAACAATGAAAATCAGCAGCCGCCGATTAAAAACAACACCCACCGAAGCTCGTTGAAAACTGACTGAAATGTCAAATTCGAAATAAATTCCTTCAGATGCAAACCGCCACGGCAATCAGCCTTTGGCTCGCCGCGGCGGTTGATGGGCGAACGATATTGAAACATTTCAGCGATCAGTTTGAACCGCCCAGGCGATGCGCCCATGGCACGCCAAGGCGGATGGAGGGCGGACGAAATTGAAAAATTTCAAATGTCAAATTTCAACCGCCCAGGCGGCCCGCCCTCGGTTCGCTAGGGCGGTTCTAGGGCGGACCACACGATCAGTAACGGCCGCCGATGCGTAACGTCCGCACTGAGTTAATGTGGGTTTGTTCATGATGCTTTTTTTTTCGTCACGAGGTTTATGTAGTCTTTTGTTTGACAGGTTGATAGGGCTATATAAACAGGGACTGCTGATGGCAGAGATTTTGTTTATGTTACTTTATTTAAAATCATGATTAAACAGACTTTACTGAAGTAACTTTTGCTCATTTTTGGTGGCGAGGTAGCTTATTAGGAGTACTTTTAGAATATGCAATAACCCAGAAAGTGTCAAAATGTACATGATGCCTTTTGAAATGTTACCGGCGAATTGAACTTTTTCACAAATAAACAATCAATTACAATTACTCCAATTGGGAACCCCTAGGTCTATCCACGACCGTTTCCAATGACCGTGAAAAGATGCCAGAAAATCGAACTACCAGCTAAATCCACAATACAAGCATTTGAAAAAAATATTTCCAAAATGAATTCTAATCGAACGAATGCATTGGGCCACGCCAAGTGGTGACATGTGTCATCTGGCTTGTATTTCAAATTTTGTATGGCAATTTGTATGGAAACTATAAGGGCACCAAATGTGAGGTATAGGGCACTAAATAGCACTAAATGAGCATTAAATTTTAGCACAAAAAAATCAAAATGGCGACATGTGTCATCTGGCTTGTATGTATAGACCCTGGAATAAAAGTTAAACTTTTTTTTATGTTGGCCAATATTTTTTTTAGGAGTTGATATTTTTTCGTTGAGTTAACTTTGATAAGCGTGCAAGAAGCTGGAAAGTGAAACACTCTTGCTGGAACTGGAACGCGGCCGAAACTGGAGTCTTGCCGCTGACTGACTCGCTCGCTGCACTTCTTCTCGTCGTTTCAGTCTGCTCCCGACTGTTTTCCGAAAACGACGTGTGCGTGTTGTTCGGTGCTCCTCCCGGTTTCGGCAATACGAAAATAAGAAGACGTTGATTTTTTTTCTTGCTCCGCCGGTGATAAGAAGACAGTTGTCCAAAATGCCCACCTACCACAAGCCGGAATCGAAAACCATCCAGGAGCTGAAGGACGTGGCCCACAAGCTGCGAATTCACTCGATCAACTCGACGCAAGCCTCGAAATCCGGGTAAGTTCCGATGAAGTTGGGAAAAGAAACATGGTTCCAGCGAAAAATGTGACCGCGTGGAAATTATGCGCCTTTCACCCGGCGGCACGCCAGGGCCGTATTCAGTGAATCTAGATTGGGGTTCCTTCGACTTTCACTTTCGCGTTTTTTGGCCTCGCCGGCATTTAAAGGGTTCCGCCGACCGGTTCAAAGTCTTTCGGCTGGACAAAAAAAAACCGAGCTGCCTCTTGAACCGCACTCGGCACAAAAACGGCTAGAGGTCAGTGGGAGGTCAAATGGACGCGGGCACATACGACACGATTATTGGCTGAGCCGGTCGTCGATCGCGCTGACTTAGCTTAACCTGGCCGTGGCCGTTTGCGATTTTGTAATCGTAAGTTCGTAAGTCTTGTTTTTTGCTCTGCTATCACTTTTTGCGCGCAGATTGCGTTTTTCTGTTACTGAACAGGGAAGATAGTATTGCATTATCAAATGCGTTTGTGTGGGGACTTACAATTTAATTATATTTAATATGATAACAGCACTGTTAAGCTATTGCACATGATAATGATTCATGTCGAGCTGCAGTTATTCCTCTGACGACACTCTAATGTGGATAGATCATGCTGACATGCGAAATCTAAGCCGATAGAGAGAGGGAGCCAAGTGGGGTAGAATTATGACGACAGTACCGTGCCCACAACCGTGAGCGTAAAGTGACCTTTTGGTTGGCCTAAATAGATCAATATCAAGCCAAGTATTGGGTGGCCTGCGGGTGATGGGACTGAGTTTGGTAAATTGCTAGACCTACAGATTGCAATATTGCTAGAATATACCAATGACCGATGCTTAGTTTGGATGTTTTGCCTTCCTCACCTAACTGAGGAAAGGCTATAAAATCACTCATAAAATGAACTTCGTAATTCAACCTCGTAGAAAAATAATAAAGGAAATTTCAACAATTTTTAATACCTGAAATTTGGAATATCAAAATAAGAAAAAATATGCAGAACATTCAAAAATTTCAAAATTCGAAACCAGAAAAATTTCAAAAATCAGAAGTCGAAATTTCGAAAGTTTTAAAATCTGAAATAAAGAAATCGGAAATACACATTTACGAAAAACTCAAAATTCTATCATCTCATCATCTTTAACGTGAAGACTTCCATCATTGTCATGATTTTTCGTTCAAAGATATAAATTTTGCGTCGCTTTCAATATTTTGACAAAATTCCTTCAACAAGTTGTTTAGAATAGTGCCCTACACATGCTGATACCTTTTGGTAACGATTATCCCATTCCTTGTAAAGTTATGGAAATCGTCATTAATCAATGTTTGCCAACTAGGACATCAATGACTGTGCCACAAAATTATATAAATTTTGAAGCACAATTGATTTAGATCAAAAATTCCTTCAGTGGCTTCAAGATGGCAACAACCGGCACATGCTGATTCCTTTTGGTGCTGAAATTCGTTAAATTGAATTTAATACACAATATTTTAAAGTGATGATCAAATTTCTTCGAAAATGATCAACGGCTTCACCTTAAAGCTATTTTTTTTTCAAAAAAATAAATAATAACAAAGGTCTGGAATGAAAAATAAGGAATTAAAAAAATTAAGAATTGAAAAAAAAAAATAAAAAAACTTACAAATTTAAAAACATTAAGAATTTAAAAAAAATAATAAATTTAAAACATACGAAATTTCTCTATCCTATTTCTACATCCAGCTGGGGTCACGCAAAGAATGCGCAACATTTCGATGCCTCTGTGCTCTCTTATGCTAATTTAGATAGGAAAACCAGGAAGCTTAGTACAAAAGGCATCAATTTCTTAACCGCGTTCCTTCCGATCTGCATAGTTTGCTTTAAAGATAAAGCTTTAAAGTAGTTTTTCGAGGCAAAATAAAAAATTGCCCTTCACACCTTAAGTGACGTGATGGAAGCAATGGCGTCTATGCGAAGTGTCCCTTCACCCGCTACAAATTTCCGGTGCTGTGGGGGAGGGTAACAATTTTATTATATGCGCTGGTATTTGTAGCACTAAAATTAGTGCAAAAAACTTATGCACGTGGGTGAACAGGCTATAGAGTTATCTACGTGCGCATGTATTGCGTGTTTGTACACGAAGGGTTTTTAGGTTAAAATTTGTACCCGCCAGCAAAAACAAATGGTAAGCTAGTGTGCGTGAGATCGGCCTTAGATAGCTCTATAGAGTTATCTAAGCCCGATCTCACGAACACTAGCACCCCATTTGTTTTGCTGGCCGGTACAAAATTTAACCTCAATCTTTTTCGTGTACGTACACGCAATACATGCGCACGTAGATGATTATGGGAACATCCATGAAAAACTGCGGAAACTGAAACTATTTTAATCCGGAAACAAAAAAAACAACTTTATTACCAAACGATAACTTGATGTCTATAAAAAAAAAGCAAAACAGTTAGTTTTTTAAGCATTTGAAATTCCACAAGTGCAGCAGGCAGTACAGGTTAGGTACTCTATTCCATGTTTGCCAAAACTCTTGAACTCTTCGCAAACCTTACTAAACACAATAGCTGTAAAGTAAACTTAAGCTATCTCTTCTCTGTCCTTGTGCAGTGACTTTTGCAAAGCTACAAAATGTTAATATTTTACACAACTATCGCGATGTTTGCGGCGGTTGATAACACAACCCGACCTCATCGTCGGACGTTACGTTACACATTTATTTCAGCTTCACTGATTTTTTGTTACATACCTACCTACTAGCTTCAACGTTCAACAGTTATTGCCGTAATCGAAACCAGACAAAATTTTTGAGGGCGATTAATTAAATCACTATCAGATCTATTGCCCCTTGGTCGTCTCTCTCTTTTTGGTGTCACGTAGTCCGTTTTGAACATTGTTGATAAAAAAAATCGTTTCGTTTTTATTTCTTCTTGCAGCCATCCGACATCATGCGCGTCGATTGCCGAAGTCATGTCCGTGTTGTTTTTCAACACGATGCGGTACAAGATTTCCGCGCCCCGTGACGCGTCCTCGGATCGGTTCATCCTGTCCAAGGGCCACGCGGCGCCGATTCTGTACGCGGCCTGGGCCGAAGCCGGTCTGTTTCCGGTGAGCGATCTGAACAACCTGCGCAAGATCGACTCCGACCTGGAGGGTCATCCGACGCCGAGGTTGAACTTTATCGACGTCGGAACAGGTTCGCTGGGCCAGGGTGTGGCCGTGGCCTGTGGAATGGCCTACGTGGGCAAAAACATTGACAAGGCCGACTACCGGACCTATGTGTTGGTGGGAGATGGTGAGTCCGCTGAGGGATCGGTGTGGGAGTCGCTGCACTTTGCCGGCCACTACAAGCTGGACAATCTGTGCGTCATTTTCGATGTGAACCGTTTGGGACAGTCTGAGCCGACTTCGCTGCAGCACCAGATGGAAGTTTACCGGAAACGGTTGGACGCGTTTGGATTCAACGCGATCGTCGTCGATGGTCACGATGTGGAGGAGCTGTGCAAGGCGTTCTTCGAGGCTTCTTCGACCAAGGATCGTCCGACGGCCATCATTGCCAAAACGTACAAGGGAAAGCATTTCCCCAAGATTGAGGATCTGGAGAACTGGCACGGAAAGCCGCTTGGGGACAGTGCCAACACCGTGATCGAGCATCTGCAGGGTTTGATCCGTAACGCAGGACCGATTCAGATTACGCCTCCGTCGCCGCAAAAGGACAGCGCCAAGAAGGTGAGCATTAGCAACGTACAACTTGCCACTCCTCCCGCGTACCAGCTGGGAGAGTCCGTTGCCACTCGTCTGGCTTACGGAACGGCCCTGGCCAAGATCGCCATGAACAACGATCGCGTCATCGCTCTGGACGGAGACACCAAGAACTCGACCTATTCCGATAAGCTGCGTAAGGCCTTCCCAGACCGGTTTATCGAATGCTTCATTGCCGAGCAGAATCTGTGCGGAGTTGCCATAGGAGCGGCCTGCCGTGATCGTACGATCGCTTTCGTGTCCACCTTCGCCACGTTCTTCACGCGTGCCTTCGATCAGATCCGTATGGGTGCCATCTCCCAGACGAACGTCAACTTTGTCGGATCTCACTGCGGTGTGAGCATCGGCGAGGACGGACCCAGCCAGATGGGTCTGGAGGACATTGCCATGTTCCGTACGATCCCGGGAAGCACCGTGTTCTACCCGTCGGATGCCGTTTCTACCGAGCGTGCCGTTGAACTCGCGGCCAACACCAAGGGCGTCTGCTTCATCCGTACGTCCCGCCCGAACACGGCCGTCATCTACGACAACAACGAGCCGTTCCACGTAAGATCCGACATCAACGTCATCCATTCCCTATACTAATCATTTTCCGTCCCACAGATTGGCAAGGCCAAGATCGTGAAGCAGTCGGCCAACGACACGGTCCTGCTGATTGGCGCCGGCATCACGCTGTACGAGGCACTGAACGCGGCCACAGAGCTGGAAAAGTCGGGCGTCCACTGCCGCGTGATGGATCCCTTCACGGTCAAGCCGATCGACGGCGAGGCCATCGTCCAGCATGCAGCCGCGTGCGGAGGCCGTATCGTCGTCGTTGAGGATCACTACAAGTAAGTGCCCACCAACTCTCAATCATACTCTCTCTCTCTCTGTACTAATCGCGCATTTCCTTTTCTCTTTCCAGGCAAGGCGGTCTGGGCGAAGCGGTCCTGTCGACCGTGGCCGGCCAGCGCAACGTGGTCGTGAAGCACCTGGGCGTGGAGGAAATCCCCCGCTCGGGCCCACCGACGGTGCTGATCGACATGTTTGGAATCTCCGCTCGCTGCATCGTGGCCGCGGTTAACGATATTTTGAAGCTGTAAACGCAACTCTTGCCCATGTAGCTGTGGCGACAACAAGTATGTAATGGTTATTCACTTCCCTGGGTCCCCCAAGCTTAAAGCTTACATTGATTCACCCCGCTCCGTAAAATTGGACTTATCGTATACATTCCCCAATGAAATTGATTGCAATTCCCTGCGTTGAAATACGTTCCTTAGCTGTTAAGATGAATTGAGAAAAAGTTTTTCCTTTCCTGTTGTTTGGATCATTGGTACGTTTACTTATTATACATTGTTCCGCGAAGCATTTAATAAATTTTGTAACAAAAATAATTGAAAGCATAACCTGGTTTATTACAAGATGACAGTCCTGAATTCTTCTAGGAAGGTGGATGGTAGATGGCGGGAAGGAGTTAACTGAACACCGACAAAAATTTGTCAGTTCAGCGCGCGGTCCGATTGATCCACAGAGCCAAATGCAGATCTGGTTGAATTTTACTAAATTTTCGTTGAATTCGGCCCCCAAAATTAACCCAAATCTGACCTTTGTCAAATGACCCAATTACCCACTTACAGTAATTCCTGAAAAGGTTTAGTTTTGACGGTTTGACGAAATCTGTATGATTTTGAATGATTACACTGACCTACAAAAATTGACAAAAATGACTACGCAGGCTCAACTCGAGGGGAAGTATAAAGTTTGGGTCCCCAGAATCACGTGCGCTTTGAATTTTTCAAAAATGTTTAGACAGGGCCGAAAGGGTTTACTCCAAAGTTTGTATAGAGAATTAGGGCGGTTCGTCGTTGTTGCATGCAATATGTGGGAGAAGCGAACAGCACTAATTCTCCATACAAACGTTGAAAAAAAAAAACCATTCGGCCCTGTCTAAATATTTTTGAAAATTCAAAATGTCGAATGACGAACAACTTTTGCGAGAAAGAGAAAGCAGATTCTGATGCAAACAATCCAACTTCTGTGGCGCTCAGAGGTGTGAATGTGCTAGTAATTTTTGACTAGAAAGCAAAGTCTCGGCCCGAAACTTCAAACACGAACAAAAGCAGCGAACCGAAGATTGGCAATGACGTTTTGGAATTTTGACAGTTTGGAACGCATGAATTACCCCATAGAGATATCCACGCGCGAGAGTGTGTTAGTTTGTAACAAAATTTACACGCAGACATAGGCAAATCGAGTAGAATGATTCGTCTGTCAAAATCAGCTGTGTCCTTTGTTTTACCACGAGCACGTGGTAAACAGCTGGTGTTTACAGACGATTGGTCTACTCGAATTGCCTATGTCTGCGTAAAAAAAGTGTAAACAAAATCAGCTGCTTGGAATTCAGCCAATCACAATCGTTCAAAACCAAAACAATACTTCAAATACAAATACTAGCACAGAATGATGGTGTGCGTGAGAGAAACCGTGGAGATCTCTATTATCGGTTTCCCGCATGGGTGATGTGGAAATTGTTGCACATGGCTGAAGTTGGGAATTTTGCAACTTATTTAAATGTATGCTAAATTTCAAAATTTAAACACGAATCTACAGTGAACTGTTGTGAAAACCAAAGATACACTAAAGCCACGATGATTTGTTGTGCAATCTTGATCAGAATCGCGAAAAAATAGGTTTAAATTGAAAAATAAAAATAAAATAAATTTTGGTCTAGAATTTAACGAAACTTTGTCTGTTTTGTAAGACTTAATGTTATTGCACAATGGATATAGAATTTTTTACAAAAAAGTAAATTTTCCGGTTCGTCCACAACCAATCTCATGTTTGTAAACAAACGACGCCATTTTGCCAATGTTGTTCGGTAGCTCATACCAGGCCATCGCCGGGGCCCTGCTAGAAAGCCTAATGGGGGGGAACAAAAGTCACAAAACCGAAGATGACCACTAAAAATAGACTCTTTACAATGTTTTTTTTTGCAAACCCAAGATTCGGTTGAAATTTTATTTCATAAATCCAGAGTTTTTTTTTTTTTTTTTTTTTAGCAGGCCAAGTGCGAATGATTCTGATGATACCTCTTCAGTTGACGCTCAGGCGAGGAACATCCTGGAAGGAGCGTCACTGACTACGTCCGTAGTCCTGTTAGATCATTTCTTGATCAAGACAGTATAGCTCTGGTTCCTTGCAAGTGTCCTATTTTCTTACCTCCACGTTGGCTTGGTTTTCATGATGACCTAGCTGGTGGCCTGTGGAAACGGATCGTAAACCTTTGACCACCGCGGGTCAAAGTCGAGACGGCTAAAAGAAAGGGGCGCGACAATGTGGGAAAGGGATGTAATTTGTGATTGTAGACGGTATTGTTTTGATTCGCAGTATGTTGAGTCAACTGCTGTGGATGTACCTGAAACATCGCACAACGGGGTTTCTCTTCATTCTATTTCATCTACCACCTATCTTCTGTTTATTTTGTTTCACTGATTTTCTAACGCGGCTTCTGTTAACTTCTGTTTACTCCATTTGATTTCGATTTTACTCATTTGATTCTCTTATTTCTCAACGCTTTTCCACTCTATTTTAACAATTGATGCTGCTGTAACAAACTGTCTGTTTTTCCTTAATTTGGCAGCGATGTCAATTTTGTTTATCTTTATTTATCTATTTGAATAATTTTTCATCTGCCCTATAAATTGCACTTAACACCTTAACCACATTGTTACCTCTTGTTATTAACTATTGTTAATTTCATTATCTACTTAATAAATTACTATCTTTCTTTTACTATTGATTCTTTACATAGTATATTTCTTTCACTGTCCATTGTTTTCAATCTTCACCCTTTTCTTCAACGAGCCCTTACTCAATTTTTGGAATGATCAAAGAATTAACACAAATATTACTATTGTACTTTTGAAAAACTTTTATAAAATGCTTAGGACCAAAAATTGTAACAATACACCGCGACAAAAGAAATACCAACATATAAACACGACTCAACACTAGGAAAGATTTCAGGAGAAAACAATACACAGTAAATAACAATTAGTTTTTGAATTCAATCTAAAAATAAAACAGTTTTTGCTTTAATGAAAGTTGTTAGGCACACTTTAAATGGTTAGGCGCTTATACTTACATCAAACCCTACGTAATGTACCACCCCCGGCCGAGTTAAAATGCGTAACCGGAAAAGAAGGTGTGCATGCCTGGCACGAACACTCAATGCGTGTTCTAGCGTGCTGCTCGTACTGACTCAGAGCAAGGGTGAGATGTAGGTGTAAGGGCAGTGCGTGTTCGTCGGGAACCTAGTGCATAAGATCGGTCAAGGCCCGTTCTTACACTGAAAATTGCGAATTGCGAATAAATCCAGAGTTTTTTTTAAAGGTCCTAGGGGAAATTCTCGTATGTTTGGCAGGTTAAGCACTCGCTCCTAACTCCATCCAATTTGCTAAATTTCACCATTTAAACAACTAATTTTGCAAAACATTTGATAGAAACTTGCTTGCTCAGAGCTTATTGACCTATTTCTCACTCGATTTCAGTTGAAAACGCTTTTAATTAGCTTTAATTGAATGTCAAAGTTCTGACCTGCCAACACTAGAGGCACGCTGGAATTAGGTGCTGTTCCCCTATAAGCTATTGTCTTTCATATGTGACGAGTTGGCGTTTATTCGGGGAAAGAGGAGGAATTGGGTACTAAAGCCCTATGTCAATTTTTATGTACAACGGTAAAAAACACGATTAAAAACCATTTCTGATCACTATTTTTCATTTTAATGCAAAATTTTTTTTTGACAAGACAACATTTTTTCGATGGATCAACTATGGTCCCCTTGGAACGAGCTGTCAAGTAGGAGCTTTTCTGTCAAGAAGGACCGCGAGGTTAATTTTTCAAAATTGAGTTAAAAATCCATTTTAAACTCTATGTGGTCGTACAAAGGGTCATTGTTCTCAGAAAAATATGCTTTATCGCTGTAAACAATAATATCAGCAATCTATGCTTCATTTTAGGACCCAATTCACAGTGGGTGGGGTTTTTATAAAGTTTGCGCGTGGCATGGCCTACTGCGCCTAAAGCTAAACTTAAACTAAACTTCAAGGGCCTAACCAACAATATGTTTATAGAACCTAATAAAAAAAAGTCGAGAAATGATTTTTGACTATATTTAAGATTAAATTTAATTCCGTCTAAAGCTGCGGTTGGAGTTTAGAGGGTTAATCATTTCCTTAAAGTTGATTCAAAATCTCTGTTCTTTTCAATGAGCGTGCACTCTCAGAAAAAGGCCTTTCCAATCTCAAGTGACAGCAGATGCAGACATGCCAGTGCACAGATTTGTTTCTGTTTTACAGACCTTATCAGATGTACATTTTTCTACAGACTTTTCAGTATTGCGCCTATCAAGAAGCACCCAGTGAGAATTTTGTCTTGAACCACGGGATTGATACTCGTCTGAAAAACCTGTATCATTTTCTCATTCGAAACAGTGGCGCCACGTGGTGGTAGCTGCCCTGTTTATTACACAGTGAAATTATCCATGGTCAATCCAAGGAACCAGAAGGTGATAACAGAAATGTCAGTCCAAAAGGGGTGCTGCAAAAAAAACTTATTATGTTAAACAAATTTTCGACCAAATCAGCAACGAATTACAATTTTGACAGTCCAACTACTGTTAAAATTGGGGTTTGTTATTTGTTTTTGCAAAACCGCATATTTTTAACGAATGTGCCAAAAATACTCGTAATCACCTTTTGCCTCTTGGTGGCGCTTTGTGTTAGTATGTGTGTGGTCGATGTTTGCGGATGTGCACGCAGAACACTGAACAGTGAGAACTAGCGAAAATGCCTCACTTTCTTCTGATACAAGTCGCCATATTGAAATTGCTTGAAGATTCATACCCGTGCTTGAACTCTAGCGTGAACTGATCAATATTCTCACTGGGAAATAATTCGCAATTCGCAATTTTCAGTGTAAGAACGGGCCTTGACCGATCTTATGCACTAGGTTCCCGACGAACACGCCCTGCCCTTACACCTACATCTCACCCTTGCTCTGAGTCAGTACGAGCAACACGCTAGAACACGCTTTGAGTGTTCGTGCCAGGCATGCACACTAGTGTGTAATATCAAAATCAATTTTCCAGCACAGCACTTTTTCAGTTCCTTTTGGGGTCCTACACAACTCCCCAAAGTTTGAGAACGATTGGTTCAATCCTCACTTTGCGCAAAGCGATTAATTTTTCCATATAAATTTGTATGGAGAAAACCTTTTTTTTGGATTTTGATAATTATCAAATCCACGTTTCATGCTATATCAAAACCGGAATCATATTCGGATGCTCTAGAATGTGCTCTACAACTTTGCCGAAGAGAGTGTGGTGCTAACTTGCTCCTGAAAGAAGATATAGCGTCCTCAAAACTCGTCTAAAACATGATTTTCGAGCAAAAAACACGTTTTAGACGAGTTTTGAACACGTTGTATCTTTTTTAGGGGCAAGCTAGCACAATGCTCTCTTCGGAAAAGTTGTAGAGCACATTCCACAAACAGCTTTATGAACAGCATAACAAAGGAGAGGGAGCGATTTCTTGAGGCTTTTCTTCGCCCTCTCTGACTTGCTTGCACTGCCGCTGCTGCCCATTTTTTTTTTCTTGACCGGTTCCTTCCGAAGTACGTACCTTACAATAGCATGAAACGTGGATTTGATAAATATCAAAATCCAAAAAATTGTTTTTCTCCATACAAATTTATATGGAAAATTGAATCGCTTTGCGCAAAGTGAGGACCCCAAAAGGAACTGAAAAAGTGCTGTGCTCACTAAATTTGGACAACTTTATTTTTTTCCATACAACCATATTACACCCTAATGCACACATTCTTTTCCGGTTACGCATTTTAACTCGGCCGGGGATGGTACATTACGTAGGGTATGATGTAAGTATAAGCGCCTAACCATCTATAGTGTGCCTATTAACTTTCATTAAAGCAAAAACTGTTTTATTTTTAGTTTGAATTCAAAAACTAATTGTTATTTTACTGTGTATTGTTTTTTTTTCCTGAAATCTTTCCTAGTGTTGAGTCGTGTTTATATGTTGCAATTTCTTTTGTCGCGGTGTTATGTTACAATTTTTGGTCCTAAGCATGTTATAAAAGTTTACCTAAAGTACAATAGTAATATTTGTGTTAAACTGAGTAAGGGCTAAAACCTCACTTGTTAGAAGAAAAGGGTGAAGATTGAGAACAATAGACAGTAAAAGAGAATATATTTTATAGAAAAAACATCAAGAATCAATAGTAAGAGAATGATGATTGTATTTTAAAGAATAAAAATGAGAAGCTGGATGTAGCAGATGTAAAATTAGACAATTGTTAATAAATAGAGATTAAAAAACAAGCTAAGATTATAGTAATGATTACTTATAGGACAGATAAAGAATTATTCTAATAAAAGATTCGCAATAAAATTCAAAAAGATTAGGCAAATGATAAATAGACTTGATAATAGTAGTACCTTAAGGAAAAGTATATTTTTAAGGTAAAAGCAAAGTTTGTTACAGCAGAGTACTGCCCATGATCGCATAAATGTCCCATATGCATTTTCGTCGTTTTTGAGTTAATTATGCAGTTTGGTTCAAAATCGTGTGCTCTTTCAGAAAAGCCTAAAACATCCAGTACTTTGTTCTAGAAATCGTGAGAAAATCCAGTTTTTTCGCGAAAACTTAACACGTACCCTTATGTGTGGGACAAACTTGCTGTTTTTGCATATGGGACATTTATGCGAACATGGGCAGAGTATCAATTGGTAAACAGGAGTGGAAAAGCATTGAGAGATAAGAGAATCAAATGTTAGTAAAATCAAAATCAAATGATGTATATTAAATAGAAGAATCAGTGAAGAAGTGACAATCAGTAGAGCAAAATAAAAATAGGAGATAAAAAGGTACCTGAGAAAGAAGAGAAGAGAAACCCCGTTGTGCGATGTTTCAGGTACATCCACAGCAGTTGACTCAACATACTACGAATCAAAACAATACCGTCTACAATCACAAATTACTTCCCTTTTTCACATTGTCGCGCCCCTTTCTTTCAGCCGTCTCGACTCTGACCCGCGGTGGTCAAAGGTTTACGATCCGTTTCCACAGGCCACCAGCTTCTAGGTCATCATGAAAACCAAGCCAACGTGCAGGTAAGAAAATAGGACATTTTCAAGGAACCAGAGTTATACTGTTCTGATCAAGATAATTCGGATGATCTGACATTGCTCTTACGGCCTCCTGGGTTTTTTTCCTTCTAAAACTCAGTTTAAAAATTTAGTTTTCCGACACTTTCATCACGCGCGAAAGAAAGAGGATGCAAATCACGCAAAAGGAAATCGCTCCTGAAATTCTCCAAGAATTTCCTTGTCAGCACTACTTAAAAATATTTATTTCACTTTGTTTACACACATTGCCCATCTACAAAATGTGGAAAGCCATTTTTCGACGTGTGACGTTTCGCTTGCAAGTGTAGTAGTGAAAAAGATCCCCCGCCAAATAATAGAGTTATCTACGTGCGCATGTATTGCGTGTACGTACACGAAAAAGATTGAGGTTAAATTTTGTACCAGCCAGCAAAACAAATGGTGTACTAGTGTGCGTGAGAGCGGGCTTAGATAACTCTATTGAGGTTTTGCAGCGCGACTGTGTTTCAAATGTAGGTGGCGCCAAAATGAGGTTATTTGCCAAAAATCGTATTCCTTTCTGCTGGATTGAAGAACAAAATCGCTTATTTCCCATGATTCCCTGCATCAATCTTAATGAAACTAGTTGCAAAAGACGAGAATTTTGTTTTGCTTTAAAATAATGAACATCATTTTTTAGGCGCGCAAAAATTTGTGAACTTTTTCTTTAAAGAAACATGTTTTGGAACACGAAAAAATGAGTTTCTCCGTAAATATCAAAGAAATAAAAAGTTATATAAATGATAACAGATGTATTAACGTATATTCAACAATTTTCATTGATTTTTGACAGACTTTCTTGCCAAATAGTCCAAACCTGGGAGGGAGAAGCGAAGAGGTCTTCTTATTCTTATTCATTTTCTTGTTGTTGTTTTTGTTTTTTGTGCAAGATAATTTCTCTTCCCATTTAAATTTCCAGTCAGTCGTCATCTGCCCTTCTTGACAAAACAAATTTTCTTGCAGCTCATTTCAAAATAGTGCTCAAGATCGTGCATGACTCATGTGATGCAACTTTCTCCGCGAATTTTTTTTTTATTCATAACTTATTTTTATTCGGTCCTCTTCGGTGCCGAGACGAGGGTAGGACCGTAAATCATGAATGTGACATAAAAAATAATGAAAATATTTTTTTCAACTAATGACAGCAAGGGTCATTTCACACCATACTTGCAGGACATGAAACCACAGAGTAACACAGAGCGAGCAGTCCGAAGAAATGTCGTTTTATTTTTTGGCTCAATAAGGTTTGCTGGTAGCAGGCGTGCGATGTACCACAAAGTGGAACCAAAATCGAATGGCAGTAGTGACTCTGCCTTACTCTGTGATGAAACCGATCACTTTTAATTAATCTGGGTGGGTTTGCTGCTTTTCAACTGGGTGCTGAACTCGTTGAAGATCCTCCACAGCTCAGCCGAACTGTAGAGTACCTCCTTGCCTTGTTCCTTCGTGACTCCACAGGCGTGAGGGGCCAGTATTTTGTTTGCTGCTTCCTGCTTGTCGAAGGCGATCCTTCTGTTTTTTTCCGGAACCGCACCAGACAGCGGAGGAAACTATACCGCCGTGAGCGCCGGTACTGCCGGACTTAGTTTTCTGTCATTTTCCTTTCTGGTTGCAATAAAATGCAAAACCCGAGCATTGGAGGAAGTAAAGTGAATTCGCTGTGACATGATCATTCTTCCGAGATGCCGGCTTTGCAGAGCGATTGTTTGAAAAACGGTGGCTTATCTTAAATTGGGTACTAAAGCCCTATGCCAATTTTATGAACAACGGTAAAAACACGATTAAAAACCATTTCTGATCACTTTTTTCATTTTAATGCAAAAAAATATTGACAAGACAACATTTTTCGATGGATCAACTATGGTCCCCTTGGAACGAGTTGTCAAGTAGGAGCTTTTCTGTCAAGAAGGACCGCGGGGTTAATTTTTCAAAATTGATTTAAAAATCCATTTCAAACTCTTTGTGGTCGTACAAAGGGTCATTGTACTCAGAAAAATAAGCTTTATCGCTGTAAACAATAATATCAGCAATCTAAGCTTCATTTTAGGACCCAATTGAACGATCTTAATTTTTAGGCAAATTTTACGTACGATGATTTTTTTCCATAAAAAAGAAAACGTTCCGCTTCCTTTCTATTCATGTCAACCTCCAGCTCGCCGTTTTTTCCCGCTTTGTTCCTATTTCCATCCAGAGAATTTTTTTCACTTCCTCCACAGCTCTGGTTTTATTGAACGATTTATATATTTAAATACATTGGCTAACTACTACTAACTTAATAAGTCTTAGTTTAAGCACATGTATGTAAGACATTGATGTATAACATTGATTGATTCATGGTCACATTGGAAATATATCTCATGAATATATATTTTAAACTAAATCTTATCAAAAATAAGCAAAAATTGAAAAATAAATAAAGTTAATTATTTTATTTTAGCCGAAATTGTCTCAGTCCGAAAAACATTTGCAAATTTAAAAACTTTTTAAATATATTTTGCTAACAAATACAATACTGCTCTAACCAAATAAGAACAGTAACAAAAATTGAAGGCGGCTCTCACTGACAGTTCGCAAGTGGCTGACACTGACAACTAGGTGTATTCTTCTCCGCCCGACTCAGGTCCAAACTACTATCTTTTTATAAATATCCAGTTTTCTCATAGAAAAATCAAACAAATATTGGAAAGTTATACACCAAATTGTTGGAAATAATTTTTCTCATCTGAATCCGGCATAAGTTTAATAAAAATGTTGATTTTGAAGGTAAAAACACATTTTTTCGAAAAATCATAATATAGCATGTGTCTTTTAGTGTTTTGCTGCAAATTCTCTATCAAGATGATGATTTTTTTTAGATTCCTTTTACCGATCTTTCGTGCGCGAGATAGGAGAGCCAAGCTCCCTTCGGATTTTTTCTCTTGACGAACATCCAAAGATTTTCTTTTGATGATGATTATTCCATCGCTGAACATAAAAAAAAAGCAAAGCAATCCACTTTAACGACCTTCCGGGTCTTTTGTGGGCACTGTTGCAAGTTTCTGCTCATTTCTAGGCATTCGAAGGTTATGTGTGGTGAGTCACCCAAAACCTCTTTTACGCAAATGGACCGACGTTTTACTTCCCCATCCGATAGAAGGCCAGGAGGATAAGGCGGGAATCGAACCCGCGCTCCATAGCATCTTAGGGATCGGCAGCCGAAGCCGCTAACCACCGCGCCACGAGGCCCTCGCTGAACATATTGCATGCAATTTTTGGATTTTATGCTACAGCAACGAACCATAGACTAATTAGTCTATTAGTCTACGGACGAACCGCCCTAATAATTCATATAAACTTTGGAATAAAAACATTCGGCCCTGTCTAACTATTTTTGGTAACTCAAAGTGCACGTGTTTCTGGGGATTTTAAACTTCATGCTTCCCCTCGAGTTGAGCCTGCGCAGTCTTTTTTTCTATTTTTTGTAGGTCAGGACCATTAAAACAAACGCTAGATATTGTTACTAGAGAGCCTGGAGCTGAGATGTCCGTTCTCTAATAAGCTCCAGGCTAATTGTTACAACTTCAGAGTTCCGCGTTTTTTTACATTGCACGTGAATGCACAGAGTTGTCGATACGCACAGACTTTTTCACACACGTTCGCCCAGACTGGCATCCCTGCAGGCGTCTGCGACGACGGTTGGTCGGTTTGAAGTTTGAGGTTACCGCGTGACATGATTTGCTCCATAAACGAAAAGGCCGCTCCAAGCAAGTCAGTTGTTCTGGGTGTGTGAGCGAGTGAGCAGCAAGTCGAGGAAAGAAAAATCAGCTCCTCACCTCGCGTACGATTGTTTTGTTTGATGGACGACGCGAAGAACTAGGAATCGAAAAAATCGGTCGTTGAAATTTTGCGGCATAAAAAGTGACTTCCGTTGCGTGAATCTGTGCTGAAAGTGTTGCTTAATGTGGTCCGCCGCGGCGTCGAGTGGAATTGCACGTAAGTAGCGGCGCTCCGGGGGGAGAAAATGGATTTTTCTCACAGCCGCCGCCGCCGCCGCCGCGAGGAAGAGGGCCAAGAAAAAATGGCCAAATTGGAAGAGGAAAGCAAAGATGTCTGGCGGCGGTGGGAAGAAACGGTTTGCTCTTTTGTCGTGGCAATGGCGCTGGAGCTGGATTATGAAGGTTCGATGGATTAGCTCCGGTGTATCAGCATCCGTTGAGCGTATCGGAATTTTGGGCAGAGAGATGATGCATTTTGGAGTCGTTGGCAGAGTCGGTTAAAATTAGCCAATTCCGGGGTTATTTTTGGCCCTCTCGACGATTGCACACGAGATGCAGTGGCGGCTTAATCTTGATGGGCCGTGCCCCCAATTCGTCGTTGTCGTGTGGCACCTTCGGAATAGATTAACACATGCCCTGCTCTTCCTCCTTCCGGATGGATTTCCTGCACCCTCCCCAGGTGAAAGCGCATCAACTCCCGTTAGTCTCGACTTTTTTTTTCGTGGCACTTTACCCACCTCTTCGGTCCGCAGACCTCGCCGGAGGAGCAGCACCTCTTGTGAACTGTAAAAGGTTGGGGAAAAATAAACGAAAAAAACTCTGCTTTTCTCTTGCCACTTCGGTGAGAAGTGAATCGTCCAATGTGTGCAGTTTAAAATGCAAAACTTTTCGCCCTCGAAACTTGTCTCAACTCTCGACAGCACAATTAAAGTGAAAGATTGTGTTCGTGGACGAGAAAAAGAAAAGGTTTCCGCGACTAATGGTGATGTTTATTTAAAATATCGATTTTTCTCATCATCGTGCAGTGTTGTGTGGTGTGGTGCCTTTTTCCCTGTGACGACTTGTGGTTTTGTCCTATTAATCATGGATGAGTCCAATCTACGGAGTCGTTTATAATATGAAAATGGTTAAAAATATTCGTTCTAGGAGGTAATCCAATCTAGTTTGTTCAATTGGTGTCAGCAGGAACTGATACGAGGAGTATCGATTGAAAACATTTCCCTATGCATCAGGAAAAAAAAAAATGTTTGTGGTTAGCCAAGCAGAAATTGTAGGTTTTTTTTTCTCGCTACCCTCTCTCCATTCCGTCGAACCAGATCGATGTTGGTAGACTGCGTAAGACTTAGACGACTATCGATAACCTTTTATTATCCTTAACTATTGAAATTAATTAAAAAGCAAATTTGTATTTGGAAAAACTCGGGAATTCGACTGACAAACCGGGAAAATATTTTAAGTTTAGTTAAAATTCGACAAATTCCTCTTAAATGAATTCAATGTATACTTTTCTCTATTAGAATATTATTCTGGTTATTCTAAATGAAGAATTTGGCTTCTAGGCTTTGGATGTTTTTTTTTCTGTTGAGTATTCCATGATATTTTTCTTTGACGAACTTGCTTTTTTAAATAAAATAAATAGAGTTATCTAAGGCCGATATCACGCACACTAGCACACCATTTGTTTTGCTGGCTGGTACAAAATTTAACCTCAATCTTTTTCGTGTACGTTGGCGCAATACATGCGCACGTAGATATCTCTATTGTTCAAGGCCATGCTGTAGGCTTGGCGCTATGGCAAGATTCCTACTCAATACAAGGTGTCTGAATCTCCAAACCTCTTTTTCCAACCTAAGCTCCCATCCTCCACGGGATTTTAACTAACGACCTTTGACAGTGAGTTGGTTAAGCCTGAGCCAATAAGTTTTGAATTTCATAAGCACAATAAACAATCGACTAAATTCATCTGTTTCATTTTATTATGTATTTCAATATCAACTTAAGGGTGCCCAGCAGCCAAGGAAGTTGTTGTCTTCTCTTTCTAAAATTGTCAAACTTACGGATTTAACCCTTCAACAATATGATTGTAAATATAGTCAAAATCTGCTTAATTTTAATTTTGTAGACAGTACTTTAGGGGACGAATAAAACATTACACCGATAGTTCCCAATTTTGAAGATACCAAAATTTGCGTGCCAAGAATTGTGGTGCAAAAAGCTCTGCTTGATGTGCGCCGTTAAAAAAGATAATATAGTCCAGACTCGATCATATTTCGGATAATCGAAACTTTGGATAATCGAGTCTGGACTGTATACAATTTTTACTGTAACACATTTGGTGGAACTTCAAAAATCTGTTTTAGTAGTATTTTATAAAATGATGTTTGGCTTTCTCATTCAAACTAATTATTAAGGACAAATTGCTATGAAACTTTGTGTTTGTGTTTTTAAATCAGATTTGAGTACTTTTTTCAGCCAACATTACAACAACTCTTCTTTCTTGCTGTCCTTTTTATTCGACCGCGTCAACTATTTAGGGGGGAGGGCTTAGTATAACTAGCGAGCGCTTACTATAGTTTCATTTGTTGTTTGCTAATTTATAGTTAGGATCGCATTTATACTGGACTCTCATTCGAGCTGTCACCGTCGGCGCGTAAACATCGTCGTCGAATTGTAGCTCTCGCGAAAGTTAATTTATTAGTGCTCCCGGTGTGTTACCCAGCACCCTGGGGAAACGAAAGCAGCCCAAGCCGCCGCCGCTGCCCGGCGAAGGCGATTCCGGCCGGGATAGTGCATCGCAGATCGTGCAGCGGGTGGACTACAAGAAGGCCCGCAAACAGCAGAAAGAAAGGTGGTGACGCCGCCGTCTTCGAGACGCCGCCGAAGAAATTCCACCGGCGGTATCTCATCGATTTCGGACCAGCTCAACGAACATCGGCCACTGACCCAACCCGGAGGTCTTCCGGAGGATTCCCGACGGCGAATCAGTTCGAGATGCTCGACTTCGACATCTCCGGCGATGAGGCAGAAAACGTAAACAATGGCGGCGGTGGTGGAACTTTTGCCGTTGGTGATGGTGCTGCTGGTGGTGATGCTGCTGGTAGTAATGTGAAAAATCCGCCTCCTGCTCCCGCAAAAATACGCTGTCCGCCGATTTTCGTCCACGGTTCCAGTGTCCCAGCGCTTAATCGACTGATGTCAACAACCCAGCTGGGCGCCGACGATTATCACCTGCGGGTAAACAAAGGGTACATCCAGATCAGGGTGTCGACTAAATCCCACTTTACTTCTGTGGTGAGTACTTTGAAGCAGGCAAATGTCCAGTTCTACACCCACGGGACCAGTGATGAAACCCCGGTGAAAATCGTCCTTTCCGGATTGCCAGTGTTTCCGGTAGAAGAAGTTAGGCGGGAACTCGAAGATGTGTTTCTGCGTCCCACAAGTGTGCGTCAGATGGGAAATCGAAGCACGGTGATTACGCGCTATACCTGCTGCAGTTTGAGAAGGGAACCGTGAAACTTCAGGAGCTGCAACAAATCAAGGCGCTGTTCAACGTGATCGTCCGTTGGAGGCACTACTCCAAGAAGAAGTCGGACGTCGTCCAGTGTTTCCGGTGCCAGCAGTACGGCCACGGGATGAGAAACTGCCATCTGGAGGCCAAGTGCGTGAAGTGTGGTGAGCGCCACCAGACGACCGCATGCGCACTCCCGCGCGAGCCGACGTCGTGGTCAACGACGACCGCTCACAAATCCGTTGTGCTAACTGCAGCCAAAATCACACAGCGAACTACAAGGGTTGCCCCACCCGCCTCAAGTACCTGCAGGACTTGAAGGCAAAGAAGAAAACGAGTCCCGCCAGCAGAAGCAACCTTCCGAAGGTGTCTGCAGTTCCTGCGCCTGCCCCCAGGCCACAAGGTGGCGACTTGAGCCAGCTGCTCGGCAGCATCGCGAATCCTGGGGTCTCGTACTCGCAAGCAGTGCAGGGCCAGCCCGAGTCGTCAACCCTGTTCACCGTCGAGGAGTTCATGTGCCTAGCCAGTGAACTCTTCACTAGGCTTTCGAAGTGCCAGTCGAAGGCCATGCAATTCCTCGCCCTCAGCGAGCTCATTATCAAGTTTGTTTATAATGGCCAACCTTAGCTCGCTGAAGGTGATGAATTGGAACTGCCGTTCCATCCGCAACAAGGTTGTGGAATTTTTCCACTTCCTCGAAGCTCACGAAATCGACATCGCTGCAATCACGGAGACCTGGCTGCAGCTCAACAACTCGGTGTACCACGAAAGCTACACCATTGTTCGCGCGGACCGTAACTCACCGGATGCTGCTCGAGGGGGAGGAGTTGCACTTCTGGTGCGTAACGGAATAAAGTACTCCAAGCTCGAAACTTCGACCCGGGCAATCGAGTCCGTTGGGGTCACGATCAATGTGGATCCCGCACCAGTGAACATCGTTGCTGTTTACTACCCTGGCTCGACCCGCAGGGCAACGCTTTGTCAATTCCGACGCGAAATACGGCAGCTCAGCAGCATCGATGGGTCAGTCTTCCTGGTGGGTGACCTGAACGCGCGACATAGGATGTGGAACTGTGCCAGGGCCAACAAAGCAGGACAAATCTTGCACCAAGAGTACGAGTCCAAGGACATCTACATACACGCTCCGGATACTCCCACCCGCTGCCCCGCTGGACGAGGGAGGCCTTCCACGCTGGACCTGGTCATCTCAAACAACCTGGTGCAGATGTCGAAGCCGATAACGCACGTCGAACTGTCGTCGGACCATCTGCCGGTCACTTTTAAGATCGACGCTGACGTTCCAGTCGCCCCGGCTGGAAGACTCGTCCGATGCTTCGACAGAGCGAACTGGAGTACATTTGCTCGCTCGATCGAGCGGGAGGTCGACCTTAACGCAAGCTGGATCAACGATTTGGATCGCTCGGAGAAAATCGACGACGCCATCGACAAGTTTACCGCCATCCTGAAAGCTGCTGAGGAATCCGCTGTCCCTTCGCGTAGGATCCTACCTCAGAAGAAAGACATTCCCGACGAGCTGAAGCTGCTAATCCGGCTGAGGAACGTACGGCGTAGGCAGTTCATCCGAAGACGTGACCCGCTCATCGGAGCGGTGGTGACCCACCTGAACAACGTCATCAGCACCAAAAGCGCCGAACACCGCTACAAAAACTTCGGCTCCTTACTAAGGACGCTGGACAACGGCAGCAACAAGTTCTGGAAGCTTACCCGCAACCTCCGGAACACGGTCAAGTACAGTCCCCCGCTGAACGTCAACGGAGACCTCGTAGCGAGCCCTTCAGCGAAAGCCGAAGCGCTCGCTAGTGCATTCGCCGCTGCCCACAACAACGAGCAACCAGGTGATCCCGAAACATCGGCTGCTGTGGAGAACGCGCTTGGCCACATCCGAGCGACAACTCCTCCCGTGCCTCCGGCCGCCCTTGTCAAGCCGAAAGAGGTCAAGGCGATCATCCGCACGCTCAAAACCGGAAGTCTCCTGGGCAAGACGGAATCCGGAATACGTGCCTCAAGCAGCTGCCAAGAAAAGGGTTGGTCGTCCTGACCAAAATCTTCAACGCTTGCCTGGCCTTGGGCTACTTTCCGGCCGGCTGGAAACACGCGAACGTGATCGCCATCCCAAAGGCGAACAAGGACATAACCAATCCAGGTAACTACCGCCCGATCAGCCTTTTGAGCAGCCTGAGCAAACTCCTGGAACGGGTGATCCTCGTCCGGATAAACCGTCACCTGGAGACGGAGCAACTCATTCCACACGAGCAGTTCGGCTTCAAGCCGGGGCACTCAACGGTGCACCAACTCGCCCGTATCTCGGAGATGGTGAAGCGCGGTTTCCTGGCGGGGAAGTCAACCGGCATGATCCTTCTCGACGTCGAAAAAGCCTACGACTCCGTGTGGCAGGACGCCGTGGTCTACAAGCTCTTCCGCTCGAACCTCCAGCCATTCCTGGTCAAGATCGTCGAGTCGTTCCTGACAAATCGTTCGTTTACGGTGACGGTGAATGGCGAGCGTTCTTCCGTCCACAACATCCCCTTCGGCGTGCCCCAAGGATCAGTGCTGAGCCCGACTCTCTACAACATCCTCACCTCCGACGTGCCGATGATCGATGGAGTGTCGTACGCATTCTTTGCGGATGACACTGCATACTTGGAATCGGACAAGGACCCGAAGATCGTCGTCACCCACCTACAAGCGGCACAGAACAACCTCGAGGAGTTTCAGCGGAAGTGGCGCATCAAGCTGAACGCTGGGAAAACCCAGTCCATCTTCTTCACCAGGAGGCGTGCTGCTCGGCACCTTCCCCGCAGATCGATCAGCGTCAACGGCCAGCCTGCAACGTGGGACGACGAAGTCACGTACCTGGGAGTGGTGCATGACAAGAAGCTAAAGTACGACAAGCACGTGAACTACATCATCGGGAAGGTGGATCGGTCCACCAAAGCGCTCTACTCCCTGCTGAATCGGCGGTCGAAGCTGAGCATCAAGAACAAGTCGCTGGTGGTCAAGTGCATCATCCGTCCAATGCTGACCTACGCTGCTGCGGTCTGGGGCAACTGCGCCAAATCGCACCGAAAGCGACTCCAGGTGAAGCAGAATAAGCTGCTCAAGATGGTGCACAACCTGGACCCGTGGTACCCGACCGACGATCTACACAAGCTGGCCGGCGTCGACACCGTTGACGCAAGCATCGAAAGGGCAACGAGAACCTTCAGGACTTCGTGTGGGATGTCAACGAATCCGCTCATCGAAGCACTCCTCCGCCAACAACTGTGATATTAGTTTTTAAGCCAAACATAGATCTAGGGTTTTTTCTCAAAATTATTTTCCCTAAAAGAACACCCAGTTAGCAAAATCTAAACGTAGAAATATGTATCCTCCCTGCAAAGGCTTATGAATTGATCTCAGTTGAAAGGTTCTCCAAATCTCTGAATTGCAAATGTAACATCCTGGAGCAGAACAGTTAAATTCTAATAAAAACACTATTGAATTGAATTTGAGTACTTTTGTATAATTTTAAAATGTCGGAAATATTTAGTACTTAAGATATTTTCATAAAGTTTTTTTTGAGAATCTTTTAACAGATAAATGCCTATCGAATTGTGTTTAAATTCATTTAAAGCATTTGAAAAAATATCTGTCTTCAAAATTTATTTTAAAATTGTAATTTCAATTTTAAATAAAAGTTTCAGATATTTCAAAATAACAATATTTTTTGAGTTCTACTGCAAAATAGTCAGTTCAATACAAACAGTCACCTTTATGTGGATGCTACATCAACACATTCAATTCAATTGGTGTTTATTAGAATTTAACTGTTCTGCTCCAGGATGTTACATTTGCAGAGATTTGGAGAACCTTTCAACTGAGATCAATTCATAAGCCTTTACAGGCTTTGCAGGGAGGATACATATTTCTACGTCTCTTGTTGAAAATTTCACAAATTTACAATCAAATTGTTAATTTTTTAATTCAAATTTATGATAGTGGTGTTTTTTAGACTGATATCGAAATAACTTTATAAAAAATTATATAGAAAATGTTTGTTTAGAATGAGAAAAATGGTGAAACTTTTTTTGGGCTTCTCACAGCGTTATCTCAGCACTCTCTTTTTACATATGGGACGGACACGATTAGAGCGGCAGTATAGTTAGTATGAAGTTTGTATCTAATATCAGGTGGATTGTTATTAAGAGTGAAATCGATAGATGAAATTATAAAATTATGATCGCTGTCTGGATTATAGATGGTGTCGTTGATTATTGAAAAATTATCATGATAGTTAAACAAAACGTGATCAATGATTGATTCGCTAGATGGACGCGTTAAGTTAGTATTTGTTATTGCAAAACCAAAGGATGAAATTATATTCAAATATTTATCGAGTTTCCTTGAAGAGGAATTAGAGTCAATGTTTATATCTCCCACAACTACATGTGCAGAATCACCGGAATCTAAAGTATTGTCTAAATGTTGCAAGAAATCAGTTAAAATTGTATCATCTGGGGGTCTATAGTACGCAGAAATAATGAGTGATTTGTTAGAAGAACCAGTAACTATTAATTGCAAAAAATGAAAAGAGTTAGAATTAGAAAAGACCTCTTGATTTACAGTAATAGAAAAATTAAGTTTTTTTGAGACAAAAACAGCTAATCCCCTTCCCCGTCCATCGCGACTACACGAGAAAAACGACTCATACCCATCAATATTGTAAAGTTGAATTAGATTAATAGGAATCCACGTTTCACTGACAACAATAATTTGAGGCTTAAAAATTAATTTTGAGATTTGAGTTTTAAGATTGTCAAATCGATCAATCTTGTTAATGCTTCTCGTGTTGACTTGTAAAATTGAGATACCGTTAAAGTTCTGAAATTCCCTGTCGTAATCGTCAATTTTGTCAAAATACTTGTTATTATGTTGAAAGTCTAAATATTGCTCAATATCTTCCATTTAGTCGTCTGATACCGTTACCTGATTGTCGAGGTTGGAGTTTGTGTTGACTTTCCCTTGCGTGACCAGAAGAAACTGGAGCTCGTCGACGTCCTTGGAATCAGCAACGCGGAGTCGTTTCTGGGTTTCGGGGTGGGTGACCCAGGTAGAACCCTTGTAGAACCAAGGCTTCTGGAGTCCAAGCTTGCAGAGCTCCCAAGTCAGCCGATGCACACGCTGCTTCTCCGGCGTCAGATGGTCCTGAATCAAGACGAACTTGTTTATCGATTTGATGTTCAAGTCGCCGGGTGTGATGGGCCTCTTGAGAGCCCGCACTCGCTGGATGAACTGGTGCTTGTCACCAACCCTCCAGAACTTCACCAGCACTGCGTCTGTCTTCCGGTTCTGCTTGAAGATCAGCGGACGAACCTCTTTGACGTTCTCCGCCACGTCAGCCCCGATCACCTCGCAGACCTTGTGAAAGACTTCCTGGTGGTGTTCCGGACCTTGCAGCTTGAAGCCCTTGATCAGCACCTCCTCCTGCAACCGCTCTTGCTTCAAGTCCTCGATCTCTTGCCTCAGGAGTCGATTTTCCACGGTGACCTCGGTCACTCTGTGCGACAGTTTGAGCAACTGCCCCAGCAGATCCCGGTTCAGCTTCTCCAGTTCGTCGAGCTTGGATAGCTTAGCTGAGATCTCTTCAAGTTGCTGGGCAACGTCACCGTTCGATTTCGACTCCTTCCCTGCCTTGGCAGTGTTCGAGCGCCGGTTCGACATCCTAACCTCAACTCAGCTCGCCTCCCGGAGAGGGGGAAGAGTCAATTTCCTCTGCAAATTCAGCAGCTCCGACCAGACTCCACAATCCCAGCGACGATCCAACGGCCTCAAGGTCGTATTTACCGGAAAAAGTAATGAAAAATTGAAATTGATTAATAAATTAACCGAAATCGCGGGAGCGTAAACAAAGCCGACCTTTCCGTAGCAGTGTTGCCAGAAGATACGAAAGAACTTTTATTTAGGCGAGCAAACACCACTTGCAACCGCACGCGTCGACAGGTTTGGCGGGAATGCACAGTTGTTGGCGGAGGAGTGCTTCACACAAAGTCCTGAAGGTTCTCGTTGCCCTTTCGATGCTTGCGTCGACGGTGTCGAAGCCGGCCAGCTTGTGTAGATCTTCGGTCGGGTACCACGGGTCAAGGTTGTGCACCATCTTGAGCAGCTTATTCTGCTTCACCTGGAGTCGCTTACGGTGCGATTTGGCGCAGTTGCCCCAGACCGCAGCAGCGTAGGTCAGCATTGGACGGATGATGCACTTGACTGTTGAGTGCCCCGGCTTGAAGCCGAACTGCTCGTGTGGTATAGTTTGCTCCGTCTCCAGGTGACGGTTTATCCGGGCGAGGATCACCCGTTCCAGGAGTTTGCTCAGGCTGCTCAAAAAGCTGATCGGTGGTAATTACCTGGATTGGTTATGTCCAATCCGGCGTGCTTCCAGCCGGCCGGAAAGTAGCCCAAGGCCAGGCAAGCGTTGAAGATTTTGGTCAGGACGACCAACCCTTTTCTTGGCAGCTGCTTGAGGCACGTATTCCGGATTCCGTCTTGCCCAGGAGACTTCCGGTTTTTGAGCGTACGGATGATCGCCTTGACCTCTTTCGGCTTAACAAGGGCGGCCGGAGGCACGGGAGGTGTTGTCGCTCGGATGTGGCCAAGCGCGTTCCCCACAGCAGCCGATGTTTCGGGATCACATTTTAAACTTTAAGAGTTCTTCTTTCCAATGTTTTTAAAAGATCAAAAATTGATTGACAAATTGACTTTTGGCGAATTTTTGGATTTAAGCCCGCCCAGAGGCGGGGTTGTGTTGTAGATGATAAAAAAATATTATTTGTTTTGAAATAGTTAAGTAGGTATATCTAGAGTAATAACAAATAAATTTATGTTTTAAAACAAGTATGTATTGCGAGACCAAAAATATCGATTGATTTGGGTGTTGCCAAAATCTGGAATTGTTGATGAAATTGTTGCCAAAAAACGGGATGGCACTAAACATAGGAAATCCCATAGACAGCTTATAGGACGTTTCTGAGAAAAAGGAACAATTGCACTCGATTCGTCTTGAGCACAAATTTAAAGGAACCTTCACAATTTTACGATTTTAATCTATTGGGAAATTAGAGGACTATGCGAAACATTTTAAATGCAAATAGCCCCCCCCCCCCCCTTAAACATTTAAACAACATAACTATAAAATAAATTCCAATTCTTTTAAATGAGTAACTGTTGTTGGGTTATGTTGAGCATCTGTGCCAATGTTGAGTAAGTTTGATAATGATAAATCTATTGCTTTTATATTGAAGCCTAATGCTGAGTTAAGACATTCACAGATCGCTAATTACTTTGCAGTACCGTAAACTGTGGTGACTTTGATAGCCCGGGTGACATTGATAGAAATTTGATTTGGCCATTAATTTTGTTAGATCCAATGTAGCAGTCACATTTATGCATATATGTTCGATAATAAGCTATCCTTTAATACTTACATACTCAAAATTATCAAAAATGTTTAGATATTAATTTGACGGGCATTTGAAAAACCTATCAAAGTCACCCCGGGCTATCAAAGTCACCCCAGTTTACGGTATCAAGTTTTACTTTTGACTCTTTGACAATGTTGTAAAGCATAAAATTTCATATAATAATTTTTCTTTTGGGTACATTTGAATGTAACCAGCGCTATCGGCAGACATAATCGTATACAAATTAGTTTCGCCATTTATTTTATTTTGTATATTTTCCTTGCATGCTCTGTAAAGTGTAAACTGTTACACTCTGGTATCATTTACCGAATTCACCAAATTTGCTCATATTTGGGTCAGAAGCTTGAAGTACCCCACACAGTAATTAAAATGAATGTAATATTACATTTGTGAATGGTGACAGACTTTGTGTCGAAAAATTTGTAATTTTATATCAAGAAGTGGAGACATTTTCATCAGTTTCTGCTGAATTTCACATTTTTAACACATTATTTTAGGTAAAATTATTCAAAAAGAGGCAATTTTCAACCAAAAAAATTTCAACCTTTCAAAATTCTTTTTTTTCTTTACTTTCCCTTCAGCTTGTAACGCAAGGTTTTTAAAAATGTCCCATATTCTGGGACCTTCGTAAATTCATAAATTTTCATTAAACTGGATTTATTTTTAGTTGTACAAGTATGGAGGTCGTGAGTTCGATCCTCGTACCGTGATGATGTAGTTTTTTTACTCGGAGAGGTCTTCAGTTTTTGTCGTTACACAGTCCAAATACGGAAAAAGACCGAACAACCTTTCTTCCCTAAAGTAACGTGGTAAAAGTACTAAACTCGAACTTAATCACCTTATCATGGCCAACTGTCGTAGAAAAGACGTGGAAATGGTTTAATTTATTCAAATGATTTTTAGTCTAGAATAAAAAATAAAAGCAAATAAAAAGGAAGGAAAAACAGGGCCAAGGTCATCCGCCGCCTACTGTGTGGGTGAGGGGGTGTTCAACAGCTCCTACTATCGGACACATTTTTAAGGGATATTATTTCTGAATCAGCTTTGAGCTTTGAGTATGTCGTTTCGCTCGTATGATTTATTGATTAATTACTGGGGAGAAAGAAGAACCTCCTCAAGATGGAATCTGAAAATAGCTGCTGGGTCGCGTTATGTTTGAAGGTCCACACGAAGATTAAGCGCAGAGGTGTGAGTTTCATGTTTTCATCACCATATTTCCTCCTCACATTCACTTTCTCCTCTGTTGTTGTTGCTTTTCGCGACGACGTAGGCCCGGCTCCAAGCTGCAAACCTTTTGCGGAATTTGCCAAATTTGGAGAGCCTTCCTTGACACTGAGTTGAGTTGAGTTCGTTTCATACATAGGTACATGCAAGTGAGAGGACCTTGGCCACGCTGCTTCCCGATTTGCCTCATTGTGAATGCGTCACGCAAAACAGCAAAAGCTGACTAAGTTTGTTCTGTTCTTTCTCTCATTGCAGCTTGATTCTGTTTGTTGTTGTTCTGTGAGCGCGGATCGTCGTCAGGATGGAGGAGGACACGGAGTACAAAAAGTTGCCCATCGACGAGCGGTGCGTGCACAAGGTGTGGAAGGCCCGCGTGGATGGCTACGAGGAAGCGGCCAAGCTGTTCCGGACGATTGACGATGAAAAGTCTCCGGAATGGAACAAATATCTCGGCTTGATCAAGAAGTTTGTGACCGACAGCAATGCGGTGGCGCAGGAGAAGGGCCTGGAGGCGGCGCTGGTGTTTGTGGAAAACAGTGGCAATGCGGGCAAGACCGTGGGCGAAGTCATGGGCGGAATCATCACCAAGTGTATCGGCGCTCCGAAGGCCAAAACCAAGGACCTGGCGGTGCAGATTACGTTGATGTACGTTGAGATTGAACGGCATGAAGTTGTGCTGGAAGAGCTGCTCAAGGGCACGGACCAGAAGAACCCGAAAATTGTGGCGGCTTGTGTGGCCGCGGTGACACAGGCGCTGCGTGAGTTTGGCAGTAAAGTGATGAGCATCAAGCCGATCGTCAAAAAGCTTCCCGCCCTGCTGAGCGATCGTGACAAAGCGGTTCGTGATGAAGCCAAAACGCTCACCATCGAGATCTACCGCTGGATTGGGGCGGCGTTCAAGTCGCAGATTGCCTCGCTGCCGGCCGTTTTGCTGGCCGAGCTGGAAGCGGAGTTTGAAAAGGTCAGCGGAGAGAAGGCCGTTCCGACGCGGTATCTCCGGTCACAGCAGGAGAAACAGATGCTGGCCGCGGTTGCCATTAGCAGTGGTGAGGTGGACGATGGCGCCGATGCCGATGAGGTCGATGAGGCCGAAGAGATCGACCCGATGGACCTGATCGATCCGGTCGACATCTTGTCCAAGCTGCCGAAGGACTTTTATGAAAAGTTGGAGGCAAAAAAGTGGCAGGAGCGGAAGGAATCGCTCGAGGCGTTGGAAACGTTGCTGCAGAATCCAAAGCTGCAGCCGGGCGACTACGGTGATGTGGTTCGCGCTCTCAAGAAGGTCATCACCAAGGACTCAAACGTGGTGCTGGTCGCGCTCGGTGGCAAGTGTTTGGCCATGCTGGCCAAGGGGCTGGGAAAGAAGTTTAACACGTACGCCGGGGTGAGTCATCAACTGCATATTCAATGTACTTCAATTCTTAATTTTTTCTCTCTCTCTCTCTTCTCCCCCCGAATAGGCCTGCGTTCCGGCCGTGCTTGAAAAGTTCAAGGAAAAGAAGACGAACGTCGTGACGGCGCTGCGCGATGCGATCGACGCCATGTATCCGGCCACGACGCTCGAATCCATCCAGGAGGACATCCTGGAGGCGTTGGCCAACAAGAATCCCAGCGTAAAGATGGAAACTGCATCATTCCTGGCGCGAGCCTTCTCCAAGACGGTGCCGACCATACTCAACAAGAAGCTGCTGAAGGCGTTCGTGACGGCACTGATCAAAACGCTGAACGAGTCCGATCCGGCCGTTCGAGATGCGTCCGCCGAGGCGCTCGGAACGCTGATGAAGCTGGTCGGCGAGAAGGCCATCGGTCCGTACATTGCGGAGGTGGACGCCCTCAAGCAGGCCAAGATCAAGGAGTGCTGCGATAAGGCCGTAATAACGGTGAAGATTCCCGGCCCGAAAAAGGAGCGACCTGCTACGGCTCCTCCCAAGACGAACGCCGGACCGGCTACCGGTGCGGTCAAGAAGGGTGGATCGACGGAGCCCAAACCGGTGGCGAGACCGGCCACGGCTGGAGTGAAGAAACCAGCAGCCACGAAGAAAGCAGCAGCCGGTGGTGGAGGATCGGGCGTTGCCAAGTCCGCAAGCGCTTCTAAAGTCCTCCCAACAGAACGAGACATGTCGCAGGAAGAGATCGACGACCGGGCCGCGGAGATTCTGCCCGCGGACGTAACTCAAGGCCTCGGAGATTCCAACTGGAAGACGCGACTGGCAGCGGTCGAATCTCTCACCGGAGTTATTGCTGATTTGGACCCGAAAGGTGGCCACTCCCAGGTGGTTCTGCGGACACTCGCCAAGAAGCCCGGCCTTAAGGACACCAACTTCCAAGTGCTCAAGGGGAAGCTCGAGAACGTCCGAGCGGCGGTCGAAAGGCTTGGCATCACCGCAACGACGGCCGATTACATCATGAACGACATCACGGAGAAGCTGGGTGACGCCAAGAATAGCGGGCCGGCCGGACTGGCCCTGACGGCGATTGCCGAAGCCATCAAGCTGGAATATGCCGTGGCGAAGGTGATGGAATTTGCGTTCGAGCAAAAGTCGCCAAAAGTGCAACAGGAAGCGCTAACCTGGGTCAACAATGCCATCAAAGAGTTTGGCTTCCAGGTCAACCCAAAGCTACTGCTCGAAGACTCCAAGAAGGCGGTGCAGAGCATAAATCCGGCCGTGCGAGCCGCCGGCATTACCTTGCTCGGAACGATGTACCTCTTCATGGGCAACACGCTGGCGATGTTCTTCGAGAACGAGAAGCCGGCGCTGAAGCAGCAAATTCAGACCGAGTTTGACAAGTGCGCCGGCCAGCGACCTCCGGCCCCGACCCGGGGACTGTCCAAGTGCGCGAGCAAGGCCTCGGTGGACGACCTCGACGAGTGAGTTAGAGATTTTTGTATGTTTCACTGTAAGCTTAGACTAATTGGTTTCTTTTATTGTTCTTCCAGTGATGGCGAGGTCGAAGAACAGCCGGCGATCAACATGAACGATCTGTTCCCACGCGTGGACATTTCGTCGCAGATTACGGAGGCACTGTTGGCGGAAATTTCCGACAAAAACTGGAAGACCCGCAACGAGGGGCTTGAAAAGTTGAGGGCGATCATCGCCGAGGCGAAACTGATCAAGTCCAACCTGGGAGATTTGCCACAGGTATTAGCCCAGCGGTTGGTCGACAGCAATGCCAAGATTGCCCAGACTTCGGTGGAGCTTTGCCAGCAGATTGCGGTCGCGATGGGACCTCCGAGCAAGCAGTACGTGCGTGTTTGGTTTCCGGGCATTGTGAAGGGTCTTGGCGATAGCAAGGCGTTCATCCGGAGTGCGTGCATTACTTGTATCAACATCATGGGCGACCAGGCTGGCTATAAGGAGTTTTTCGAGAGTGAAATGATTGCCGATGCGCTGAAGACGGGCAGTCCGGCACTCAAAACCGAAGTGTGGGGCTGGTTGGCGGAAAAATTGCCCGGACTGCCGACCAAGAGCATCCAGAAGGACGAGTTGCACTCGTTGCTGCCTCATTTGTACGCCAACATCTGCGATCGGAATGCGGACGTGCGCAAGAATGCCAATGAAGCCGTGCTGGGAATCATGATCCACTTGGGCTACGAAGGCATGGTTAAAGCGCTCGACAAACAGAAGCCCACCTCGAAGAAGGACATTCAGGCGGCGCTGGACAAGGCACGGCCAAACTTACCGGTCAAGCCACTTCCGAAGAATAAACAGCAAGCGCCGATCGTCGAGGAGCCGACAAAGGTGGTCCGCCCAGGAACGGCCAAGGTGCAGAAGGCAGCCGCGGGAGGAGCAGCCAAGGCAAATCCAGCTCCCACTTCCCGCAAGAAAGAGGAAGAGGTCGACACTTCACCGTTGCTGGCAATCAACAACATGAAGAGCCAACGCTTGCTGGACGAGCAAAAGCTAAAGGTTCTCAAGTGGACTTTCACAACTCCGCGGGAAGAGTTCACCGACCTGCTGAAGGAGCAAATGACATCGGCGAACGTCAACAAAGGCCTCATTGCGAACATGTTCCACGACGACTTTCGCTATCATCTCAAGGTGATCGATGCCCTAATCGAGGATTTGCCCAAAAACGACAAAGGTTTGATCTGCAATCTGGACCTGATCATGAAGTGGCTCTCGCTACGTTTCTACGACACCAATCCGTCGGTACTGCTCAAGGGACTGGACTACCTCAACCTGGTCTTCCAGATGCTCATCGAGAGTCAGTACGTGCTGGCGGAGAACGAGGGCAGTTCTTTCGTGCCGCATCTCCTCACCAAGATCGGTGACCCGAAAGACGTCGTCCGCAACGGAGTTCGTTCGCTGCTGCGTCAAATCTGCCTGGTTTATCCCTTCGCGAAGGTGTTTGTCTTCATCATGGATGCGCTCAAGTCGAAGAACGCTCGCCAACGGGCCGAATGCTTGGACGAACTGGGCTATCTGATCGAAACGTACGGCCTAACGGTGTGTCAACCCACGCAACAGGTGATCAATACTATTCGGCTACTCCTCACACGCCACCGATTCTAATTATAGCGCGTTCATCTCGTTTCAGGCGGCGCTCAAGGAAATTGCAAAACACATCTCCGATCGAGACAACTCGGTTCGCAACGCCGCGTTGAACACGGTCGTGCAAGCTTACTTCCTCGCCGGCGAAAAGGTCTACAAGCTGATTGGTCAACTGTCCGAAAAGGATCTGTCCATGCTGGACGAGCGCATCAAGCGGTCCAAGAAGACGGCTGCCGTGAAGAAACCTGCCACCATCGAAATCGTCAAGGTACCGTCCTCGGTGGAAGTGCACGCGCCCGACAGCGATCCCGTCGTCGTGGAGGAGGAAGATATTGTCGTCCCTCCCATGGAGCAGCCGGAAGAGGCCATCCCCGTCGTACGGTGAGTTTTTCTTTTTTTTCTTTTTGCGAGAGTGTTTTAAAAGTTTGAAGTGCACCGCGAGGCTTTTTATTAACTTTTCACCATTTGCCATTTTTTCATTGACCAACACAAAAGTAAACGTAGATCGGTTGTGTTTAACGATACCATCAGATTCAATGATAGCACTTCGGGGCGGTTTAACGACGAGGTAGATGAAACGGGTCAAAACGCACACAAAAGACTGCGCGAAGAGCCGATCCTCAACAGTCCGGTTCCAACCAAGAAGTTAGTACTGTTGCTCCGAGGAAGCCATCCCTGGAGCTTTCAGGTTTAAAACTGTTTCAGGGCGGGACAGGGCCAATTGTGTTTTTTGTTTCTTTCTTGTGTTTGTGTTTTGCTATTGGTTTGTTATATTTGTGTGTTTTGAAATTGTTTTATTTTTGTACACAATTAAGACAAAACTTGACTTTGCTGCCGAAATCATCTTTCTCACATTTATAATATGGGATCATCCTTAAACCACGTGGACACTTTTTTTTGGAAAAAAATCCTTTTCGAAATTGTTTTTTTTTCACATATTTTCCAATATCAAAATTTGATACAGTAGTTGTTCGATAACTGGGCGTTGTTTAACTGAGCTGTTTTTTAACTGGGCGCTCGATAACTGTGCCGTAGCCCAGTTAATAAGCAGACCAACGTCAAAAAACCAATACAAACATAAATGACCGAGGGGTTAATGGATGCCAAAAGCCTGTTCCCCTCGTTATTTTTCGTTTAGCCCAGTTAGCGAGCAACATTCGGTGACTGGGCTACGTTCTCAGCCCAGTTACCAAACAAGTACTGTATTAATATTATATATTGATATTAAAATTGAATTAAAGGAAGAGTTTTTTTAATAATCATTTATTTACCAGTTTACGATTACCTTATACAATTTTCATAATTACAACAGATGTTCAACAAGATTTCAAAATTTAATTTAAAAAAAATTATTCCACCTAGACTCCCTAATACCCTTTTTAAAAAAATACACACAAACTGCACTCGAATCACTCGAATAATGAACTTTTTAATGAGACCTCCTATACCTACCGTCATTTCGTCGCCATAACTTGTCGTACGTGCATTTTGGGCCAAATTGAGTTAAGAACGCCATTTTGTGCAGCTCACAATGCCTCACCTTTTGACCTTCACAGATTCCCAAAATTCGATTTCAATCCTGAGATATTCAACAAAAACCGAAAAAACTCCGTGCATTTTTGTCACTTTACATATGAAAGTAGCTTCAATCTTGTCGTGCTATCTTGTCACTCCATGAAAATTGATGTAAGTGCGACAAAAGGCCAAAGGGATTTCAGGCCAGGAAAGTCAGGATTCGTTTGTCGCACGTACAAGCTAGACTACCGTAAACATTTGTAATTATAACTCGGGACTCCAGCAACCAACTTCAACCAAACTTTGGGACAATGCACAGAATGGTGAGCCAAACAAAACGTGTTTGTTATTGTTTACATTGCGTGCTCTCGTTTTTGAATATTCAAGGTCAAACATTAAAACGCGTTTTTCTCGGAACGTCAAAATGGCGGGTGCGACAAGATACATAGCACGGCGACGTCGATTTGTACATATCGACTCAGAATCACCAGTGTGTTTGGCTGTATGTAGACATGTGTACCAAATCAATGTCACTGGAATATCTCGTCACTAGCTGAACCTATTTTGACCGTATAGGTCTCATTCGATTCGTCATAAGTTCCTATTGAAATTTATAAAATTTAGTAAAGCACATCAAAAGTTATGCTTAAAAAACTGCTGCATATAAATTTCACAATTTGCAAAAATGGGTGGTTTTTGCATGGGAACCTGCCATATTATATATTTTTGGAAAGGTTATGAAATGACCATTCTTGTGGATTAAGAATTTTCAAGATCTGACTTACCTATATAAAATTACAAGCAGTTTAAAAAATGGTCTGAATTTATATAACCTCAAATGGTCGGGTCTGTTCGCGATGAAAAAGCCGTGAAGAGGGATGCCATTTTCTTCAAAGGCGGTGTCTGTATAATCTTGACAAAAAGTCTGTAGGTAGTCTGTTTTTTACTCATCACTTATTTTTATAAGGACCTCTTAGGTGAGGTGCTGCGATCACGTTACACTGATAATCAACATTACACACTGTTCAGTTCACTTTTACACACTTGTATGGGATTTTTCAGTTCAAGTATGATTACACGAAAGTGTGTAATCATACTTGAACTGAAAAATCCCATACAAGTGTGTAAAAGTGAACTGATAAAAGTGTAATGCTGTTTACCAGTGTAGGAGAGATCCATAAACCATGTGGACACCTTAGGGGGGTTGGAATCACTCTATAAATGAGAGGAAGGCACCAACCACCTAAAGGTGGATTAAGTAAAGTTTTTTTTTAAAAGGTTTTATTGGAATTTGGGAAATATTGTGTAAAAATTGTGCACCCTCTTTCCCAAAAAGATTAATTATTTGTTGTTTTTGTTTATTAAAACAATTAATTTATTGTATTTTTCCTTATTTAAAATTTGGCTCCCAGACTTTTTTTTAACATTGAAATAATTGTGCTTTCCTTAATAAATTTGCAGAAATTTGAGCTTTTTACTGATTTTTACACAAAATATATGTTATTACTAAAAGCTGTAACTTTAACTTTATATTTTCAATACAAATAATATTCTCCAAATGGACTTAAAAATTACCGAGAGGCATTGAAATAGAAACCCTGTGATTGTATTTAAACTGCAGATCTCAATCAAATAGACAAATATGAAAATGTTCATTCTATAACCAAAACACACCACAATATGTTGATTTGGTTAAAATCCAAAATTAATAAAACTGACTTACAGTTGAGCATAAAACCAACCAATTACACATTTTTGTAGAAATTTTTATACTCAATGGGCTCAGAAACGTTTCTCAAAAGAGAATTCATCAAAACAATGATTTCAATAACAAAAACATTGCGGTTTTTGGGAAAGAGGGTGCATCATTTTCATACAAAATTTCCCAAATTCCAATAACTTTTTTCCTTTATTTCGAATCACTTAGGTGCTTCAGGAAAAATGTTCCCTGCATCATTTCCTATATCCTATCCACGTGGACTTAAAACAAAACAAAGTTAAAATAGGCGAAATTTCGTCCCGTCCCGACCAAAGATTTTCGTTTACCCCGCAAATGAACGGAGATGTTCCACACTTCCATATGTACATGGTAGTTTTCTTGCTACCTGCTGCCCTGTACCGAAAAGGACCTAATAAAAATAATTTTATGAAAAAAATGAGTTAAGTTTATAGAAAGTCAGAGGTCCAATCTATTAACCTTGTAAGAAAGGTGTTTTGATTACATATCCAACGAAAGGTCGCATGATAAATCCCGACAACGTTTTCATCATAATATCTGAGATCCGGCTTTCAAAAAGTGCATAAATAACACTTAAGTGCTTATAACTTTTGATAGGGTTATCAGATCTTCAATGTTTTGGACTCAGTAGAAATGTCTTTTAAATACGCTTCTAAAAATGTATAACATGACAGGTTTACTTACAAAAACAATCTTCCGGACTTTGGTCCAAATTGTCTTTTTATTGTAACTTTTGAAGTACTTAACTAAGCTTTATAATTTTTAATAGCGACTTATGGGTCCCCAAGAAGAATCAAATGATACCAAAACAGACAAAATCGGTTGAGCCAGTGCCGAGATAATTCACTGCATTTTTTATCGACATCCCACAGACACAGACATTTGCTAAGAATTTGATTCTGAGTCGATATGTATACGTGAAGGTGGGTCTACGAGGACTATTTAAGAAGTTATTTTCCCTAGTTATTTTATAGCCTTTCCACAGTGGGTGAGGAAGACAAAAAGCTCTCAGATAATGGCAAACCGAGGTTTCCCTTGCGGAGGATACCCATAGGGAATCTCATGCCAAATATCATTTTTTGTCCCTATTTTGGTTTATTGCTTCTAGGACCCGACCTTCAATGTGCCTATTTTCGACCTACCTTCTGATTGGTTGAAATCACGAAGCACGTGGCAAGCATGTCAAACTCGAATTTGTCGATGGTGATCTTATCCTTCAAATCAAAATCAAAATCAAATTATTCGCTCTACAGCATTGCCTTGGCGTTCCCGATTACGGGATTCCTACTCGAAACTAGGTGTCCGAAGGCTTGATTGTTGAGGCAATTGCAAACCTCTTTTTACACCTAAGCTTCCATCCATCCCGGGATTCGAACTGACGACCTTTGGATTGAGAGTCCAACTGGCTACCAGCGACTCCACCGGGACAGGACCCAGGGAGACGACTCCTACACCTGTATTGAGCTATCGACCTAACCTCTAGGTTAGACCGGGGCCAACATTTACTTCCCCATCCGACGGAAGGCGTGATCAGACAAATCTCGTCTCAAAATTTGCCACCGGGACCTTCTGGGATCGAACCCAGGCCGACTTCCTGGATTCGATTACTTAGCTTAGAGAAGGTAGTGTATCGTCATACGCTGGACCTTATCACCTTAGGGATGGCAACCTATGAAATGTTAACAATAAACATAACATGTAGCAAGTTAAGAAAAAGCCACTGAATCTGCTTTATGAATAAATCCCCGATACTCTTCATGGGTCATGGAAAAACATTATTTACTTTTACACTTTTTACGTTTACAAATACTCTTCAATTACGAAATCTAACATTACGTTAAGTCGAGTATGCCGTTACACTTGATGAAATTTTCCTGAACATCGTGATACTTCACACCTTATCGATAATTAAAAAAAGTTTAAAGAACGCATATTTCTTTTATCAGTGAAACTTCACGTACTAATCATTACCCCTTACAGATAATCACAACATTTCAAGCGATCATACGATAATTCCCATATGCTTTCATTTGTTTTTTTTTTTTACGTTTGTTCACATTTTTGTTTGGTATTTGCAGTTGGTTGAGGCTTGTGTTTGTTTGGATTCCGCTGCCCCCCTTATTTTGTTACTACCTTTAATATGTTTATTTCCGTTTTTTAATAAGTTGAGCGGGTCAGACTAAACCAATTAATTTCTAACCTCCCTCCAATTCCACCCTACACTTGTCCCGCGTCATTTACATCGCTAGAGCAACAACTGCCGCTAACCTGCTCCGCTAACACACTCACGCCAACAACACGAACACGATCGACGATGACGATGATTAGTAATGCGTTTCTTCTCTCTTTTCCTGCTGGCGCTGTCCCTCTTGGTCCCTTCTCGTTCCGATTCGTGGTGTCCGTCCACCCTGAATATAGACCGCCGGAGGTTGTCAATCCGCCCAGCAGACCGAGCGGTCCCTTTAAGCTGGACGAAAACGTGATCGCCGAGATCGAGTGTAACTGGGTTAAGGCCGAGCAGCACCGCAAGCTGGACTTGCCAAAGATTGACGTTTCGTTCATCTACGACTCGATCACGGTGATTCCGGTGCGGGGCGTGGCCTATCCGGAGGACAAGTTCCAGCAACTGCTAGCGCGCACGTTGCACCGGCCAATCAGTGCCCACTCGCGGGACTACGCGATGAGTCCACCGTCGCATCTGCGCTCGCCAGCTTACGGCGGCGGCGGATCGAACAAGCCAAAACCAACTGCAAAGTACGTGTGTGTCCATTTTGTAGCTAGATTGTCCGTAACGCGCGCGACCTTCTCCGCTCTGTGGCAGCTAGCAACCGTAGATGACGTTTGTGTTTTTTCCTTATTGCTCTTTTCTTTTTCAGCTTGGCTGACGCATTACCCAAACTGGACCCGAACCTGCTACGCATCATCCGCGGCATCGGAAGCGCCGACGTGTACACCGCTCACGCCGCCATCAACGAGCTGTCGGACATACTCGAGTCCCAGGAGAAGCAGGCCGTCCTGCGGGACTACGAAGAGATTTACATACAGAGTATACTGCAGCAGTTTAAGGTACGGGTAACAGGGAGGTCAGTGACGGCCTGGACGGAACCGACTAACGTCGAGTTCTTTTTCAGTACTTGCAACAGAAGCCGCTTGCGGAGTCGCTCGCCATGTATCAGCCGCTGCTACACAGCATCTACTCGTTCTTTGCGTCCAAAACGCTCGGCAAGAACCTCTCGGTGAACACCATCAAGAGTCTGATCGCCGTACTGCTGGGCCTGATGGCGGACAACAAGCTCGGCGGCAGCACGGACGACGCCCAGTTTACCAAGGTGGTGAACGGGATCTGTCTGAAGATACTGGACCGCACCAACTTTACCAACCTGAACTGGTGAGAGGAGAATAGCCACTTGGAGGTTTATGAATGTGATCACGTCTAACCCTTTTTTGTCTTTCAGTGCGTTGATCCGGCTGCTGAAGGAATCTTGCCAGACGAGTTGTTTGCCCAAGTTTACGGATCTGCTCATGAAGTGCATTTGGCGAAACGTTAAGGTAAGTTTGTTGTTCTGTTTTAGAATGTATGCGGTGTAGCTAAATGCCACCAATCGATAAGGACGTAGGACGATACAAACAAGCGCTGAAACGGCCTTCATTTTAAAGGATCGTGATCGCAACTATTTCTTTCCGGTAGAATAATACGCGGAAGTCCTACGAGAAGGTTCGCAAAGGGTTAGCGCAGCAAGCCAACATGTGTCGGGACGCCGTAAGATACCTTCTCATGGACTGGGGTGTTGAACACGTGGCAGCAGTTCTTCAACAAGCATCTCAACGACTATGTGCGCATGGAGAAGGCTTTGAAGCCCAACTTGGACCACCAAGTTCACGGCACCTGATCTGGAGTCAGTTAAAATGATAGATCAGACAACAACAGGGCTGCCGGCAAAGATCGGTTACCTGGTGAGCTCTTCAAATCTGTAGGAGAGCAGTTGGCGAAGATGATCCACTTGGTAATTTCTAATATCTGGGAGGAGCTAAACCCACTGGATGAGGATGGTTGGTGTCGTGTGCCCCATTTGCAAAAAGGTCGATAAGGTAGATTGCTTACACTTATGAATGCAGTCTATAAAATCCTCTGCCCTCTACACCTTACACCTTACGCACGGAGGTTCGTCCGACCAAGCGACCGACAGACCGACAGCGATCAGCTATGACAGATTATACACGAAAATGGACTTCCGGAAAAAAAACTGACCCAGCTGATCAACCGTATGGGGCGTTACAATAAGGTATCGGCCGATCCTGATAGCTGAAGAATCTACACCGACTTGAAGAAAGGCGTATTGAACGCGAAGCACATACGTCGGACGTAGGTCCTCTAAGGCTATGGCTATAAGCTAGAGAAGGTGAACGAGTACGTGTACTTGGATCGCTGGTAACTGCCGCCAACATCAGTAGAGAGATCCGCAACCGTATTCAAGCTTAAACATCGTACTTACTTTGGGTAATGAAAAAACCTCACTTCCGATTGATGCTATCATACCTAGATCCTTGCCTTGATCATGGATGATCGTAATCATTGATTAGACCGGCTGTTTTCTATATTACCGTGACCGGTGCGATGTGGCAAGAGGTAGAAGTTGCTACAAACGATCTACTGTGGAGTAGGAATCATGAATTGCACGCTATGCTCGGTTTATCAATTCCTCGCGTCATCTGTAATAGCAATTGGGACAAGATCTCATTTATGGTTGTTTTTTTGTTGTTTGTGTGATCTCGCAGCTGTGGTGTGGACTAAATTCGATGTTTTGTTTCGTCCTTCCAGGTTATCCCCGACCGCCTGCCGGACTTGGACTACGACGCGGTCCTGCTCGAGGTGCACGAGTTTATGCTGGCCCTGCCGAGCATATGGTGGCAGCAGCGGCCGTCGGACACCCCCCTCCGCACCGTGAAAACCATCATCCACAACATGACAAAGATCAAGGGCAACACGATTCTGCAGCACCTGAACAAGATCCCGAGCCACTCCGAGCTGAACACGTACATCCTGCGAATACTGAAAAATCTCAACAAAGAATCGTCGTCGGCGGCGACGGTGGCAACCGCGAACAACCAGCATGCCGCGGCCGTGGCCAACTCCAACAGTGAAAACAACAACACCCAGCATCGCCACGGCAGCCGGCCGGTGCACGAAACCCACGAGGAGGTGTCGAACATTTTCAAGCTGATTTCCAACACGGACACCAGCCAGGAGGGGCTGGCCAAGCTGCACGAGTTTAAGGTTTGTCCTTTTGGGAGGTAGTTGAAGCGTTATTTTTAATGTTGTCCTCATTCAGTCAAGGAACGCCGACGTGGACATTCTGCCCTTCCTGAAGGGAGCGAGCGTAAGCTTCCAAAAGTACATCATCGATGGGCTGGCGGAGCTGGACGCCAAGAATCAAGGACTCGGCGATGGAAATAACAAAGGTAATTTGGCTCACCTGGAAGTTGATATATGTTGTTCTTATCATGCTTATTGCTCTTCGACAGCCATGGCGGGAAATCGCGTTGCTGCTTCCACCATCAATCCGGACTACTGGATGGAGCGGCTAAACTCACTCATGGTAAGTGTTGCCTCGCTGCCAGGCAAGTTCTTGGAGAGGCTTGGCATGTGAAGAAAGAAGACGGGAAGATTTGAAGAATTGAAGATTGCGAAGTTTCATTTTTATTTGTTGTTTTTGAGTTTAACCAAATTTTGTTCAATAAAGTAGACTGCGGAGTTCTCAAGAAATGCGGTCAACAAAGGTTGCGCATTCTGGTCGTGGATAAAATATTGACAGCATTACCGACAGCAGTATTAAAATTCCAGACTTGGTTATCAGATGTTACAATTGTCCAAAATTTCTCAAGGAGCTGTAAGACTATGGCAATCAAACAAATTCGCACTTGTTTGTGTTTGACAGTTTGCCAAACTCGCAAGCAAAGCCAAATAAATGCAGGGTGACTTTTCTGCAAACAAACAAAGCAGGCTGTCACAAAGTTTGTTTGTTTGCGAGTTTGTTTGCCATAATCTAATAGCTAATTGAGGAAACAATTTTTAATTGTATTTTTCTATTTTCTCATTTTAATATCTGATTCGAGTTCTGCAACCAAGGGCCTGCTCTGATGAAATTATACCTTTACCTTTTTCACTCAGGAAAGGCTATAAAATCACCCGAAAAATAAACTTCCTTAGATTGAAGATTGAATAGATTGAATTTACATTTTCATTAGAAAAAAAAATCAGTAAATTTATCGAATTTCAACTAAACTCGTTCATTTTAAGCAAAAAGATGTTCGAAATTGGCAGAAAATGGAAATTCTGTCAAAATCTGGTGGGATATAAAAAGAGAATGCGTTACGTGATTTTCGAACCATCCCACATCCCACTTTGGTAACATCTATAAATTAGAAGGTTGACTTGAATAATTTGTTTGAATTAAATATGTTGTGCGTATTATTTTCAAGTTTCGGGAGACAAAGAATTGCGTCGGAAGTGGGAGATGTTTTGCAAAGTCGGTTTGCAACAAAATGTAGGCGACAGCTCCCGGAAACGAAACGAAACTATTGGCACTACGCCCCCCGGGGCATGGCCTTCCTCTAACGTGGGATTTCTGCTCCAGCGCCTCTGACGAGACAGGAGAAACCGGGACCGACGTTTTACTTCACCATCCGATAGAAGCTCAGTGGATAAGGCGGGAATCGAACCCGCGTCTCATAGCATCATCGGGATCGGCAGCCGAAGCCGCTACCCCTGCGCCACGAGACCCACCTCCCGGAAGTGCAGTACAAATTTTCATGACAAAGTACATCGTCTGGAAAACTAAATAAAGGGAGCCTTGCGTAATAGAGACGTGGCGTTACATCGTGCTGCCATCTGGTTTTTCTAAGTGCAAGAGTGGAAAAGTGCTGAGTCATCGTCTAAAAATAGACGGCGCCCTATATCGCCCAGCAAAATGAAGTCGATAAAGTAGTCGGTTTCGATGGAGAAAAAGTGGAAAACGTGGTCTAAAAATAGCGACGCCATCCCCCTATTATCGAGCTACAGCAAGAAGCTAAAATCTTACTGTATTCGGTGAATAATTACAAAAGGTTCGTCAGTTACAAAGTTTTATGAAAATATTAAAAGAAAAAGAAAATTAACAAATCACATTTTCTTTATACAGTACTTGTTCGGTTACTGGACTGAGAACGTAGCCCAATCACCGAATGCTGCTCACTAACTGGGCTGAACGAAAAATAACGAGAGGACCACCGATGCATATTATTTTCCTGATGAAATATGAAAATAAAATTTACTCAAAATTCTTTACAATGCTTACTTTTCATATTTTTGTAAACGTTTGAAAAAAGTTTTATTTTTTGAACATGATTTTTACAACAAGATTTAGAAGGCCGAATCCCGGAAGGCCGAAATTCAATTCCGAATTGCTCGAAAGGTAGAATTCTCATAAGGCAAATCTTTTGCTATTTTTCTATTGTTTTGCTATTATTATTTTTATAAACCATACTGCCGTTCTACGCATAATTGTCCCATGTTCAAAAAAGTGCAACTGAGAAAAACGCGATTGAAATTTTTTGATCGATTTCTGTATGTTCTACGCATAATTGCCCCGTGAGTTCTTATTCGTCCTATGTGTCCCCAATCGCCCCAGTTAGTAGTTTATCACTCTTAATTATGATGCTATTGCTATACAGTATGTAAACAAGACTTAATGCTTCGTATAACTGATGATTCCGTGAAAGAAAATACTTGGTGGGACAATTATGCGTAGAAGTGTAACGACGGGACAAACAGACTTGGTGTTGTTTTTGATGAGCTTCCGAACAAACTAATAGATTTTATAGGTTTTTCGAAAAGTATACGACAAACTAAACTTAAAAATGTCAAAAGGCAGGTCAATATCGTCAAAAAATGACATGGGACAATTATGCTTAGAACGGCAGCATAGTTATGTAACAAAAATTGGTTTCGAAATAAAGAAGGCATATCTTTCTTGCATTGCTGCTGGCAATTTTTATTTTAAATTTTCTATTTACTTGCCGCAAAAAAATCAATTTCAATAATTTGAATTCATTTTAGTATTTTATGGCGAATGATCAAATTTCGATTATCGTCACCATAATTCAATAAACAACAAGATTTAAACACTTTTGAAATGCTTTAATTCATTCTACTCTACTCACTTGTATGCTTGGTAACAATATGATCGGTAAAAATAAACAGGTTGTACTCATTATGTACTTATTTCGCTTAAAATTACAAAAAAAAAAGAACAAAGTATGTTAGTTTACTATATCTTTGAACATCATAATCAATGAAAATCGTGAAAATATGAACAAAATTCTGAATTCCACAATCATTCTGCATTTCGAAACATTTGGCCTTTTAAGACGTTTTGCCTTCTGAGCAAAAGACAAAATTCAGCCTTTTGAGTTTCGGCCTTTTGAGGCAATCCCCAATTTACCCCTTGGTTATTTCGGTTTGTTTTGGTGTTTTGACGCCCCTCCCCTTCCCCCTAACTGCGTAACGTAATAAAAGAACGCTGCCTTATCGAGCGCCCAGTTAAAAAGCAGCTTAGTTATAAAACGCCCAGTTACCGAACAACTAGTGTACAATAATTACATTATTTATCGAATACAATACTCGCTACTTCTGACGAGTTGCATTGAAGAATTCGAACGGTTCGCGTCGCGGTAAACAAGCCGGATTTTCGTTGCCGTTTCCGTCTTTGTTCCCCCCCCCGATTGTGTGTGTATTTCGACCCGGGTGATTTCGGGATGTTTGACAGTTGCATTGAAGAATTTGAACGGTTCGCGTCGCGGTAAACAAGCCGGATTTTCGTTGCAGTTTCCGTCTTTGTTTCCCCCCGATTGTGTGTGTATTTCGACCCGGGTGATTTCGGGATGTTTGACAGTTGCTTTGGAGAATTTGAACGGTTCGCGTCGCGGTAAACAAGCCGGATTTTCGTTGCCGTTTCCGTCTTTTTTCCCCCCGATTGTGTGTGTTTTTCGGTCCGAGCGGTTTCGCGTTTTCGCATTTTATTTGGTTTTATCTTTCCACAGCCGGCTGTCTAAGATTGATTCATTTATGCTAAACTCAACACCAAATAATCGGGAATAATCTCATCCGCATCCTTCGACTGTTTGCCTTGAGAATGCATAATACATCACATCATTAAACAAAATTTATTGATTATTGGGTCGCATCATCATCCTTTATGATGAATCCTGGCCATTACCCTTTCCCACTAACAAAATCCCAAGTAGCAGTAGTTTTCCGGCACACGTGGGGGTGTGGATATCGTATAGAACCCACCCTTTGTAGCAGCCTGTGCTAACTAACATTCCCGTCCCGTTCCCTCGAGATCTACAAACTGACATGGCGGGCGCCGTTGGTGGCTAATGACTGTTACCTATTAGCTTCAGATCTAGTTTTAATGATCTTGATGTTTAATCTTTTCAACGCATTCATACATGCTGTTGATAAGGGAAACACCATTAGATCGTTTAAGCGTATGGTCAGTTGTATCAATAGGATATTACGGTCCTGTTCAGCAACGGAGAAGGACAACCATGGGTGATCTCTCATGCTCATGCTCATGCTCATGCTCAATACAATACTCGCTACTTCTGACGAACCGGAAAATGGTTCCGCTATGACAGTTCAAAAACGTTCCGCGATTTATCTGGCAATCTGGCAAGTGCCCAGTCAAATCAATCCGAATTCTGAAACGGAATCTAATTAGAATCGTATACAAATTCCGTTTCAAACGCAATTAGATTCCGTTTCAGAATTCGGATTGAGTTAACTGGGTGGAAGCTACTTTCTAGACCCATCTATACTGCCCCTGATCGCATAATTGTGCCATATGCATCTTCATCATTTTAGAGTTATTGATGTAGTTTGGTTCAAAATCGTGTGATCTTTCAAAAGAGCCTACAACATCCAGTACTTGGTTCTAGAAATCAGGAGGAAATCCTGTTTTTTTTTGCGAAAACTTTACACGTAGCCTTATGTGTGGGACAAACTTCAAATGCGTTTTTCTCAGCTTGCTGTTTTTCTAATGGGATATTTATGTGAACATGGGCAGTATACGTATACAAATCGACTCAAGGAGGTATTAGACTATGACAAACAAACTCGCACTTTTTGACAATTTGACAGTATGCCGGCATTTCTTTGCAGGAGCCTGCATGAATTTCGCTTTGTTAGCTAGTTTGGCGAACTGTCAAACATGAAAAAGTGCTAGTTTGTATCATAGTCTAATGCTTCATTTAGAAGCAAATTCTGAGTAAATGTGTTTTTTCTGATTTTTGTTTACATTATTTACTTATTCTCGACTGGTGTGACCAAATTAGTTGAAACTTGGAGCGTTTGTTTAGCGATAGTATACGAAACCATTGCTTGAAAAAGTTTGACTCTATCGTACGGAATTATTGATAAATATCGTTCATATTTATTAGTAAATATTTACCATCAAACTTCAATAATCGATTTTCTCGAAAAGTACTAAATGGTCGTTGTCACAAGATAGCACATAACAGGCGATGTATAAATGAAGATGGGTCTATTTGGTCTAATTCATTCTTGGAGTGATTTTAATTGCCTTTCCTCAGTGCGGAAGGCAAAATTTGTTGTTAATTACATATATACCAGTTAATTTGTCTTGCAATCATCAGTTTTAAAACAATCGAAGTTTCCATTTCCAACCATAAAAGATGCGTAACCAATAATAACCGATTCCTTCCAGACTAAAACCAACCCAGGTCAGCCGAACAGCGCCACGGTCAACGGTCAGTACTCGGACAACAAAATCACGGACGAAAACCTTAACGTGAACCAGCTGCAGCAGCCGAAGGTGAACCTGCTGCGGAAGGAGGTCGGCGGTGGTCTCGGCTCGGGCCTGACGGTTCCCATGGGCGGGGGAGGGGTCGGCGGCGTCGGCGGTGGTAACTCCGGCAGCATCTCGATGCACCGAAGAGAGCTGTTGGCACAAAAACTCGAACAGATTAAGCAGCAAAAGTGAGCGGGCTTCACTGCTGGACGGTTTGTGTGTGAGTGAAATTGTGCGAGGTACTAGAAAAAGAAACTACAGGAAGCGGAGAGTGAACCAGGTTGAACAAGATGATCAACTTGCTTTAAATCAATTTCTTGCTGGTCCTAAAAAAAAGAACAACATCCAGTGTAAGTCGCGGTTGAACTTGAACTTTTTTTTTCTGTTCTAGATTTTGTAAGTAGGTCACGACACGCAAAACGCACTTAATCAACCAACCAACCAACAGTTTGCAGTTTGGGACGATTGTTACTATTGTTCCCACGCGCTTGTTTTAGTGTAGAGACTGTCTGTTTTATGCTTTGACAGTATTGTTTTATTGTACCAAGACTATTAAAAATAGGCTGATTAAGATGATGATGATCTACAAGAGATGGCCTTAGAAGCAACAAAACAAAAAAGAAAACACGAACCGATATTCCAATCTGTTACTTGCTTGCACTTGAACTTATTTATGTTTCTTTTTAGTAACCAATTAATAAACACCAGAACACATACAGCTAATCAGTAACTATACCACATATAGCAATGAATCACCGTAATAAATCCTAATTCTAAAGACACGTTACACGACAACAACTACAACACGCTACCCAGAAGCTGGCATGCCAAGTTTTGTGATTGTTTCTCTTACCAATTTGACTGTTTTGAAATCGGAGAAAAAGAGGTAAATTTTTAATCGATAAGCACTGATGTTAAGTTACGTTCCTGGCTGAAATAATGAGCGCGCACGCGCTGAGCTGCAGCAGTTACTGTTCAAATTTGATCACATTTAGACTGATGCAAAAGCATACCATTTCGAATAGTTACGTTTATTGATTACGGCAGAGAGAAAACACACAAAACACATCCATTTAGTATTATTCGAATCTCTTAAAAAACACAGAACCTATCGTTTTCGTCCGTTCGTAAACAACCGATAATAAGGCGCAAGTTTTTACAACTTTACTGTTGACACGTTTTACTTTGTTTTGCTAATCGTTCCAAGCTTTCGTTAATCAATCATATCACGAATTTATACCTTACTATTTCTCTTTGAGTACGTTGAGTTTTCCGTTTGTAGTTGAAAAAAGCGAATCACACAAAGGCACATGCTTCAAAAATAGTAACTGCTAAATATTTAAATAATAACACTGACAAACAAAAAAAAAAACAAGAAGCAAACTCACACACTCTGCAAATACTACAATAGTCAAAGTTGGGAAAAGGAAAATGACTCAAAAGTATGTGTACACTAGTGGCGGCGTCCATGCCCAGTTAGGTGTGTGTGATCGAAAAGAATTTATACTCAATCGCGTTTGACTTTTTCCTCCATCTTCTCATAGGCGTCATAGTTCGAGGGGGAGGTCATCATTCAAATTGCCTTTTTCTTGTTTTATCTTTGTTTGCTTGAGAACCTTTCTTTTTGTAGAAAAAAAAAAACACCGTCTTTAATTTACTGTTTCTGACTTGTTAATGGTTTGTGAAATCCCCCCTTGAACAACAAATTAAAACAGACTCAGAATCAAATATATGAACATATATATTTATTATTGCAAAACATTCATGTTGAATATGTAAACTGATTTAGTAACGAAAATGTAATAAAAGCTATACTAATATCACAAAGTTGAAGTTTTGCTTTGGTCTGTGAAATTCCCTCGGGAGTAAGAAATGTTTTCTTTTTCCCTCTCTTCCATATGTCTTTAAGAAAAGTTTAAAAAAAATCGGGTTTTGAGAGGTGCTTTAGTCGAGAAGCCGGGACCGGGGTAGAGAAAGGTTCAATGTACTTCTAGAAGAAGTTTTCATAAAATTTTGAAAGGTTTAAAAAGTTAGTTAACTATAATTAAGAAAACCTTGATGAATAGCATTATTTTCCTATTCTCAAATTTTCAAGATTTTTCCATTGAAAATTATTTCAAATCGGAAAACGGAATGCATTTTCCGATTCTTCTGACAATTTTTCACTAGGAGAAGGTAAACGAAGTTTGTAATAATAGGTCCTTTTAGGTGCTGTGACCAGGTTGGGACCGAGGATCAGTAAAACAATATATAATAACAAAAAAAAAAAAAACTTAAATTCCATACTTGGAGATCATGTAACTGACGAGGGTTACTTGGTCCAAGCGGGTCTTGCAGGTCTTGAACCTGCCGATGTACTCGGAGAAAATCCCCCACAGCTCAGCCGAACTGTAGAGTACCTCCCCGGTACCTTCTCCGTTGTTCCACCGTCTCGGGGGCCACCTTGGCTGCTTCCTGCGGGTCGGGATACTAATTCATTGGCAGATCTGATTCTAGTTGTAATGTACGACAATACTATTGACGGACGTGACAGGACGAGGGCCCAGTTTAGAGGTTTCGACATCAACGATGTGCGGCTGGATCACCCTCTCAAAAAAAAAAAAAAAAAAAACTACGATGGAAAAAAAATGACAAAAATGACTGGTCGGACAAAATTTAACCACACTTTTTTTCGTGTACACGTACACGCAATACATGCGCACGTAGATAACTCTATGAGCTTGGTTGGACGTAACAGGAGCTGGCTCTCCGCTTTAATTGGGATTGAACTTGTAAAAAGACATTTTAATTTAAATTAATACGACTTTTGAGGCATATGGCCACTTATCTAATTATTATCAATATGAATATCTTTGGGGGTAGGTAACATTAGTTGGGATTTGGGCTCAGTAAGTTCACCGAAATAAGTTCCTGAATGGTGTTGTTTATTATATTAACGTGACTAACCAGTTCCTGAATGAACTAGGTTTAAAAAGAGGTTTGAGTGCTTCGAGTATAAATTTTACCATGTATCGTGAAATTAAAAAGAGAGATGTGAGCCGGTAACAATGGAGTGCAACTTTCGCAGCTGTCATGGTAAACTTTACAGAAGCTTCATAGAGAGTTTAACTCCATGTTGCACTTTTAATTTCTCGATAGAGACCGCCGAGACCTGTGAGTTGTAGAGTGGTTTTGAATAATCTTTTTGCTAATTCGTAATATTTCGGAATAAAAACCTTAGCACAATCGCTACATTGGAGTTACAGATTTATTTAAATAGTTTAATGCAAAACAACATTCAACATACACAGTATTGGTGCAGAAGTAACGACTAGGAGCATTTATGCTTCATTATCTTTGTCATCGTCGTCATCATCTTCATCTACCGGAGTTCCAAATCGCGTTGAGATCGATGCCAACCTAGGGAGCAGACAGATAGGTTAACATACTATCAACACATTAAAATAGTATAAATAACCTCATCGCAGCTTTGAATCTGGCAGATGCCTTCTGTTTCGCGAGTTTTTTCTTCCACTGAAAATGAGGGAGAATTATTTAATGTGTATGTTACTAAAAGTTGGCTTGATTTTACGTTTGCGTCCCGCGACGGTAGTTGCTTGAGGAATTCCTGCATCTCGGATTTTTGCGGATCAGCGATAGCCAACACAGAGATGCAACCGTCAACCGTGCCGAGAACCAGACTCTTTCCGTCGGTCGTGCTCTTTATTGAAGTTAGCTCCGCCTGCATTCTGTAGTTGGCAATCATTTCAGTGTCACTGGTTCGAAAAACCCTCAGAGTCTTCCTGCCGCTGTGATAGTACAGCACGTACTCGTCGTTTTCGGTGAACATGCAGATCACCGTGAAGACCCCTTCGGCCACCTTCGGAATGAAGGTTTTGACCGTAGATCCCTTCTTGAGCTCGAGAAGTTCCAAGCCACCCCGAGAGGGAGCGTAAAGTCCAAACTTGCCGTCCTTGGTGCTGGTTCCGCCCCACTTTGGGATGGATCGGACGTGCTTCCTGATCTTAATGTCCATAATGCTTCCCTTCTCGTTGGTGATGACCGCTACTTGGGATGGCTTGTTCTGCAGTGGAAGCAAGGAAACCATTTCCTTTATATTGCACCCTTTGAGGGAAATCTTGTGCTCGTGCATTCCATTGTTCGCGTTGTAAACCCAAATCGAATCTTTGTTATTTTTGTCAATCGAAGCACATACAATATGCTGACCGTCGACCGTGACCACAGCGCACCGGAACGGAAGTCCCGGCACCAACCGTACGGGGTAGTCGAAATTAAAAACCGTCTGTCCATCCGGAATGCCTCGTACTATGGCGTGTGCCAGCAGCTTCTGCTCGTCACCGGGGGCCGCCATAGAAGCCGAAGCATTGGGACAGGAAACGGCCAGAAATTTCTCTCCGTTTTCCAAAAAGTTGATCTGCATGCAGCCCGGTTGCGAATCACGCGAAAGCACCTGCTCGGTTACCCGGTTCCAGATTAGAATTTTGCCCGTCTCCGACGAAACTATGTATCTTCCGTCGGGAGTTACAATGGCATGGGTTACAATGGCCCCGAGGGGACTGTCGGCTAGCTTCGAGAGCAGCCGACCCGTTCGTATCTCCCAGACGCCTACGCATCCTCTGGTGACGGTTACCGCCAGCTCGCCGTTCTCCGAGAGACTGATACTATCAATTTGAAGTTCGTGCCGATCAATTACGTGAACCTGTTCAAAAATGTTGTTTATGTTCCAAATTTTCACGGAGCGATCAATGCTCGACGTGATCACGCTGTTCCATGTACCTAACGGAGAAGGAAAATAATAAGGTTGGTTGATCATCATATCGTTGAACTTTTGTGAACAACCATGCGTTTCCTTCAAAACATATTGCTCTTGAGAAATCATGCGAACGCTTGGTACTTATATCTGGGATCTGGGTGATTTATGAAAATCAATGCAATTTTCTTCCAAGTGATTATGAAGATGAGCTCCCCACCCCCTCCACCTTTAACATGGGCAGGCACTGTCACAAACTGTTGAAATCCTCCCCTCTTCCTAAGCATTGGTGTATTTTTGGTGTAAGTTTGGAAGAGACGCATGGTTCCTCAGGTTGTAGGTAATTTATTGATTTATTATAGGGGAAAGTGGGGCAAGTGTAACAAGCTAAGGAAATGCTCGTTATAACCCATTAAAAAGTTAAAAAAATCTGTCGGATTTTATTATAATCATCTTATTCTAGGTCTTGACTAAGACTTTGTTTAAACAAGTTTTTTAAAAATCCTGTTTTTTAATGTAAAAATTGATTTTAAAATTTTTGATTTTCCGTACGTTCTACTCAACTAGTGGGGCAAGACGAGCAACCCGTTGGGGCAAGAGGAACAATGCATGAAAAAATATGGTAATTTGCTAACAATTGAACTGTTATCACTTAGATACATCAGATCAGAATGTATTTGAATGGTTTCTTCCATTTTTAGATTAAATAATAATATTTTACTAAAAATTTTATCGTTTTTACGAAAAAAATTACTACTTCGATGATAAATAGTAAATTTTCATAATATCACTATACTTTGTATGTACAATTTTTTTAAACGATTGTTTATCAGTTTTTAAGTACTTTCATGTATTTATTTCCCAATAACATATGTTGTTGCAGCAATTCGTAATTTTTTCCATACTAAATACCATATGGTACACTTGCCCCACCTGAACAAGATTTTTTAAAAGCTCTCAACAAAAATAACCAAAAGTTAAATCATACTTTGTAATAGGTGCATGTCATTTGTAGGGACACTACTGATCTAGGAAAAATAGCATTTTGATAAAATGAGCCTTAAAACGAACCCGAAGCCTTATTTTGTACTTTCCAAATATTATAAGGAAACAAAGGTTCACCCAAACGAAAAATATATCTCAAAATCTGCAACAGTGAATTTGCTGCAGAAAATGTTATATTTTATTACATTTTTTGCAGCAAGCCCATAGATCATTTTTGCCCGCGTGTAAACACGTCAGCGATCTGCAGTTCTCACCAACACATAGGGTATTTTAACCATTAGTGGACCCCCTAGTAGAGCCGAAGCATATTTTTCACAAATTTTCAATATTTTAAGCACTTTTTCATAACCCTTTGAACAAAATAATGGAATCTGGAGTGTTTTGAACAATTTTGAGTATTTGTTTCATCAGTTTTTTGTTTTTGAGCAGAAAAATAGCCATTTGAAAAAAAAGTTTTTTTGCCTGTTATGGACCTTTTCCTATAGTGGACCCGGGTCCATAATCCGATTATGGACCCGGGTCCACTATAGGAAAACTGTTATTTTTATACCTAATTTAATCGATATTTGATGTTTTGATACATTGTGTAGGTCTAATGATAGACATAATGAATAAAAGATGGATTTTGCTCACTTTTCATCATGAACAAATATGTTTTGATAACAAATTTGGCATTAAACAACAAAAAAACCAAACAGACATTTAAACACATTTATTTCCGAAAAAGATCAGAGAAAACGTTTCAAAAACCACTGTAAACATAAAACAATTTAAAAAAAGTAATTTTGATGCACATTTTTTCATATAAAATACATAAATGGTTGACCAGAACTAAACAATAGATTTTTTTACAGTTGCTGATAAAACCACGCATGTTTATTTAAAAAAATGTTTTGTAATTGATTTATTATTATAAAATATCATTTCAAACTGCAACTATGATGCTTCAGTTAAGTACCATTAACTAAAGTTTTGATTAATTATAAATTCTTTCGGCTTCAGCATATTTGGTACTTTTAACATAAAAACATCTATATTTATACTCATAATTGAAAAAAATATGCGTTTAGGTTGCTTACAACAAGCATTTATTGTATATTTAAGACAAACTTTTGCTTAAATACACAGTTTTCTTTATTTTTGTAAGTTAAATTAACAGGGGTCCACTTTTGGAAAAGTTTAGATTTTCGTTGTCCTATATTGGACCCCCCTAATTTTTGCTCGAAAATGAGCAGTTCTTCGCTTTATTTTAGAAAAGTTTCTTAAACTTACATTATTTCGACCTGCTGAAGTTGAATAATCAGTCAAAAAATGATTGGATAGTTAATTCAATCATTAAATATAAATCCAGTTTTGTTGTGAAAATGCTAGTGGCCATGGCTGATTTCAGATGTCGAACTCAAAACACTTATTTTGGCTGAAAGGACACGTCAATGTCAGCCAACATTGTTTTAAATTATGCAGAACATGCCAAATAAAAGATTTGTAGACAAAAACACGCTTGAAATTGTGATTTTATTGATTTTTTCATCAAAAACACTTCAGAGGGTCCACTATAGGAAAGGGGTCCACTAATGGATAACGTACCCTAGAATGCTGGCGCGTCCCCGAGCAACAATCTAGAGAGAGAACATTATGTTCGCGCTCTGTCCCTCACCATTCATCAAGCGTCCATGTCGCGGTGGTAGCGTGTCGGATCAGCAACCTAGAAGTTGATGGTTCAATCCTCGTTCTGTTAAGGTTTTTTTTCTGCAATACAATCAATCTGCCTTCGATAATGTCGATAATTGTCGGTAACGGGCAAAAATGTCATACCCCTATTTCGCAAAAAATGCATGAGGACAGTTTTCATGCAGATTCTGATATACTTTCATGCTGCCATGCATCAAAATCATGCGACCGCCGGTTGGGTGTTTCGAAAAAAACTTCATTAAATCTTATGCCCCGTGGCGTTTACGTCATTTTGGCGGTTATGTGGTAGTAGAATCAGCTAATTGCATTGCTAGCAACAATTCCTCATACTGGAAATAATCAAAATTGTACAAATTACGGCCGTAGGAGCGATTGTTCCTCTTGCCCCATATGGTCGTCTTGCCCCACCTTCCCCTATTAAGAAAATAATGTGAGTTTGTAAACAAAATGTGTATCCTGCTTACATAGGGGAATGTTTACATTAGGAGTGAAGAAAATTCAATGATTTTCGTTTTTAACTCTTGTACCTACCTATAGTTAATGCCTCAAGTTGCATTATTCTTCCAAAGTGAGCATCGAGTACCTTCATGAGTTGTTTGGTCTTTACACTCCAAACATAGAGATTTTTCCTGAAACATAAAACTTTCAATGCAATTTTTCCTACGTCAAAACAAGAAAGTGGGACGTTACCTAACCCCAGCCACAGCATAATCCACCTTGGAGCTGATCATCACCGAGTTGGATTGGGTCAGTTTGGTCGATATGTTGCGCACACTATGCGGTAATGCAAGATATATGGCCTCCTCAGAGATGGGATCTTCCGGGTCAAAGTCCCAAACGACAAACCCGTTGGCCGTGCTGGCCAGCAGGAAGCGATCGTTTTGATCCATCTTGAGCTGAAGGGCCGTCTCCTTGACATCATTCTCATAGCGTGGTAAATCGCGCACGTGGCGCCACTCCGCCCCGACCACCACGTCGTTCTCGACGGTTTCGTGGTACTCAAACTCGCTGACCTGTTTGCGAAGGGAGAAGAAATTTGGTGAAATTCGATTTTCCCAACACACTTGTCTAGCAAACCTGATAAAGATCTTCCTGGTGGCAACAGTACATTCGCGAACGATCCTTTTTCATGGTTATTACGCTGTGCATGTTAACAGTTGGAATCGTCAGGCCTTCTCTGCTGGTGAAGAGTAAGAGTCGCGTTTCGTTGATTTGTCCCGACCACAGGACGGCAAAGAAGTTGGTAAACGACGTAAATTCCATGACTAGAAACAAAATACAATATGGGAGTTAATTTATTTAAAAAAAACGACTCCGTTTCTTTTATGGAGATGCTTGATGTCTGGTGTTTTTTGGGGAGAGTGCTCAGTTTTGGTCTAATTATTATTATTTTAAGTTTTTTTTTATATTTAACTTGTTATATTTTGAACATAAACATACAGGTTTTATGTGAAATTGCTGTAACTTATAGAACATCAAAAGTTTGGATGAAAAAGAAACAATTTGCTTAAGATTTCTTCAAAATGTTGAAAAGGGGATCAAACTACCCCTAACATTTTGAAACAGCCGGTTTAAAATATTTTTTTCAAGCGCTTGGAATCAATCGAAGAGTTCTTCTGATGAAATACCCTTATCAGCCAAACATAGTTAAATGATTAAGCTTTCAATTCATGGGAAAAGTTCATAGTTTTGTGAGAAATTAAGAGAATTATGTGCGGTACAAAAAAGGGGATCATGTCTCCCCACTCTCCCCTATATTGTAGTACAAAGTTTTTTCTGTCGCACAAATTATTATGCAAAGACAAATTGAAGACTTCACAGTACAACTCCAAAACGTTCTAGCAAAGCATAATCACAAGATGAATTTCGTGGAAAATAAAAGCAACAACTTTTCTAAGCGTCAAGAGCTATACTTACACAACAGCTCCCACTCGTCGGTAATGTCCGGCAGCTGATGCTTCTCGATGAGCGCTCCTCGCATATCATAAAACGCATAGCGCAGCTTGTTATGCAAAAAGAGATTTTTGTTCAGCAGAAACAGTCCTGTGATGGGTTCCGTCTCTTCAAAGGGGTTATCAATGATGGCAAATTCACTGGACAGCATGTTCAGTAGCACACTTTGGCTGTTGTTGGTGTACGCGGCTGCCCTGTAACGATATTGAACAAGTTCAAATGTTTGGTTTGTGGGGGAGGAAAGGTGGTGAGTTGCTTCTCAGGGTCACCATTTGTTGTCTGGACTAAGGACCAATTGTTGCATGATTCCTTCTACGCCCGGATTCACATCACGTGTCAAATCGGAGGTGGACAAATCCCAAGTGATAAATCGGGTCGAAATTGACACCATATAGCGGTAGTCGCTGGTGAGACAGAAGCCAAAAACAGCAAATTGATGTCCTTCGAGGGAGTACTGTGGGTGGGAGAGGGGAAAAACGTTTAAGGGGGAAATCCGAATGCCAGAAGATAGCACATTTTGATAACAGCTCGGATTACCTTGAGTGGACCGCCCGGGGTGTGCAGACAGTGGTTTAGCGGGATTAGGGCTGAATCTTTCGGTCCCGATTTGTCGCAAGCTTCCAGGAGCATTTTTATGTTGGGATTACCGCCGATTTCCGGCAGTAAACGACCTACCAACTGCGCAGCCAGCATATTTGGGTAAACACCCAGAATGGCCCCGCCCAGTCTAAGGGCGTCAGCGACCAACATCAGCTCCCGTCTGGCGTCTTTGTCATCGATATTTATCGAAGCGTCCTCGAAATCTGCCAGCACAGCCTGCAGTGGACAGCTGGATAGTTTGGCGTGAAGCCAGTCGTAGTTGAAGAGCACGTTTCGGAAGAGATCTGTGAAGCGTCGCGAGCGAACCAGATGGAACGGAAGCTCGCCAAACTGAAAGGGGTAAGCTAGTTATAGACCGTATTCAGCTCAGCCTCAAATCAATCATTCAATCATCATTTATTCTCAGCAATAAAAAAAATCTGGACTGCGGAGTCGGGTAAGCTTTTCAAGATTTAGCGACTTTGATTTCAACTTAGATTCCAGCTGTTGGAGATCTGGTTAAATAAATTTCGAATCCCACAGCAAATCACATACACAGATGTTGACTCTACTCCGGCATTTAATAATTTGCGACACCGGCTACGACTTCGGGTTCGCAAGAAGTATCCGACTCGGCAGCCCTAACGAAATGTCCACACTAACCTTTCTCAAATTGTACCGCGTAACTTTTCCTTCTTTATTGATAAATACTAACGGCTGAATTGGAACCTTTCTGTCGGCGATACCTTCCTTATCCGTCAACCCGAACCGGTGCCGCTGAATTTCGGTGTACTTGAACGGCTTCGGTTTGCCGCCCCAGATGCCGAGATAGTAATCGGCAATCATCGAGTGGAAGTAAATGGCCATATTCATGTTCTTGAAGTAGCGCTCCTTGGCCGTATCCCGGAACTGTCTGTGGTACCAGTTCATAACGTTGACTCCGTCGGCTTCTCGTTCACTCAAATAGTTCGGAAGATCATTCCGGATACGGGTCCACAGCAGAGGTGGAATTCGCCGCACCGGAGGCAAATGGTACTGGTAGACGTCGTCCAGCACGCGATCATCAAGGGAAATCAAATCTTCCAACTCGCTCTCCGACAGACCCGACTTGGCCGCAGTTATGTAGGCCAACGCGTGGAACACCAGGATGCGACCGTGCTGCTTCTCGATTCGTTCAAACAACATCATAATACTGTCCATGACCGTTGAAGCCAGGTGTGTGTCCTGCGGTCGAGTGTAGCTTCTCCAACGGCAAATTTCCGCAAATACCAACTTTACAAAAATCGGCAGAGAACATTTGCCAATTGCATTCGCTACCAATCGCCACTGGTAGTTGGAAAGATCGCGACAGGCGGTCGCCATCCACATCTTAATCACGTTCATCGCTAGATCTTCGCCTAACGCGGTAACCTCGATGAAGTTACCTTCCACGTCAATCATACGGCGCAGCAGATGATACTCCTGGGATACGACCGGGTTGGATTCTTCAGCGGCGCATGACACGATGATCTGGAAGGAAGGTTAAATCAGTTCATTCTCATTTGGAATAGCAAAGATAAAGACGAAACAATCTAGAACCTTGCAGAACGGTGGTAGCCTGGTTGGTAGCCACGACACTTTTCCAGAATCTTGAGCTCCGGTCAGCTGATCAACTGAATCCAGAAACAGTAGTAAAGGCTGCTGCTTACTTGCGTAAGTGAGCAGTTGCTTGAAATGTGCCGTCAACGGAACAAGATCGTCCGGAATTTGGTCAAATGGTAGCATAAAATTGTACGAGATCTGAAAGCAAAGCGAATCGTGTAGTAGCCCTGATCAAAACTAGGAAAGTTTATTTTACGAGCCTGCTGACAGATCGAGATCAACGTGGGAGTCAGTGTGCTCGAGTCCGGAGTGGTTCCCAGGAAGCGAATGATGCTGATCGGTCGAACCTTGGCGAACCAATCTGTCGATGTTAGGGCGGCACTCTTGGCCAACAGTGAAGTCTTGCCACATCCGCCCTCGCCGTACAGAACCAACGGCTTATCGCTCAGCCCGAGCATGTAATTCTCTATGCGTTCCAGTTGCTCTTCACGCCCATAAAATACCTTGACCGAGTTGTTACAAGCGTGCAGGTGCTGCAATATCTCCGTTACTATCTGCCCCTGGGCACTGGAATCTTCTTTGCGCATGGCTCGATCGACCAGCTTCACAATGTTCTTGTAAAAGTGCGTAATAAAGTGGTTCAGATATTCTTCATGTGTTTCCACGTCCAGGCCTTCGCGACCGATCCATTCTATAGTATATTTTTGTAAATTGGAGACTTCGATCCGATTCGGCACGCGCACGTCGCGCAGATCAGCCAGAAGTTTACAAGCTTCCGTGTCTAAACTACGGTTCAGAATATCTACGTATAGTGAAGCCTTCTTTAGGTTTTGCAAATTTATGTTATTTATGTAGCGTAGGTACGCAATACAGTGATTCTTTGTATTTTTTACGTTGAGAACACCGTTTATGACCTCTCGTTCAGTTACTGAAATGTTTGAAGGGAAATTTATGGTATGGTTTAAAGTTAGTTACACTTCAATCTTACCAGACATGAAGTAGTTGTGCATTTGATCTTTGTCCAGTTTCCCCTGGGCATGGCAGGAGGCAGCACCTTTACGGAACAGCTTCTGCATTTTGGTCAAGGTATCCCACCAAACAGCTTGATCTTCTGCTTGAAGTTTTGGTACGCGCTAAATATGTTAAGTTACATTTCGTTATTTGTATTACAAAGTAATACTATTTGTTTGATTACCTTATTGTTGAAATTAGTAAGAATCGATGAAATCGGCTGCAATATTGAGATCGGTGGGACAGCGTTGCTATCCTTTTTGTACCACATGTCCAGCAAAGTAACGTCAATACCCATGGCGGCAAGATCATCACTGAAAGTACAGATCAGGTTGAAACTCTTCACAGTTTACTCAAAACAAATACCAACCGAATCAGTTGCAGTTCTGAGGAGAGGATGTACGTCGGAATCGGACGGTAGCCATATTTCTGACCAAGAAATACCACAAAGTTGGGGCCCATGCTGAGGCGTTGACAATTTTTGATTTCACGCATGCACAGTTCCGTCGTCATGTGATCGTCCGTAGCTTCGTCTCGGACACCCCACCGCATGTCGACGACCTGGACAGGGAGAGGTTAGTTTGTAGCATTGAATGATTGATCATTGGAATCCATTGTTTTAATTTAATTTTAAAAACACTCTGATTGTGAACCACCCTAGTATTCAAAGTGCAAATGTTCGCAAATGTTATCAAAAGACATCCATGTGAACAATTGTTGGGTAAGAAATCGATAGATTTATCCAATGAGACCTGAATTTTGAAGATTTGACAATCGTATCTAAAGGTATTAGTAGTAAAGTTATGTTGATAGAAGATCAAATTAAAAAGTTCATTTTTTGCGTCATTTCATAGCGTCATTGAGGAGGAACCCAAAAGGGTCTACTTGTGAGAAACATCTCATAACAATCCATAATAAGACCCAAAGCTACATCATGCATCATAACTTATGATTCACAAGTATTCTACTGCAATCTTTATTGCGTTGCCATTGGCAACGTTGTCGTTGTTGTTGCGACAAATATCAAAGTAGCTTGGACGGAAATAAGTGGTCCGCACAATTGTCTCAGTCGTCTGGCGCTATTTTTACCACCCAACGAACGGGATAGTCACGTGTGAGGGGTGAGAAGGGTGCGGAGTTAAACAGCCTGTTTTGCATGCCAGTCTGATGTTAACAGGGGGAGCTAGAAAAAATGCAGCATTTTGCGGTCTCACCTCCTGAATAGAGTTTTATTTTATTATCTCCTCAGCGCTTAATGTCTCACATGGTAAATATAGAAAGGGAAAGGAGCGAAGTTCGTGCGTGCAGGTGAAACAATAAACATAAAATCGAAAAAAAAAAACTTTGGCGTCAATCTTTCCGACAGTTTGGACAAATTTGGCAGGTGGTTCAAACGGAAAATCAATATGAAAGGGTTCAGTGGGCCATACCGAAAGTTTATTTGTTTTGATGAAATGTGCATTGGAGGGGGTTGAAAAGGGTTGTGTATCATATGCAATGGTGAAACGGAAACGGTTTAAAAGCGTGTTGTCTGCATGCAACCTAGTCTTGAATTATAACTTGTTTTATTTCTAAATGAAGACTGTTTCTATATTGAAATATTAAAAGCTGATGCTCATGTGAGGCTCCAAGAAGTATTTAGTATATTGAATCCATGCTAGATGACAAAAAATATCTTCAGTACATGTGTCCCACCTGAAATTCCAAACCGTGCTTTTCACGACAGTAATCTTTAATCCGAGGGTAACATTTTGCCATCAAGTTGTTTCTTTCCATCGTGGTATCTGGAATTGAAAAATCAAACAACTGATTAGGGAACAGCAATCAAGGAAGTTATTGTCTTCTTATCCCAGAAGCGTCTAAATTACGGACCCGATCCTGCAACAATCTTAATGTAAAAACACACGAAATTTTAAAAAGTTGCCCCGATCTCTATTCGATTTCCGTGAAACTTTGCTTTGAAGGATAATTTTGGTCCCTGATCACGAATCTATGGTCCATTTTTCGATATCTCGTGGTGATGGGTGGTACGACACTTTAATTTTCTGGATTCTTACTAAGACGAGTTTTCAGTAATTTGTAGCTCAAAACTTTGAAGATTCATAAAAAAGATAAAAAAATAGTTTTAAAATCGCTGACATTTCGCATCACTGAACTGTTAAAAACAAAGAGACAAGTCATTTTATGGGAAATTTAATGTTACTCTCTGGGTTATTACATACATCTAGATGTAATAACCCACAGAGTTATTTTTTTTTCATTTAGAACAAAAACAATAATTTTATAATTATCAAAAAAACTTTTTAGAGCTGGGTTACTTTTTGGAGTGTAGAGTGATATGTTCTGAGCAATTCTCTACGAAATCGGTCTTTTTTCTTCAATTTTAATTTTTGTATTTTTTAATCCGGCTGAAACTTTTTTGGTGCCTTCGGTATGCCCAAAGAAGCCATTTTGCATCATTAGTTTGTCCATATAATTTTCCATACAAATTCGGCAGCTGTCCATACAAAATGATGTATGAAAATTCAAAATCTGTATCTTGAAGGAATTTTGATCGATTTGGTGTCTTCGGCAAAGTTGTAGGTATGGATACGGACTACACTGGAAAATAATACACGGTAAAATTTGGTGATTTTTTATTTAACTTTTATCACTAAAACTTGATTTACAAAAACACTATTTTTATTTTTTTATTTGATATGTTTTAGAAGACATAAAATGCCAACTTTTCAGAAATTTCCAGGTTGTGCAAAATCACTGACCGAGTTATGAATTTTTAATCAATACTGATTTTTCAAAAATCGAAATTTTGGTCGTAAATTTTTCAACTTCATTTTTCGATGTAAAATCAAATTTGCAATCAAAAGTACTTTACTAAAATTTTGATAAAGTGCACCGTTTTCAAGTTATAGCCATATTTAAGTGACTTTTTGAAAATAGTCGCAGTTTTCATTTTTAAATTAGTGCACATGTTTGCCCAGTTTTGAAAAATATTTTTGAAAAGCTGAGAAAATTCTATTTTGCTTATTCGGACTATGTTGATACGACCTTTAGTTGCTGAGATATTGCAATGCAAAGGTTTAAAAACAGGAAAATTGATGTTTTCTAAGTTTCACCAAACAACCCACCATTTTCTATCGTCAATATCTCAGCAACTAATGGTCCGATTTTCAATGTTAATATATAAAACAATTGTGAAATTTTCCGATCTTTTCGAAAAAATATTTTTGGAATTTTCAAATCAAGACAAACATTTTAAAAGGGCGTAATATTGAATGTTTGGCCTTTGTGAAATGTTAGTCTTGATTTGAAAATTCCAAAAATATTTTTTCGAAGAGATCGGAAAATTTCACAAATGTTTCATATATTAACATTGAAAATCGGACCATTAGTTGCTGAGATATTGACGATAGAAAATGGTGGGTTGTTTGGGTGAAACTTAGAAAACATCAATTTTCCTGTTTTTAAACCTTTGCATTGCAATATCTCAGCAACTAAAGGTCGTATCAACAAAGTCCAAATAAGCAAAATATAGAAATTTTCAGCTTTTCAAAAATATTTTTTCAAAACTGGGCAAACATGTGCACTAATTTAAAAATGAAAACTGCGACTATTTTCAAAAAGTCACTTAAATATGGCTATAACTTGAAAATGCACTTTATCAAAATTTCAGTAAAGTACTTTTGATTGCAAATTTGATTTACATCGAAAAATGAAGTTGAAAATTTTTACGACCAAAATTTCGATTTTGAAAAATCAGTATTGATTAAAAATTCATAACTCGGTCAGTGATTTTTGCACAACCTGAAATTTCTGAAAAGTTGGCATTTTATGCCTTCTAAAACATATCAAAAATAAAAAAATTAAAAATAGTGTTTTTTTGTAAATCAAGTTTTAGTGATAAAAGTTAAATAAAAAATCACCAAATTTTTTACCGTATTATTTTTTTCCAGTGTAGTCCGTATCCATACCTACAACTTTGCCGAAGACACCAAATCGATCAAAAATTCCTTCAAAAGATACAGATTTTTGAATTTTCATACATCATTTTTGTATGGACAGCTGCCGAATTTGTATGGAAAATTATATGGACAAACTAATGATGCAAAATGGCTTCTTTGGGCATACCGAAGGCACCAAAAAAGTTTCAGTCGGATTAAAAAATACAAAAAAAATCGAATGACCGAAATCCTAGAGAACTGCTCTTCTACAAAGTTGTAGAACAGAGAAAAACGAAAAAAATGTGACAACATAAGGGGTTTGCATACATTTTTCATGAGTTATCAGAATCTTAAGAAAAAGTTTTTTTTGAAAAAGTATTGATTTTGACCAGTTTTTCGAAGTTTTAACCCACAAAACCCAAACGTGTTCTTTTGAAAGTATTTTTTTTCGGAGAGTTCAACAAATTTTGCATAAGAATGACACTTTGAACGTCTTTGTTTCTCTGTGTATTGCTAGAATGAGTATCTATCCGGTTTGTTTCTTTATTTTAGAAAAGTCTCCACATTCAAGCAGTGCACAAGCCACAGCAAAAGTCCAAAGGGTCATTATTATGCAAAATTTGCTAACCTTAAAAAAACATTCAAAGGTACACGGTTGAGTTTTAGGGGTTACAACATTTCAAAATAAACAGAAAACAAATGATGGAAATATTCATTAGGAAATGAAGACAGATTTTGTGTAAAAAAAAGTGTAATATTGCATCAGTAACTGGTAAATTTTTGCATCAAATTTTGGTGAATTTTCATCAGGATCACATTTTTATACATTTTTCATGTAATATAACTCAAAAAAGAGGTTATATTCAACCTACCAAATTTTCAATCTTCAAACATTCAATTTTTTTTCTGTGTAGTGGTCAAAATTTCACCTTTTCCATAAACCTTTTTCGTTAAATTCAGATAACTCGTAAAGCATGCAACCCCCTATGTTTATACACATTTTTTTTTTTGTTTTTGTCTGCTCAGAATCGTTAAGTTCAACTACCCCAAATCAACTGATTTCATGATTTAATACTGTTGCTTGCTTGATACTTAATAAAATAGAATCTATCCCAATGTTGCCATTTTGGCTTACACCCTAACGCACAATAAGATAACTTTTTTTTCAAATTTTTCAAAGTTTCGTTTTTTGAATACTCAAAGTGAAATTTTGGCGATCATTCATTTCTTTTTTACAAACATGATAACGTTTAGTTGTAAAATAATACCTTTTACCAAATTTTTGAAAAGGTTTCCATGTTAACTCATTGAATGCAAAAAACCTATACATTACATTCTACAGTCATTAAATTAATTTGATACAATCTTCAACCTGAATATGATTTCAGATTCATACTTTTCTCCACAAATGTCTTTTAAAAAGAGTAAACAAAAGCGAACTTAACGAATATTGTACTATAAAAAGCAGTTTCAAATAAACGATCTGTCTGAACAGATTTTCACTGAAGTTTTGGGCACATCGTCATTCTTAAAAAAAAAAAAAAACGTGGATATCGTGGCACCCGATCTAAAAACCTTTTATATCAAATTATCTTAAACAACCCAGTTTTTGAACAAATGTTATCAAATTAATGTTTTGGGTTGTAGAATAAATGATATGTTATGCATATGATTTTGAAAATATAACTGTTAAACAATCAAAAAGGAGGTGTTTCTGCCGACCCTATACCACATGACATGTCTTGAAGCACAATGTATTCCCTGATTATGTTCCACGTTATATTGAACATATCGATTAGTTTTCTATCCGAACGTATTATGACACATTAATCGTTTTTGACGCGCTGAAAACTTTCAAAGTTCTTCCTTTTGCGCGTTTTTCACCGGAGAAAACCTTGGCCGTGACCATGTCTCGGTTACGTAACTCACCCGTGAACGTTGAACTGGTGAAAATTCGCACAATTTTGGAGCTCACAGGAGGTAAATTCTCGAGCGAACCCGCAAAAATCGTGTCGATTGTACGATCGTCCATCTTGGCAGATGAGCGGTTCCCCTGGGAGGAACCTCTTTTGCCAGAGACTTTGGGGCTTCCTGCTTGGAGTTTTTGGGAATAACTAATCACGATGTGCACGGTTTAAACACTTTCTCAGGACTGAACGAAATCTTGTCTTGTTATGCTAACTAACTCAGTCGAAGACCTGAGCGAAGTTTGTTTGATCAATAACTTCCTTTAAATGCCTATTATGCCGTGTTTGGGAATGCACGAGGTGCCAGTAGGGTAACCAACAGTTGGCTATAGGCTATATTTACACTTGAGATTGTATTAAACCTTTTGATTTTTCGCACGCTTACAATTACATTTCTGGAAAACAGAGACTTTAGATTGAATCCTGATAAATCAGGACGCCCTACCAGAGCAGGACGATGTTGCATGATGCCGGAGTGTATTTCGAATCGAAAACCGAAACAATGATGATTGTTGTTGCATGATCGTGGTGAACCTGTTTGGCTTTTCACCAAGGACGGAAAAATGCAAAAATGCCGGCCGGTTGTTGGGTTTGGCGACTCGTTACCCTGTGGCCGGTTGTTGGCTGAAGCTTCTCTGGTTCTAACGGAGCAGCACCAAAAGCTCGCATGACTCGGTGAGCAGTCATGTGCCGATTCTTTCCTTGCAGAGCAGGGGGTTGGGTCGACATGTTTTGCCGCAATGTGGGCCAATTGTTCAATCCGGAACACCCAGAGGATATTGTCCCCAGTGAATGACTCCTCCGTGCCAATAGGCCGTCATGATGTCCTGGAATGGGTCGTTCGTTTATTTGGGTGGGTACCTTCACCTTTCGATTAGGCGCAACAGTTGTTGTTTTGATAGTTTGGCGTGTCGATGTAGTCCCTTCCTGGAGAGGTGAACCGCCGCTTTCAATATGGTGCTTCAAATTGTATAATTGAAGTGGTTTTCCATTTCTCTGTCAGGCAGTTTTTTTGCGTTCTGTCGAATAATTTCGTTTAATTGAGCATGCGGAAGTAACTTATTGAATGTCCAATCCACAAATGACGTAGTATTTTCCAAAACAAGTATTTTCCGGAATTTCTATTTAGAAGCTCTTCGTAATGTTTAGCTTTCAATTTTCCTCTTTATTGTTGGCTGTTTCTTTTTTGAATTTGATGTGTTTAAAATTATGTAAACTGCTGCTTTTTTGGACATAAGAAACGGAAGAACAATGTTTTATTAAAACAAACAAAAAACACACAGTCACGAAATATTTTAGCAGAATGCCAGAATCCTGCCAGAACAGTGGTACATTTTTGCTATAATACTGTAAGAATATCCAGCTCTGTAAGAACTCTGCTAAAACGTTGTGACTGCGTAAAGCCCTATGAGCGATTCTCTACCAAAACCTGAATGGATTTTATCTGTCTCAAACTTTGTGGGGGCCTTCCGTATGACCAAAGATGCTGTTTTGTGTCATTTGTTCACCCATACAAGTCTTCATACAATTTTGGCTGCTGTCCATACAAAAATGGTACGTAAATATTCGAACAGCTGTAACTTTTGAGTGAATTTTTTGATCAATTTAGTGTATTGGGCAAAGTTGTAGGTATTGTTGAGAACTATTGAGAAAAAATAGGCACATGGAAAAAAATTACAGATTTTTTAATCAACTTTTTTTTCACAAAAACTCAATTTCCAAAAAAAAATTATTCGCTCTACAGCATTGCCTTGGCGTTCTTGATTGCGAGATTCCTACTCGAAACTAGGTGTCCGAAGGCTTGATTGTTGAGGCAATTGCAAACCTCTTTTTACACTTAAGAGCGAGTCCACGAGCAAAGCATACCCATCTCGCATCGACCTCACCAATCTGCCTGAAATTTTCAGGGGTTGTTTGTACATATAAAACTAGCATCTGGCCAAAATATGAGTCAGGTCAACGGAAGGGCAAATCGGGACACAAAGTTTGAAGGTTCAAAAACGTCAAAAATCGTAGGCTATAACTTGGGCAAAATTCAATTTAATTTAAAAATTCAAAATGCATCTGAAAGGGCTTAAAAATGCAACAAAATGCAGGATAGAGCACCCCAATTGGTCTAAAGGGAGTTATTGACATTTTAGTGAAAAAATAGCATAATTTTCTTCAAATAAAAAAGTGTTCCATCCAGATATCAACTCGGTTTGACCTGCAGCTTGTAGGAGACATCTGGGACTACCATCTGAGACTGAAGTTTATAAGGCAGACACTTTTTACTTTTAGTGAATTTTTTGGTTGTAAATTTTTGCTCGGGGACCCCTTAGATCCCATTTTCTGATGATAATTTTATCATATTCGTGTTCCTGAGACAATTTCACAATAGAAACATGCATAAAAATGTTTGTTTTCATCCATTTTAACCCTTTAAAAAATGAAAGTTAAAAAAAATCTTCGATTCACATTTATTGAAATTCAAGTTCGTTTCCAAGGATACTAGATGACACCAGAAAAAAAGCAGCATCTCAATTTTTTTTAACTTTCATTTTTTAAAGGGTTAAAATGGATGAAAATAAACATTTTTATGCATGTTTCTATTGTGAAATTGTCTCAGGAACACGAATATGATAAAATTATCATCAGAAAATAGGATCTAAGGGGTCCCCCGAGCAAAAATTTACATCCAAAAAATTCACTAAAAGTAAAAGTATCTATTTAATATGTTTAACTGCCTTACCCAAAGCGTTCTCAGTTTCAGATGGTAGTCCCAGATGTCCCCTACAAGCTGCAGGTCAAACCGAGTTGATATCTGGATGGAACACTTTTTTATTTGAGTTTGAAAATTGTGCTATTTTTTCACTAAAATGTCAATAACTCCCTTTAGATTTAACCAATCGGGGTGCTCTATCCTGCATTTTGTTGCATTTTTTAAGCCCTTTCAGATACATTTTGAATTTTGAAAATAAATTGAATTTTGCCCAAGTTACAGCCTTTTTACGATTTTTGACGTTTTTGAACCTTCAAACTTTGTGTCCCGATTTGCCCCACTTCCCGTTGACCTAGAGTGCTCATATTTTGGCCATATGCTAGTTTTATATGTACAAACAACCCCTGAAAATTTCAGGCAGATTGGTGAGGTCCAAACGACGTCCCATACAAAGGGGTATGCCCTGTTCGTGGACTCGCTCTTAAGCATCCATCCACCCCGGGATCCGAACTGACGACCTTTGGATTGTTAGTCCAACTGCCTACCAGCGACTCCACCGAGGCAGGACCCAAGGAGACGACTCCTACACCTGGACTGAGCTAACGACCTAACCTTTTTTTAGGTTAGTCCGGGGCCAACATTTACTTCCCGTCCGACGGAAGGCGTGATCAAACAAATCTCGTCTCGAAAAGTGCCACCGGGACCGTCTGGGATCGAACCCAAGCCGACTGGGTGAGAGGCAACCACGCTTACCCAGAGCTGAAAATGTCAGGGGTCCTGACGCGAAAATCGGCGACGCATACACGTTTTTTTCAGATCCATTCACTGAACCGCAAAACCGTGACATAAACAAACCCAACTCAGTCGTGAGTGCCGTAGCTCACTGAGCAGCTGCAATGCGAGGCAGTAGTCGACCAACGCTCATTCGACGTTGCACGCACACACATAAAGAAACAAGTTTTTACACAAAAAGTTGGTATCTATGCTTGGAAATGTAATTTTGAATATAAGTTATGGTAGTTTTAAGTGTTTTGCACAGTCTAGAATCATTCAATTGTTTAAAAATAGTCAAAATAGTGTTTAGAGAGGATTTTACGAGTCAGTCATACGACACGAATTGAGTGAGTGTAGCTCATTTTTTCACGTCTCTCATTCTCCAGCAGCCGACCGGCACGAGTCAGGCGGCAGTGGTTGAACGGACACAGTAGGCTTACAGTCAGATGCTAGGGTTTGTTCAAATATTACGTCCAGTGATTTTCGGGATTTCGGACCCCCCCCCTCCCCCTGTCACGCACTTTGCCTATACCTTTAACATGGGCTGTCACAAACCCCAGACCCCCCCCTCCCCCTATTCATGGACGTAATTTTTGAACAAACCCCTAGCAGTGAACTGACATTTTGGTTTGCTTCATGTGTACGCTGGGTTGGAAACATTTTGCAGGCCTGCGCTTACCCCTACACCACGGTCCCCCAATTTCCCAAAATACATATTTTTTTGATTTTCGAGATTTTTTGATATGTTTTAGGGGACAAAAACCCGCAACTTTTAAGCCATAGAGAAACATGGCAAAAAATCTGCCGCCGAGTTATGAATTTTTGAATAACAAATTTGACGTAATTTTTAATGTAAAATTAAATTTCCAATCGAAATGTTCTTTACAGATTTTTTGATAAAGGGCACTGTTTTCAAGATATAGCCACCGAAAGTTTGATTTTAGCGAAATATTTGAAGTTTTTCCATTTAAAAAAATAGTGACCATAAGACTCGAAAAATTTTTTTTTGAAAATTTCAGAAAATTTGCTATAAAATTGTCTAAGAGACAATGAACATTGGACCTCGGGTTGCTGAGATACAACCGCTCTAAGGAAAAGAAACGCGAAAATTTAAGTTTTCTTAGTCTCACCCAACAACCCACCATTTTGTAATGTCGATATCTCAGCAACTAATAGTCCGATTTTCAATGTTAAAACATGAAACATTCGTGAAATTTTGCGATCTTTCCGAAAAAAAATATTTTGAAAAAAATAAATCACGACTAGCATTTTAATTGGGCGAAATATTCAATGTTTGGCCCTTTAAAAATGTTAGTCTTGATTTTAAAAATTTCAAAATATTTTTTTTCAAATGATCGGAAAATTTCACGAATGTTTCATGTTTTCACATTAGTTGCTGAGATATCGACATTACAAAATGGTGGGTTGCTAATTCGTACTTTACTTGTGTTGATCCAGACTTCCCATCATAAAACTGTTTCCACCACTCCCGGTCCAGTATGCTCTAAATTACATCAAATCTCTAACGTGGTGTTGCATACGTAATTGATACTTCCGCAAATCATTGCAAGAAACAATCTCATGCTCACTTCTCTGTAACATACAGGCCCCCCTAATTTTACTCGAAATTTAAATCTGCCAGAGCACCCTCGTTTGCAGTGAGATGATCTGGGTCCGTATGCTCCCTATGTGTATCGCTGAATTATGTGTGATGATTACAAAAACGTCCGATTTGCGAAAAATATTAGGTTTGGTTCAAATAGGGTTTTGTGCTGTTTTTTTTTGCATAATTTATAATGTAAATTATAATTATGTAATGCAAATCAACAGGACACAATGAGTCAAAACTGCTTTCAACGCACAGCTTAGGGTTCCCTCCTGATTAAATATTCAATTGAGTTAAACTCGTATTACGGTGGAATGTGTTGAGTTGTATTTGTAATGTTTGTTACTGAACAGTGGTCACGCAACATTGCATGCAAAGTACACGAAAAAAGAGAGCTTGATTTACCTCGCCGACCAAAGCGAGGTTCGACTGTAAACAGTTGATCTAAATTGTTGTAAGCAAAAGAGTGGTGAGCAAGGTAGAATATAAAAGCGGCTCGCTTAGTGAGCTTGCGATCAGTTAGTGTTTAGCTGATTTCGAGATCGTTCGCTGCGATTTTCTGGGTGTATTTTCTCCTCTTTTTTGTTGGAGCTCCCCTTCTCGGATTCGAGTGCGTAAAGTTTTACGCATTCTGCTTCATTATTTTGCAACTAGAGTGAGGGAAAACTTGTAAGTATGATTTGGTGTTTCTTTCCAGATCGCTGCTGAGAACGACTGCAAGTGTGAAATCTGTTTGCTGTTAAATAAATTCACTTTTCAACTCCTGATACCCATTCCTTCCTTGCATCCTTGTCCTTTCCGGATTTTATATGAAAATATAAAATCCATCAAATTGATTGAAAAGAGTTATGTTCAAAAAAATTCAAATACAAACGATTCAGAGGTATCCGAAATAAAAACTCTATTAAGAAATGAGTGACGAATAGTGCGATAAAAGTGTAGATTATAGGTTTAAAAGCAAATGATTCATTAAGCGATAAAGTTAACAGAAATTATAAACAAAACAAGTTAAATTTTCCTGCTACAGCCTACAAGTCAATGTTTTGAGGTTGAGTTGAGATGTTTTGGTACACTTTGTTGCGCAAATATAATATGGTGTTTTTATGTGACGTGAAATTCTGTTTTTGTGATTAAATAGTTCCAATGTTTTATAACTTGTTTCGACTTTAAGAGTGAGTTCTAAAAAAAAACTTTTAACCATCGTCAAGCAGATCTAAGATTTAATTCCTCTTTACATTGTTCACACAAAGTGATTGCAACAAATTCGTTTTATGTCAATACAATTAGCTTGGCTTTTCTTGATTGATTCTTCCGGTGGGCCCGCATCTCGTCTGATGTCACTCAACAGGGCAGTAAATTTGATTATACCGAAGAACATCTTGAGAAATTAGGTTGCATGCATGCCATCATCTGTGCGAGATTGAGTAATTGGAGTTGCTCATTGTTTAGCCAGAAGTTTGCTCACTTTGGAATAACGATCTACTGTGCCTGTCGTTTTGGGTAGTTTAGCAATCAACTTGACAATGTGAGTTAGTAACTTTTAAATCGTACTAGTACATACATCAATTGCACAGAAAGTCATGAAAAGTAGGTTTTCAATCTGCATCGAATATTCTCTGCTTTTCTTTGCACAGAACATATGAACTCACGATGCACTAAACGCGTAGCGATCTTTTTTTACTAATCTACCGTAAATAAGTAAAAGGCTGCCGTTATTAATATTTGATAATTTTTGTAGTTTTTCTTTTTTTTAAGGCCGTTGCAAATATTTTTTGAAGTTAATGTCCCTCGGCTCTGACCAAAGTAAAAATTGAAACAAGCCTAGGTTTCAACATTTGGATGAAAAATGTGTTTTAAAATGCATTTTACAGGCGTACAGTTGCTTTCCAATCATTAGTTTTGAAAATATCGAGGTATTGACGGATTTTTTTTTTCGCAAACAAACTTTTCGTTGGACTGTACATTGCACTATGGTACATTGGGTGGCCAAGTTTCAAAAAAGTGACCTTCTCCAAATATTTTTTGGTATTTTTTTCTCGAAAGTAAACATTCTAACTAAGAAAAATCCAAATTTTCAAAGCTCTAAGTTTATTCGTTACGGAGATACGCAAGCTGAAAGTCAAAAAATGGAGTAAAAAACTAGCGTTTTTCGTAAAAAAGGCTGATTGTTTAATTTTAACATAGCTCAGCCATTTTAAATGTTTTACTTGGACAAATATACATCGTTGGAAAGGTTATGAGATAAGCTTTGAAACTATTAATAGATAAAATGTAGTTTCTAAACCAAAAACTGAAGTTTTCATCGAATAACTGGAGCATTTTTTTGACAAATCATATTTTTTTGTGTTTGTTAATCGAGTACTTTTTTTGCTAACCGATGCTAAACATGAAACTAAGATCACTTGAAAGATTGGATTATAATCTAACATTGCTGAAATTTCCAGCCTGCGATTTTTTGCGTTTTCGGAGATATGCCATTTTGAACATTTACGTTTTATCAAAATTTGCTGCAATCTACATATGCGCCCGTTTATTTCACTTGCTTTACTACCTACTTTGTGGGCATCGTCGCTTCAAAAATCAATACCTGGTTTCAAGAAGTTCGAAATGACTTTATTGGAATTTTCTGTTGCCTACATTGAGTACCTTAGTCAAAATAAGGTATTCGTACCTAAGTTTTTCAAGCGAAACTGGAGAATCTCAGTTTGATACCGGAAAAAGTATTCAGCCAAATGTTGACTTAGCATGATGAATTTCTGCGATCAATCCATGAAACTGATTCACATTTAAGTTCTATGTTGGTTAGTATAAAACATCATAAAAAATACCTTTAACATATCCTGAAGCTGTCACAAACTCTATTTTTATCGTTTTACTTCATAGTTAATATTTTGAATAAAATTAATTTTTCTGTTAGGGTAGGGGGGTCTCAAGTTATATGGCATGGACTCACAAAAGAAACACACAGCAGTAAATAATAAATATTTGACTTAAAATTAATTTATTACGCTTAACAAAATTTTGTTGGTGGGGAGGAGAGGGGGGTGAAAGAAACAGGAGGGAGGGGTTGTGTCCTTAAAGTGGGGATGTATTAGCTTATCCATAATTTAATAATATAAACTTGCAATACATATATATACGCATTCTGTTGCACTTGCAAATGTATGAAAAGACTATTTATTATAAACAATCAACTATTGAAAAACATGAAAAGTCATAAAAATCGACGTATATCATTTCAATACCATACAATTACCCAAATTTGTATGAAAAAACATTTAAAAAGCAAAAAAAAAAATTTGGCCGCCTGTTTGTATGGAGATGGCCCATAGTGCATTGGTATTTCATGAAAATTTAAAATGTTTTCAAAGGAGTTCAAACATGCTAAATATGATTATAAACGCGGGAAAATGCATTTTAACTGGTTTTCAGTTGATCAAACTTTAATGATCATTCAGGCCAATTTTGAAGAGGGAGGAAGGGGGGGGGGGGGGGGGTGTCGACATAAACTTTGAAAAATATTTGCAACGGCCTAAGTTGAAGAATTTAAACTGTTTGCCATTTTATATCTAAGACAATACAAAGTTCAAAACTGGATTAGAAATGTTTTAGTAATCATTCGCTAAGGGCATGCGATTCTCAACCTTCTTCTAGGCCGGTACCCCCTGCCATGTAAATCAAGTAGGCCCGGTATCCCCGTTGAGAATCGCTGGCTTAGGGTTATTTATTTTCAAACAATATCATCAAATACATTATCAAAAAATAAATAATATAATAAGAATAGAGAAATGAGATGCAAAAGTAAAAAAAAAGTTAGATAAAAGGTCATTAAAATACACAGTACATAAAGTTTAATTTAGACAGGTTGATATGTTTTGTGAATGAATATTTCCTCTTTTTCAACGATATTTAATTTACCTCTTTTTAGTGGGATAAGTTGAATGTCACATAGTGTACGAGTAAGGACCGGTGTTTCTTCTTTTATTTTGCAACTACAGCCAATAAGCAAAAAAAAGTGGGATTTTTATTAAAAGGAGCCGAAGAGTCGGTCATTTGAAGCTTTAATTGCTATAATTCAGACTGCAGTCTCGATTAACCCACATTAATTGTAGAATCATATTTGAGATCATTCAAAAATAGCTTTGGCATTCATAAAAAATCAATTAATCAACCTATTAATTTAAACCTTCAGTTAAAATATTTGCTCATTTACAGAACACCAAAGAATTAAATAGGTCACGCTAGCACCCATTCAGTGCAGCACGTGCGATAGCAATCACGCAAGAGTCAATTAAGCGCGAGTCAATCTGTATACTGTATCATACGCCAATTACCACGGCCTAACCACAGACTGCATTACGCGCGTGTAAGCTTCATGTCACCCTTTTCCGTATGCAAACTCCGTGCACCATGTGGGCAACGTACAAAAGGAAGAATTCGTCCTCGTTACTTCCCCCCACAACACTTTCCACCCATTGCACTTTATGGGGTGTCCATTTAACACCATCATGCATCATCGTCCGTCGTCCGTCAGTTAACAGATTTTTATGCACTATCTGCGTGTGTGTCACTTTAGTCGTTGTTGTACCAATTGTTGGCATGAGAAAGAATACAGAACATAACACAAAACGAGGAGTGCATAAATTTCAATAATACTAAACGGACGATGATGTAACCGTTTATTTGTCCCCTCATTCCCCCTTGGTCGTCATTTTTATGGGAAATGGTCAACCAGTGCAGCTCAAATCTCGCATGCACCCGATAGTACCGCATTGTTGTCCGAGATTCGCGGCAAAGAACAGCTTGCACGCGAGCCGTGTCCTATCCAGAACGGAAACACGGAGGCCCAGCTGACCAACCAAAGTCCGACATGACCAGGACACCCGGTCCACAACGGCACGGCAGTTCAGGACAATGAAGCTGACTCTTTTTTTTATTCGATAGTGTTATTTTTCGATTTCCCATTGAATCCGATCACCACGTGGTGACTGCCGAGTCCACTGAACTGATGGGTCTATTGTGCAAATTGGCTCTCATCTTTCGATGCCTTTTTTTTGTTTGAATGACTGCGTACGATAGCCTGATGACGGAACATGGTCAATGGAGGCGGACCTTTTTTTTCTTCTTTTGTTTTTATGACGGTGCAGGGGTTACAGCATCTGCAGGTTTGAAGTTGTGCATGCAGAAAAGATAGGTGCCGCGCAGTTGGATATTGATTGTAACATGTAACAAGGATTGTGCTTATGCAAATGGACAAAGGACAGCTCAGTATTAAAGTAATTTGTTGATCTGGAATCAATTACATAAACCAAAATTATAAATTATGTGAAACTTGCTGCTGTACTAGATGTATGTTGAATTTTGTCAAAAGGAGGTAAATTACTTAAAAGTCTGGCCAGATATGCCCGAAAATGGTTTTTAGCGCCATCAATGAGCCACGCCAATAAATTTCTTGAAAATACTCTGTAATTGGGGATATTCCGGGTTCCACCGGAGAACCTGGAAACGGTCCCAAGGTGGCCAGATCAGTCCAATATGGTATTGGGTATTATAATTGTACTGTAACTTGCATTATGATAAAATTTTAAACAGATTGGCATTCAACATTCGATCCAACATGCAAAACAACTAGATAATAGAGGGCTGATAAAAAGTTGCCTGGTTGGTTTTGGGAATAACTTAGGGTTAGTGCCTCTGTTCATGACTTGAATTTTGAAAATTCGTCCACAGGGAGCCGAGATACAGCTGTTTGAAGTTGGACTTCGCCTTTTTTCGCTTGCATGGTAGCTTAGGTGTTAAAGAACATTGAAATATTTAAGTCACAGGAAAAATGAAATTTGTCATTTTGAAAATCTTATTGAAAAAAAGACTTTTTGGTGTAGCTTCGCTAGGAATCGGTCAAATTTGAAAACTGTTGAACTCATTTTGATGTCCGGGATCCGTTTTGATAAAAGTTTCATGGGTTGTTCTGAACATTTGACTGAAATTTGCGTCATTTCCATGCAGGGGAACTCATCGGCCTAGGGGTTTAAAATGTTTGACCACAGAGTAACTCTGTGGTTTGACCATGTATGATAACCGGTATATTCTCTTCTGATATTCCATTTTCAAACAAATTAGGCTTAGTGAAATATTTAAAGTTTCAGTGAAATAGTAATTTTCTGCAGTTTTGGCGATTTTTCTGGAACAAAATGGCACTTTATGATTAAAATATTCATTTTCTGTGATCAAAATAGGTATCGTCATTTGTACTAAAGTTCACCGATTTTTATATATAGTAAAAATTTTAAAAAACCCTTGGCCGATGGATTCTCCAGGGTTTCCCTCAATGGATTTGGCTCAAATTTTGGCCATCGGCTTATTTTACCATGCAAATTTGACAATCAAATGTTTAGAACGATTCATGAAACTTTTAGAAAGACGAATGACCCCAATGTGCTATGTTTGTTTTAACATAAACAAATCGAAAACATAAAAGTACTACTGTGTGGTTCGATTTCATCTTTTCGACTCCCTCAGCTGTATCAATACAACTTACATCAGAAAAAAATTAAAAAAAACTCAGAAAAAACTCTACATCTGCTCCCAGAGTCTGACTAAAACTAACACTCATTGGCAGTAGGGTGGCAATAAAAAAATCGACCTCAGGGATACCTTCTGATTCGATTCCTTAAGTAAAGTAAAGTTACTGTGCAAATTTTGAGCGAAATCGGTTACGGTTTAAGGGTCGCTTTTTATCGTTAAAGCTGGTGAAAAAAATCGTTTCTTACAAAAACGTCTTCTTTAAATCGCTAATAACTCGTCAGGGTCAACTCAGATTGTGTTGTCGTAATAAATTTTAGCTCAATAATCTCTCACTTGACGATGATCCGACACATTTTACGCCACCTTTTGCTGTATTTTTTTAAATTTTTGCTTTCTCTATACATTTTTGCGGTTTTTCTTATACAAAGTTCAACGATAAAAAGCGGGTCGTCTTATACCTTAACCGATTTGGCTCAAAATTTGCACAGTTACTTTTTTTTACAAAAAGAATCATGAAAATTTTGGTTATACAGTCGACTCTCTGGCTGTCGATATTCTTGATATCAATATTGCTCCATCTATCGATGAATTCTTCAGTCCCTTCAAACTGCATACTTCGATTGGCTTTATTCCTCGATATTTTCTCTTGCTTGAAGGATCTCTTCCTCGACGGTCCCTTGGATTCTGTTTGCTTTAAAAATCTCTTCCAGTTATCAATATTGTCACTATCTCATGGCTTGCATAGACATTTTTCTTTGCGAAACGAAGCTTTGAAGGGTGTTTGACATTAGTTTGTTTTTGTTTGCTGGACGTTGCCATGATTCTCTCCTATAGCTGTTCAGCAAGAAAAAACAAATTTCAATCGAGTCTTCATTTTGCATCGTTCTGTAAACTGATGCTTCTCTTCCTCGACGGTCCCTTGGATATTGACAACCTGAGAGTCGACTGTAAATAATGTGGAGTCGATTATTCCATGCCATTTATACTCAGAATTTATAATTTTATGTATTGGCAGGTAATTGAAGCGTTTACTGACAAATAAGCAAAGCAATCCACTTTTACGACCCCCGGGTCTTTTGTGGTCTCTGTTGCAAGTTTCTGCTCATTTCTAGGCGTCCGAAGGTTTGTGTGGCGAGTCACCCAAAACCACTTTTACGCAAATGGACTGACGTTTTACTCCCCCATCCGATAGAAGGCCAGGAGGATAAGGTGGGAATTGAACCCGCGCCTCATTCGTTTACTGACATCAACTTCAAAAATGTCGAGTTGTAAGATGTATCAACCCATTTTGTACTTACTGATCAAAAATCACATAAGAGCAAAGAAAATTATATGAAAAGTTACAACAAATCATTTTGCGTAGATAGTGTTGTGTTTCAAAAATCAGTGTATATAAGTTTACAAAAATTGCTGCAAAACTTCCTGTTGTTTCCATACACAGCATTTCCCAATGTATCGTATGAAGGTGGATCCGCACTGCATTAATGTGTTAGTTTGTGCAGCTAAAGTTTACTCTCCCAGGGTGTTCTCTCACTTCCCACTGATTATCAGGCGGAGTTGCATCGAGTATTATTTGTTGCACAAAAGTACATAAAGAGAGGGATGAAAAACCACGTGCTAAGGATTCCAGTGCGCATTCGCAACCGAACGAAGGCACTTCTGGAGGAGAAACGAGTTTCCGAGCGAGATTCGTGAAAATCGAGATGTGTGCTGTCAGTTGCCAGCTTGCCAGCAATACGGTAGGACCTGTTTGGATTTTTCAACGGAGCAGACGAAACTATAACTCATCCGTGGGATTAGCGTCAAGCCTTTGTATGTTTATATCCCAGGTATGTTATTTATGATGACACTGTGCTTTTCAAAGTTGAAAGGTGAGAATGTGAATATTCGGTGAAAAAATTGCGTTGTGGGTACCTCTATCCGAATAATACAGTTTTAGAAGAAAAGTATTTTTGAAGTATCATTTGTGAGTGTGTGTGCGTTAAAGTGTTCTATTTCAAATTTTGTTGAAGGGAAATTGAAGGTAATGGTTTTTAAATATATCAATAAAATTGATTTTACGGAGCATAATTATTTATGTTTTTTTACTGTGTTTGTAAAAGTCATATTGCACTATTTAGTACTTGTTTTGTCATTTTAGATCAATGTATGGTTGCAAAATTCAAAGTAAATAAATAAAAACCCTTTTTACAAGTTTCAATTAAATTGTTGCCACAGTCACAGCAAATGGAAATTTGATAAAAGTAGCTGCCAACCTGGATAAATAAACGGAAAAAATGATGAACTAGTTCAGAAAAGATTGATAAGTAACTTGTAATACGAAATCGTTTTTTTTTCAAAATTTTAATTTTTGTATTTTTTAATCCGACTGAAACTTTTTTGGTCCTTCAGTATGCCCAAAGAAGCCATTTTGCATCATTCAGCAACTGAGGGTCGTATCAACAAAGTTCAGAAAAGCAAAATATAGAGAATTTTCTATGCTTTTCAAAAATATTTTTTTCAAAGGTTGGCAAACATGTGCACTTATTTTAAAACATGAAAAATTGCGACTATTTTCAAAAAAGTTACCTAAAAATGGCCTTAACTTGAAAACGGTGCATTTTATCAAAATTTCACTAAAGTACTTTTTGATTGCAAATTTGATTTTACATCGAAAAATGAAGTTGAAAAATTTTTGCGACCAATATTTCGATTTTTTGAAAAAATCAGTATTGATTAAAAAATTCATAACTCGGTCAATGATTTTTTGCACAACCTGGAAATTTCTGAAAAGTTGTCATTTTATGTCCTCTAAAACAAATCAAAAAATATAAAAAATAAAAATAGTGTTTTTTTGTAAATCAAGTTTTAGTGATAAAAAAATAAATAAAAAAATCACCAAACGTGTAACATTTTTTTCCAGTGTAGTCCGTATCTATACCTAAACTTTGCCGAAGACACCGCATCGATCAAAAAATTCTTTCAAAAGATACAGATTTTTGAATTTTCATTTTTGTATGAACAGCTGTCAAATTTGTATGGAAAATTATATAGACAAACTAATAATGCAAAATGGCTTCTTTGGGCATACCGAAGGCACCAAAAAAGTTTCGATCGGATTAAAAAATACAAAAAAAAAATCGAATGACCGAAATCTGAGAGATCTACTCATAAATAAAAAAATGTATCTTAGTTCAATGGTTTCGAGGAACTTTAAAAAACTAAGGTGATTGTATTTTCATTCCTTATTTTCATGCAGACCCTGTTGGAGGTTTCTTTCGCCAAAAATTGGTAGGTATTCAGTTATGTTATTTACATCAAAAGGTCTACCGATGGAGAAGAAGATCAACAGTAATTTTTTAACTAATGGTAACATTTTTAATTAATTTTGGCGTTCTGAAATATAACCACTGCAACAATAAAATTAAATATTTAATAACACAATAACTGATTCAGTGACATTCCAGGAACATTTCAATAGTTTTAATAATAAATTGATTGAATAAATTTCGTTTCGATATGAATTTACCAGTGTTTTGTATGTGCATAACAGTCAAAAAAGGCATTTAGTTCCGATTGTCGAAAACGAAATTTATCGTTATTTTTTATTTAATAATACTACTTTTTTAAATCTTAACCTAATGCATGTATCGCATGTTGCACGAAAAAACTGCAAAGTTGGCGATTGATATATTTTGAACCGGTGATATCGTATTACAGTCCGGACGAAAATGACATTGATCTGTCGGATATTCACGCGCCACGTGGAGAAAGTGACGAACCGGAAACTTTGGATCTACGACAACAGTCATCGGCCAGCATGAACAATCAACCCTTCGAGTTTAAAGTGGAGCAACCCTGCCGGAAGCGGTCTCGTGTAAATCCAGTGGACAACAATCCGTACTATCACCAGGATGACTTGGACAACTACCGCAAACGCCAGAAGCTTACGATGCAGCACTATTACGATGAGGCTTTTTCCGCTGTGGAGAAGAAGATGCGAAATCCGTTTCTGGACGAATCGATGATGAAGCCGATGGATTCGTTCGAAAATTACGGCCGAGCATCGCTGAACCCCATCAATTACACGCTGACGGCAGAGGCCATCAATCGGCGCATCCGAAGCACTTTGGGCTTGGAAGATGACCCCCAAATGAGCTTCGAAAGACAGAGACCACCCTCTTCGAGTGACGAATGCTGCACGGCTAATCCGGACTGGTTGGTGCGAAGGAATGCTTATGGGGAAAATCCGTTTACGATGACCACAACTTCACCCCACGTGGACGTGAAACCGCCACCATTTGCACATGACGATAACAATAATGTGGATAAAAAACCATTTCAGTGAGGTATTTGAAAGATTTGTGGTTGAAAGGAGCTAGGACATAACGAAATAAATTTGTGAGAGGATATTAAAAATGACATGTAATCAAAACAAAACATTCTGATATGATAAAAAAAGCATCTTGATGCATTTATGAATTTGAAACTCATTCGTAGTAATAGAATGTAAATCAGTGCCAACATGCAATGTTACAGTGTACACATCAGTTTATGGACAATTCGAATTGTGAAACTTAAAAAAGAGATGCTGAGAAGAAGTTAAGATATAAATAACTAGACTGATTAGATAATCTGTACGGAAATGAAAATGATTGAAAGTAGTAGTGAATGAAATTCTATCCATCGTACTAACTCTAATGCCCTTGTACTGAAACGCGATAGAGTATGATTTTTAATAAAGGAAATAATAAACTGAAATGTGTAGTTTTGATTTTTCTTTCTTTTGACCTTATAAATTTTAGTTAATCGCATTAAGGGGTTACCTACACATAATTTTAAACCGTTTTCTATTGTTACTCTTAAACAACTTAATAACATATTTAGAATTTCAATACCAAGCTATATTTTCCGAAACTAATCCGAATTGTTCCATATGAAAAAAAAACAACCGTAGCCGAGAAAACCAAGGGCATGGTTTTGAAAAACATGCCCACGCACACACATTTGCGCAGAATTTGATTCTGAGTCAATATGTGTGAATGAAGATGGTTCTAAGAGGTCTACCATTAGTGGGTGTGACGATGGGTCGAAGTGATTTTTACGGATTTTACCATTTCTCAGGTTCTCAATGAAACCAAGTCCTCACGAAGATAACTCGTTCCTAAAACAAATTCCCTCTGACTGACTCCCACCGACACTGACGGTACATAAATAGTTCATGATTTAAGTGCTGGTAGAGCCTTTTTTCTGCGAGGAAGGCTCACTTAAAATTCTTAGAGGATTACTTTTTTTTTAAATTAATTATTGTTTATTCAGTGGTAAAAGATGCTAATTTTACTAATACAATACTAATATAATATTCACATGACTGAATATTTTGATTTTTTTGTAGGCCATTTTGAGTAATTAACACTTCTCACTTAAAAGCTGAGCAATTCTCTGAGACTTAGGACAACGATTTTTTGCATTTTTTCAGATGGATCATTCTATATACATTTCTTATGGCCAAAATAGTAGTTTTACATCATTGGTTCAAAAATCTGTGTCTTGAGAACAGATTTTTGATCGATTTGTTGTGTTCGGCAAAGTTGTATGTATTATTATGGGCTTTTCAGAAAGATAGTCACACTCTATAAAAATCTACCCGTTTTTTTCCAAACAAAAAAAAAAAATGATTGCGTAAAATTACCATTTTTGGGTTTGCTTCAGATGACAAAATAATGTCATCTTTCGAGCAATGGCACAATTTGGTCAACATTAATAATCTAGCAGCGTCGGATTTTTTTTGTGAAAAAATGCCAACATTGCCAAATCAATTCGACCAACTTGCGCTGTAGCTCAAAAGATGGCATTATTTTGACATCAACATATCCAAAAATGTACTGCTGACGATAGTCTTCCCTTTTTCCTAATTTTAATATGCGTTAATTAATATTTGTTTTCTCGTTTTGTTGGACGGTGTAATTAAAACTACAACCCAAAATATCGTCCCTTCAGCGAAAGTCAAATTCCAAATTAGATTTTGCATCTCGCCTTGCAGCCGTCGTAATCCGTTGTGGCGCCAAATAAGAATCTATATCGTTCCCCCTTTCGAGCTTCGACTATCTTTGGCCGCATGAGCCGTAATGGGAAAAGTTCGATTTGAATCAATAAAATTTATTGTGCTCTAATATACCGGAGTATTGTTTTGATTTTCGTTGTTCTTTTATCGTTATTACTTTTTGTTTTCGATATCTCAGCATCAGCTCTTGGCATTTCGGGAAAGTGGTAAAACAGTCACAAAGAAAGATACTTTTACCAATAAGCAAATTTCCTGTTATCAGCAGAAAAAAAAGTAATGTCCTTCCGTCCAGCCGATGTTTATGAGAAGTCGAAACGTTCGATTTCTGCTGTCGCCAGTGGTCATAAAAACAAGAATTATTGAAACTAGCAGAGGGTGGTATCCACCACCATGTGATGTATGAACAGAATTCTTGTTTGCCTCTTTTGTTCTGTTGGATGCCTACCGCTAGCATCTTTCATCTCGATAAGGCCCAAATTCATTCACCAAAGTGAATGAAGTAAAAGACGCCACCACCAACGAAACGCCGGTGGAGGGGAAAGTCTGCGATGGCGCGTTTTCCGTAGTGAAATACACAACCTTAATTGAGCTCAATTAAAAAGTTTTGAAATAAAAATATTATCCAACCGTAAAACGTTTTTATCAGAGAAACTGTCTTTGTCTTTTCTTCGCCGCCCTCGTTAACCACAGAGAAAAGGTAAGACAGTTTTCTGAATAGCCTCAAGTTTTTTACGTGAGACTAATTTTACGACCATCCTAGAGCAGACTGTTTATAAGGGATCCTTCTTCGCTGTTGTGCTTTCTGTTATCCTTCACGTGGATACTCGGGTAGGTAGTGTCATGCTTTTGAATGACTTTATTATCACATCACAGCATCATCCAACGTGTTTCCTCTACTATTTTGCCAACGAAACACCTCTCACTCTTTGTTAGGATCCTTGGGTTGATGCAAATATTGACCAATCAATTTTGCTAGTAGAGACAAAATGATGGGTATCCGTCATCACACCCAATATTGCTGGACGGTAGGCTCTACTCTTGAAATTTTTGGATAGGCTCAGTAATAGAGACATTTATTTGAAAATGTTATTTTACGGAACGTTTCATTGGGAACACAAACATGAAAATCCGACGCTCACGAAATATTTTAAGAAAATCTACAGTGGTTCATCAAAATCAGTTTAAACGTTCCACTCAGGATACCTAAGAATCATATATATTTTTATCGACGTCAACTTTTTAAATAATACAATATGCAATGCGTTATTTTATTACGTAACGCAGTTGGGGGCTGGTCGAAGGCCGTTTGACGCCTGATAGGGTAGGGTAGTCATCAATGAGACACTTTTGGTTTTCAACTTTCAAAGATTTTTCTCATTCATGTTTTAATGAGCTTTTTGTTGCATTTTCTTTCTTTTGATGTGTTCTAACATTGACCAAAATATGAGATCGATCCGACATCTACAGCCAGAGTTATTCAACTGTCTCATTGTAGACGCACTTGGCAAAAACAATGAGACAGCTGGGGAACAATGAGACACACTACGAAAATCAAGATTTTTCTACTAAAACGTCATGTTTTTGTATTGTTCCATTGCAGGTAATTTACCTTGAACATTTTAGAGCAATTTTGCCAACATGAAACATTAATTAACAAAAGTTATACTAAAAAGTATTTAAATTTTGTAAAATTCGTATATTTATACCAAATAACTTTATATTTTTGGTTAAATGAAGTTAAAACTCTATAAATATGCCAAAAATTACTTTTAATTCATGTTTTGAAAGATTTTCATAGATTTTGAAAAGTTTAATGAAGAAAAATCAAAGTGTCTCATTGTTATCCATGAGCTGAAATGAGTAGGGAACAATGAGACAGTCCTGGATACTGGGTATATTCTAAATTTTGACCAAACCTAATGAAAGGACATTGTAGCCCAACTCAATCCCTATGGAACAACGAAAGAATTTTGAAGAAATATTAGTTTTGGTGTTAATGGCAGCCTACGAGCGAAAAAATAATTTTTGTCCATAATTTACTTTTACACCCCAGAATCAAACATTTATGAATACTTTTCAAGGGAGCTTCCATAACCAAAGCCACTATAATGGCAGACGGTGTATCAAGTAGACACACCTTTCCCCCAAATATGAGCCTGATTGGTAGAAACTATGACTTGTGAGAGCCATTTTATCATTGTTCCCCGTGTCTCATTGATGACTACTCTACCCTACATTTTTTTGAAATTTTGTTACCGTTGTGACTAAATCGTTCTACCTTTACCCCGCCCCGTTAAGAGTAAATAGGAGCTTAGGGAGTAAATACAGTAGCATGATTAGGGATTAAGGATGAGGGTGTTTGTGCATTTGTCTTTTTAAGTGTCTATATGTAACATTTACATTTAATTAAAACACAAGCTTATAAATAAATTGGAGCACAGTTAGATTAAAACTAAATACACTCAAACCCCGATGGTTTGACACTAACTGTTGTCAAACGAACGGGGTCACGTTTTAGTTTGACACCCCTTTTACACGGACTTCACACACACTACCAAACGTTTGTTTTGATAGTGTTCGTGAGCGCCGTGTAAAAAGTGACAGTTCGTCACTTTTTAGTTTGACTTTGACCAACCAACGGGGTACAAACTAAAAAAGTGTCAAACGAAAAAGTGACCAACCACCGGGGGTTGAGTGTATCACAGATCGCAAACCATAGCCATATAAGTGCAAACACACGAAGCAGACTTTGGAACGAGACATGCTGCAAGGATTGCAAATTCGTGAGATCTGCTTCACCAACAGCTGCCGCCTAGCCCAAAATCCCCCCCACACATACAGAATCGTAAGTGCATTGAACGTTTTAAAATGAACTGCTTTTATGTTTAGGCGTTTAGTGTTTTGATGGCGATCATTTTTGTTCTAGTCCCTTTGCCCGCCAGCGCGTAAAAAGAGGCCGAGTCCCACCCCTGTCGTCCGTGGCTCTAAGACCAACCGGCAGGGGCGTTTTAAGGTCCCTCTGATCCAGCAGCTAACAATTTGTATAGACATTTCTTTACGAAGGGGGAGGTGGTCCAAAAATCCATTTTTTTGCGTTACGTATTAAAAAAACGATCCTTAAGGCAATCTCAGTGTTTCTTGCTATCCGTCAATTTGGCGGCCATGTTTGTTTTGGAAAAAAACATTCAAATGTAGATTCATAATGTATCAATCAAACCATGATTATCTTTGCGTTGTTTCTATAGAAGCATTATTTGAAGGCACAATTGTATGTATGTATGTATGTATTCGAACCCCCGTCTTGGCTGGACTTGGCCATGTCCACAGTATATTTCAACTGAGACGGTTCGGTTAGTAACCACCATATATCTCAAGAACCTTTGAAGCGAAATACCTTTCTCTGGCTAACGATTTCTTCTGAAATTGTACAGACGGTAATAATACGGTAATGCAGATGACTCAGGCCAGGCAATCCACGACTCCCTCGTCCAGTTCATGAGTATATGAGATGGCCCTGTGCTGTTTTGAGACGGTGTTACACCCAAAATTCCGAGTCGAGAGAATCGTTCCCTCAAAATTTATTGAGGGCTCAGCGCAAAAATCGAGAGAATAGTTCTACCAACTCACACCACCATGAAAATGAGTTCATTCGTGGATTGATACAATAAATCTTCTACAAGTGTCATACACCGACATCTGAACACTCCTTAGACACTAAGCTGGGGTGGCCGAGGCAGTTAAGTCATTGGGTTAATATGTCAAAGGTCAATGGTTCGATTCCCGTAGTTGTCACTTTTGGTTTTTTGTTTTGACGGATGAACTTTTTTGCAAATGAACCTCGAGAGAATAATTCTTTCGCCCATCTCGAGCTGTGTTCTCTGTGTCCGTAAATGGTACCACTATTGTCTCGTCTCGAGGCCATTATTCTCTCGGACTAGCACTGCCCAGTTTTGGGTGTAGTAGTTATATAATGGTTTGATATATTATACCTTGTGACATTATTTCGCCACTACGGATAAATTCAGATCCAGAGCAGTAAACTTCATGATGGCCGACTGGTTAGCGTCCCAGACCATCAATCCAAAGGTGTGAGTTCGAATCACACCTGATTCTTAAAGGTTTTTTGTTCATATTCAAAGTTCAATTCCTGATTCCAAATTTCAAGGTAACCGACTGGGATTTGTTCCCTGAACCTTCTGCTTTCGAGGCAGAAGCCGCAACCATTAAGCCACGGAGCCGGTCATCATTATTTGAAGGCACAATTGATTTTAAACTATTCTTTGAACTAAGCTTTTAAAAACGTCTTCAATGTGATGAAAATCACTAGTTATTATTTCATACCGATCCAATCTATCTTTTTTGCCAAAAACAACACTTCGTCAGCTGTGTGCCATCTTGTGACATAGACCATTTTGGTCGAAAATGAGTTCATGATGACGTTTTGCTATACTTAACAAACACTACAAGAAGCTTTAACCCGATTTTGGAAACTCGCTTCCGTTTCCCGGTGTCCCGCCCGTGTGGATCAATCGGACCGCGCACTGGACTCACACCCGGTTCGAATCCCGCGGCGGGCGCTCTAAAATTCTTTGTGTAAATATGGGTATTCGGCGCCGTCGCTCCGTGCCATACTTTCATACACTTAGAAGCCCAGGGCGGCGAAGTCCTTGTAGATAAAAGGAAGACACTAGTGGTTGGTACTAGCAATGGTGGCCGACAGCTATAAAGTCAACTTCGTTTTTTTCCGTTTCCCGGATATCGCAATACACACTTGTGACATAGACCAATTCATCATCAAAATGATCGTGCACACTTGTGACACGTCACAATTGTTTTTCACAAATTTATGTTGATACACACTTTCTAAAGACAATGCAATCTTTTGTTTTTTTCAAAATATACTGATTAAGTCGGTTAAACTATTGATTTAAGAGGCAGTATTTGTAGATTCTGCTCGGTTTGTTCTAGAGGTCGTATCGAGGTGCTCCGATTTGGATGAAACTTTCAGGGTTTGTTTGTCTATACATGAGATGAACTCATGCCAAATATGAGCCCTCTACGACAAAGGTGATGCTATGAGACGCGGGTTCGATTCCCGCCTTATCCACTGAGCTTCTATCGGATGGTGAAGTAAAACGTCGGTCCCGGTTTCTCCTGTCTCGTCAGAGGCGCTGGAGCAGAAATCCCACGTTAGAGGAAGGCCATGCCCCGGGGGGCGTAGTGCCAATAGTTTCGTTTTCGTTTTTACGACAAAGGGAAGTGGGGTAAAACGGGCATTAAAGTTTGAGGTCCAAAACACATGAAAAATCTTAAAATTGCTCGCATTTCCGTAAAACTTCATCAATTCCAACTCTCTTAGATGCATTCGAATGGTCTTTTGAAGCCCTTCAAAATGTGCTATAGACATCCAGGATTGGTTTGACTTTTTCTCATAGCTTTTGCAAAATACTGTTAAAAATGGATTTTTTTAAAACCTTAATAACTTTTCCCAACAGCCACCAACACCCATACTCCCATAGGTCAAAAGTTAAAGAATTTCATGGACTATAAGCCTACGGCATTAACTTTTTGGCCAATTGCAGTTTTTCTCATAGTTTTACGATTTTTCTAGAACAAACATTTTACAACGTTGGTTTTTGCCATGTAGGCCTCCATAGCGGCACTTTTTGGTCTCAATTTTGTCATATTCGGAATCCTCGGTCAATTTCACGTAAGTTAGAAGTATTGGAGTTGTAGTATTGCTTTAAAAAATAATTAAATAAAACATTTTTGAAAAAAGAAAAAGATCTTATTTACCCTATGCTCAATACGTCAAATGCTGTATCAAGTAGGCGAAAACTTGTTTTACCCTTAATCCGACAAAATGCTAAATAATATTTTAATTAATTCTAAATGGCATTTTTTACAATCAAATTCAAAATTACAACACCTTAACCTAATGTAAAATTTTCTGAGGATTCCGAATATGTCAAAATTGAGACCAAAAAGTGCCGCTTTGGAGGCCTACAGGGCAAAAACTAACGTTGTAAAATGTTTGTTCTAGAAAAACCGTAAAACTATGAGAAAAACTGCGATTAGCCAAAAAGTTAATACCGTAGGCTTATAGTCCATGAAATTCCCTAACTTTTGACCTATGGGAGTATGGGTGTTGGAGGCTGTTGGGAAAAGTTATTAGGGTTTTTAAAAAATCCATTTTTAACAGTAATTTGCAAAAGCTATGAGAAAAAGTCAAACCAATCCTGGATGTCTATAGCACGTTTTGAAGGGCTTCAAAAGACCTTTCGAATGCATCTAAGAGAGTTGGAATTGATGAAGTTTTACGGAAATGCGAGCAATTTTAAGATTTTTCATGTTTTTTGGACCTCAAACTTCAAAGTCCGTTTTACCCCACTTCCCTTTGTTGTAGAGGGCTCATATTTGGCATGAGTTCATCTCATGTATAGACAAACAAACCCTGAAAGTTTCATCCAAATCGGAGCACCTCGATACGACCTGTTTCACATCGGTGAAAAACTCGCTCTTAAGTCTATTTTAGTTTGTATGGAAATTCTGTGCACACTTGCGACACGTAGTACAATTCTGTTTTTGCTTTTTGGGTGTTTTTGAAACCGCCTTGAGTCAGAAGTATTAAAAAACACCCAAAAAGCAAAAACTGAAAATTTGGTTAATTGGACCTTTAAAAAAAAAACTCCGGAATTTTACTTTCGAAACACACTTGTGACACGTGCTTTTCAGATTTTTGAATACATGATTTACTGTATCTTTTAACTGGTGTAATCAAATTAGTTGAAAATTGAAGCGTTTGTTAAGTGATAGTATACAAACCGATTGATTCAAAAAGTTTGGCTATATGTACCATTCATAGTTTTGAAAATATTTATCATCAAACTTTAAAAATCGTTTTTCTCAAAAAGTACTAAATGGTCATTGTCACAAGATAGCACACAGATGACGACTTCATGTTTGACGAACACTCAGAATATTAAAAGCTGTAACTTTCCCGCCCGAATGTGCCCATCATGAGTGGGCATTTTAAAACAACATTACAAAAGTGAAAACAAACACCGTGTTTTGATGGATAAGTAAACATTGCCGTGTTACTTTCACAAATGGTTCTCCGGAAGTTGGTCTCTTATTCTCAAGGCTCGGTATTACGAGCCAGCACTGAAAATGCTTGGCGCATAGTGGCCATCCGATAGTCCGTTTGGCCACCGAGAGGAAGGATGTAACAACAGCCGTCCGACGGAAATTGAGGGCCAGAAGAAAGACAAAGTCCATTAGTCCCAGAATGTCGGGAGGAAAAAGTCCTAAGAAAACATTCCGACTGGACGAAACAAAAGTGCTTGAGATAAACCGCTGCTACCAGCGTGCCTTGGCGATCCGGAACGAACGACGAGCTGATCAATGCAATCTCACGGAGAGTGTAAAATTTGTTTTTAATCCTGGATATAGCATGGAAGCAGCCGTGGAAGGAGTCTTACGTTGGGTCCAAATAACCTGCTTCTATGAGAATCGTGTAGCACAAAAAAATCATGCAAGTTTGCAAATTGCTTTTCTTCTTTTCCCTAAAACCGAGCTGATGAGACTGGTGCTGGTAGACCGAATTGAAATTATGCTCAAATAACCGCACCAGATTGCTCTTCACACGAATGGTAACGGTCTGGGCATAGTTGATAGTCATGAAGATGAATTGTTTGAAGTAGTGGGCTTGGAAGACAAGTATGTTACCAGACGTTTTCACATTTTTCATGTGCACTCTCCGACTCTGAAGAGGTGCTATCGATTTTCGCAACGGAAATAGATTTGATGTGTAATATTCATCAATAAGTAATAATATTATCATATTTCTGCTATAAAGAATGTACGTGACAACGATAACATTGAAGCTCCCAGAAGGTTATAAAGAAGATGCAAGATACACACTAAAAAAATATGAATATTACATTGAACGTAATTTTGAATCAAACTTAAAATACAGTCATGTAACCCAAAATTTGATGTAGAATTCTGTTTAAAATGACGCAGGTCATCAAAAATCGTACAGCAAACCCTTACAGCAAGTATAATTTAAAATTATATTAATTACGACTGAAAATTACGTTTCTTTTGATGCACATACCTGGAGCGTGTTCTAAGATGTAATTTTGTGTGTAAGTTAACGCAACTGTACGTTGATCAGTTTGACAGTGCAAAAACAAAACGAAACGTCAGCCATCTTAACAATTGCAAACAAGGTGCAAGACATTTTTGCTGCCGCGCAGTTTTGGGCCAAAAAGTCACCGAAAACCAGCAAAAACGGTCGGAATTAGCCAGGATTACTGAACGGGACCAAGGTAGAAGTAAGTGTGGAAGTTTATTTCATTAAAAACCGTCGAGACTGACGAATTTTCTTTCGATTTGGTTACAGGTCGTTGAAATGCAGTTGCCCCGTCAAAATCGGTTCCCGCTTCCAACCTGCTTCGTCGGTGACTACCTCCAGGATTACACTACTCTGACCGGCAGGCACGCCTGACCTACATGGCTGCCGCGTTGAACCCGGAACAACGATTGCAGCATAGAAACCAACCACCTCTTCCGCCACAAACGGGGGTCTGCCAGCAAGAAGAGAACTATGAAGAGGGCAAACCCGGAAGACACGAAGCTGGTATGTACCGGATTGTCGGGACAGGACAACAGCAACGCGTAGGTGCTAGTCGAGAATGTGTTTTGTGCCATGGCATCCTGATGAGAAGAAAATTGCTTAAAGGAAATCGTAGATTTGTGTGAAATTTTCTCGGTGGAGTAATTGAGGTTATGATCGAGGAAATGCGTCATTGCGGAAGTGCGTCGTTGTAATCTTGTGAATTGTAATCGTAAGTCTGAATATGAAAAAAAAAATAAGCCTAATAAAGTTGTTTTGGAAACCTTTGTTGTATTTTTATGAGTTTTAAAAAAAATCGAAAAGCACAAACATTAATTGAGGTTATAACAAAGGTTCTCATTTAAATTCATGTAATTTTCATTTGATGTAAAATTCAATGCTTATGAGTCCCCGTTGCTGTCGTGTAATTTTCAAATTTAATGTAATTCTACGTCTTATTTGACGCTCCAGTTATGTGCACCTATTTGACAGAAAATTACACGAAATTTTTTTGGTGTGTATGAGAAAAAATATGTTAAGGTGAATATTTTCAGTACGAGAGTGAAATTTTAAAGCCTGTTTGAATTAAATTTTCTAAAATCTACAGGAAAACTTCAACCTTTCTTTGTACGGATGCATCAACATGATGGCTGAAGTAGGTCAATTCTGTTGATTTATCGGCTAACACGCATTAGAAAAGTGACCCACAAGTTGCTAAATGCTTGTTAGACTGACTGGTGGCCACTCAATCCGACAGCGATTCAAAATACATTCATAAAAACCAAACGCATAGCAGTCGTCCGCGGAAGCACCCTAGATTTGCACCCTTTATAAACACTTGGTAATCGTTCAATCTCGTTGAGTTCTTCCCCGTTTCATCCACATGACGGTACGGATGCGTTCGGAACGGTGCTCTCGTTGTTGGTTGACCTTCTAGTGCTGAGGTGCATTAAATTACTGGCATGATTTAAAAAATGAAAATCGCTATTTGATTTGATATTTTAAACATTTTAATAAATTGTATTTTTTTTATTTTCCTAGCATTAAAAATTCATTTTTTTTAAATTAAAAATGTCTTAATTGAGCTTTCTTATAATAATTACATTTCATTTACATTCTAAGTGGTATGGCTAAATGCTCTTCATCTTTGTTGTATTTTTCGTTTTATTATTACTGTTCACATTCATTCATTTATTTCAAATTGTTTTATATTTTTGCATTTAATCGAATACATTTGGGTAAAAAAAGAAAAGAAAGAAAATTCTTTGAATTATTCAAAATCATTAGAACGAGTAAACTATGAACTGTATTTTAAGATGAATGCTCCAAGCGTTCTCACTTGTTCCTGGCGAGTTTTGCACCCACGCAGTGTTGTTGTCATCTCGATGAAAATGTTCAGAAGTTCTTGTGGTGAAAACAGGTCACTACTGCCTTCATCCGTTGATGTTGGTTGGTTTTCCCTCGGTTGCTGACTGAATCCTGGAGGTGTTGTAATCTCTGCAACTTTTTGTCGCTGATTCAACGGCAATGGCTGCAGATTTGGAACCACTCGAACAGATCCCGCTCCAGGTGACGCCAAAGCAGGAAAATCCACGTCCGTGAAAGTTGGTGGTATTTTGCGACGATTTGGTTGGTGCCTTGTCGTCGCTTCCTGCCGAATTTTTACAAACTCAGCTCGTTTTGGGCAGCTACGATTCTTGGTAGAATGGTCTCCACCGCAATTGAAGCATTTCGCTTCGATGTTCTCGTTGATTGTTTCGCAAGCTTGAGTTTTGTGCTCACCTCCGCAGGTTGCACAACGACTCTTGATGAAACAATTCCTTCCACCATGTCCAAACTGCAAACAGTTCGAACACTGTGTCACGTCACGGTGCACTGGACGATAACGTTCCCAAGACACGATGATGTTGAAAATTGCCCGAACTGCTTTCAGCTCAGACGGCGTTGTCGATCCTTTCTCGAGATGAACCAGGTACAGTTGATCACGATACTTGATTTCCTTGTTGTGTCTCGTCATCTTGAAGACTTCGATCACGTTCAACTTCAGAGATTTGAGCTCTTCTTTCAACACATTCACATCCATGTCGTACAGGCCTCGGAGGACCTGTTTCATGGGGCGTTTACCTGGATCGTCATGGCTGTAGTATTCGATCTGCCAGGTAGCAGAATTTTGAGTCCATCAGCACACAAGCGAATGGAAGCTCGTAAAGCACCAGATTTGATAAACCCGGTCAGCAATTTTCGCACCGAATCCGATGACGATGTTTTCACAAAAATGGGTGGCAACTTTTCCCGTCGTTCAAATTCTTCTTTCTCGCTCACGTCCACAGGGAGGGTAGCGAACTGGTTTCCAGACGAATTTTGAGCGTCCTTGCTCAAATTGCCTGACTTTGCAGGTAGCGCTTCGGAATTCTTTAGCTTCTTCAAATCTGCCGATCCTGCTGGTGAGGACCGCCTCTTTTTCTTGCCGTGAGGCATTTTTTGCACTTTTTAGCACTTTTATGGTGTGTGAGGGACGCACGTATATTATTAATTCATAATAAGGCCGTGGCAAATATTTTTTAAAGTTTATGCCGCCCCCTCCCCTCCTTCAAAATTTGTCCGAAAAATCAGAGGAAAAAAATATTTTTTCAGAATACATAATGAATTTTAATGAAAATAGAAGTCAAATCAACTGAAAACTATTTAAAATGCATTTTTCTGCATTGATCATCATATTTAGCATGTTTGGGCTGGATTAAAAATATTTTGATTTTTTTATAAAATTCCAATACACAGCACCGCAAAAACTTTTTTTCGCAAAAAATAAAAGTTATGGAAAAACAACAGGACAGGTGTATAATGCATTTAAAAACACTTTTTTCATTCAAATATTGAAACCATGCCCTCCCCCCCCATCCACTTTGGTCAGAGGCGAGGGACATAAACTTCAAAAGATATTTGCAACGGCCTAATATATGTTTTCAATACTTCTAAAGGAATATGATAATAATTAAAATAATAATATAACATTGATGATTTTTTTTTTTTAAATTCTGGTAGATTATTCTGAATAATTTGAGGCCCCGTGTTCAATTATTCGAACACACTAAAAAAATATGAATATTACATTGAACGTAATTTTGAATCAAACTTAAAATACAGTCATGTAACCCAAAATTTGATGTAGAATTCTGTTTAAAATGACGCAGGTCATCAAAAATCGTACAGCAAACCCTTACAGCAAGTATAATTTAAAATTATATTAATTACGACTGAAAATTACGTTTCTTTTGATGCACATACCTGGAGCGTGTTCTAAGATGTAATTTTGTGTGTAAGTTAACGCAACTGTACGTTGATCAGTTTGACAGTGCAAAAACAAAAACGAAACGTCAGCCATCTTAACAATTGCAAACAAGGTGCAAGACATTTTTGCTGCCGCGCAGTTTTGGGCCAAAAAGTCACCGAAAACCAGCAAAAACGGTCGGAATTAGCCAGGATTACTGAACGGGACCAAGGTAGAAGTAAGTGTGGAAGTTTATTTCATTAAAAACCGTCGAGACTGACGAATTTTCTTTCGATTTGGTTACAGGTCGTTGAAATGCAGTTGCCCCGTCAAAATCGGTTCCCGCTTCCAACCTGCTTCGTCGGTGACTACCTCCAGGATTACACTACTCTGACCGGCAGGCACGCCTGACCTACATGGCTGCCGCGTTGAACCCGGAACAACGATTGCAGCATAGAAACCAACCACCTCTTCCGCCACAAACGGGGGTCTGCCAGCAAGAAGAGAACTATGAAGAGGGCAAACCCGGAAGACACGAAGCTGGTATGTACCGGATTGTCGGGACAGGACAACAGCAACGCGTAGGTGCTAGTCGAGAATGTGTTTTGTGCCATGGCATCCTGATGAGAAGAAAATTGCTTAAAGGAAATCGTAGATTTGTGTGAAATTTTCTCGGTGGAGTAATTGAGGTTATGATCGAGGAAATGCGTCATTGCGGAAGTGCGTCGTTGTAATCTTGTGAATTGTAATCGTAAGTCTGAATATGAAAAAAAATAAGCCTAATAAAGTTGTTTTGGAAACCTTTGTTGTATTTTTATGAGTTTTAAAAAAATCGAAAAGCACAAACATTAATTGAGGTTATAACAAAGGTTCTCATTTAAATTCATGTAATTTTCATTTGATGTAAAATTCAATGCTTATGAGTCCCCGTTGCTGTCGTGTAATTTTCAAATTTAATGTAATTCTACGTCTTATTTGACGCTCCAGTTATGTGCACCTATTTGACAGAAAATTACACGAAATTTTTTTGGTGTGAAGTGAAATTTTGGCTCGTACTTGGCTCGGACATCGGATAATCGAGAATGGACTGTCTGATATTAATACATTTTTAAATAAAATAAATTGTTTGGAAGCTAGAAAAAATAATTACATCATGACATTTGAGGGATAGTTTGTTTGCACAACAATAACGAGTTAACATACCTTTTCCTGAGTGTCGTTCAGAACACGGTCGGTGTTGGTTGTCGGTGGTAGGTACTCTGTGCATCTGTTTACATTTCTTGTCATAAAAAATATCCTTCAATTCGTCAGAACGGGGTGAACTGCGTAGCGCAGTTCTATTCTTCACTGGAACGTAATCGAACGGTGTTTCTATAATAGGACTAAATTTTGAAATCTTCTCACTGTAACAGTGATTTTGAGCAATGAGTAAAATTGGTAAGACTTTCTCATAATCTTATAATGTACAGTTTTTTCATGCGATTTATAGATAAACCATTGATCAAAGACCGTGACCGTGGTGTAGGGGTAAGCGTGGTTGCTTCTCATCCAGTCGGCCTTTGTTTGATCCTAGACGGTCCCGGCTGAATTTTTCAAGACGAGATTTGTCTGATCACGCCTTCCGTTGGACGGGGAAGTAAATGTTGGCCTCGGTCTAACCTAGAGGTTAGGTCGTTAGCTCAGTTCACGTGTAAGAGTCGCCTCTCTGGGTCCTTTCTCGGTGGAGTCGCTGGTAAGCAGTTGGACTTAGAGATCCTTAATAGGGAGACTGGTCGAAGTGAATTTGACGTACCCAAACAGACACGAGTTTGACGTATCCAAACGAGCATTTGCCTTTACGCCCCGCAAAACTTATTAGTGTTGCCAAGCTCAAAACTTACGTTGCCAGAGCGATTTAGCCAGCTTAGACGAGTCTCCTAGTTGGACTCACAATACAAAGGCCGTCAGCTTGAATCCCGGGGTGGATGGAAGCTTAGATGTAAAAAAGGTTTGTGATTGCCTCAGCAATCAAGCCTTCGGACACCTATTTTCCAGTAGGAATCTCGCCATCGAGAATGCCAAGGCAATGCTGTAGAGCGAACAATAATTGTTATTTATTTTTAATAATTATTTATTTATTTTTATTGAACAGAGATATTTTTTTCGAAATGTTTCGACCACCCTCTCATCTCTGTGAGGAAAAAATCAGTTATGCTTATACTGACCATGTTCGCAAGAATGTCGCGTTTGCAAAAACAGCAAGCGGAGAAAAAAGGTTAGTAAATGTATGCGAACAGGTTCAGTGTAGTACCTATGTAATATTAAAATAAATTTTTTTTTCATATAAAAATTACAAAAATATCTAAAAACTCAACTTTTGGTAATGTTGGTATTAAGTTTGTCCACAGTAACCTCAAATGTTTGTTGTTTAGTTTTTAAACATACCGATATGAAAAAGCATTTTTTTTTAAATTAAAGTAAGGATAGAGTTGATGTAGCGGGTGTTCATTTTATTAAAAACAGCTTGTATGAAATAAATTTCCATACAAATTTACACCGCCAACGGCATTCAGTGTCACCAGAAGCCGTCTTTCGTTGGCAAAACGTTTGGCAAACTTGATTATATACTTTCAATCTGTTTGAGTTATTTACTTAATTAACAACAATTCCGTAGGGTAAAATTGGAAAACAAAAGGAAACAACACGGGAAAACTGCACTACCGGTACGGTTTCAGTGTCGTCGTTTGCATTACATTAGCCGTTGCTAAACGGAACGGAGTGGGAGTCGCCGTCTTTAGCAGATCGGTTCGAGAGTGGGAGTTTGGGGTGGATCCTTTGCAGCCTCCATGTGGCAAACGTGCTACATTATACTTGCCATAATTTCATCAAGCACATCTCATTCATAATTTATTCTCCGCGAGGAAATTTTTTCTGCTTGTGTATGCATAATTATAAATTCATCCTCAAAAGGTAAATCAACCTCACTTTGTTGTATTGCGGCGAAACGACGCGGTTTTTACTTATTTAGGAGCCTCTTTCTCTTTGATTGCAGCGGAGGGGAGAGATTATCCCAATTTTGAACCCAACGCTCGAGGTGGTGGAGAGTTTTTAGCAGGGAAAAAAATCTGCGACTCATCAGAACTACAAGCCCCCTGAGGGTTGGACAGTGATTGTTTCATGATTAAAGGAAGTGACGCTTCAAGACAGCGGAATTTACAAGAAGTGAATTAATAATGCAAGACAGACGGTCGTGTTTTCTGACTTGATTTGGTTTTGAGCAGCCAATTGAATATGGATCGATATAGGAAATTTTTGTTTTTCAAATCTTATTTAGTTACAACTAATATAACTTAAAAATCAACTAACTTCCTCATGCATAGATATTTAATATCATAAAGATTGATGAAGTACTCCAAATTCTCGTAAGTTTGGCAGGTTGGAGACATGGTACTAACTCCGTCCAAATTGCAAATTCTCACTATTTAAACTAATTGTATTGCAAATATTTGGATAGAAACTTGTTTGCTAACTTCCCATCAAGCTATTTATTGCTTGATATGAGTTGAAATCGCTTTTTAGAATCTGCAATAAAACGCAGTAACCCCTACTTGAAAAGTTATACTAGAAATGATTACTCACCCCAGTATATGATATCACTTTTTTATTTAAAAAAACCTTTCATCAAAATAAAAATAAAAAAAAATATTTTTTTTTGATTTTCCAATATCCTACTATATCCAATCGGAATTTTCGGTTGTTGCAGTTTTCGTATAGGGGAGAGTGGGGAGACTTGATCCCCGGGGACACTTGATCCCAAGCCTGTATCTCGTCAGATTGTGGGTAAAATAATTTGCTTTGTTCTAGAAAGTTGTGCGAAATTCACTAAAACTCATTGTAGAAAACAAAGAAAAAAATTAAAAAATGTTTAGATTGAGTTACACACATTTTTCTGAGAAGTGCTGCAAAAAACTTCCAAGGGATCTTTTTTCTTTGTTTTGATATGTATAGAAAACACTCAAAATTATTCAAAAAAATATTTTTTATACATGAATTGTTTGATAAACATATCAACTCCAAAAACCTTACGCATTTGACGTTAAATTTATCGTCATACTATTTTTACAATCAATTGTTTAAAAAAGTGCGTTTAGGGAGACTTGATCCCTGCATTTTTACAGTCACTGGAATCAGCCTCAAGATTAAATAATTGGTCTGGGTTTTCGTACATAGTTTCCTTTAGTAAAGTTGTACATAACTTACTGCAGTTTGAACCGTTTTTCAAAAGTTTTGTAAACAAAAATTACCAGCTTTTGTAAACATGCTCAATTTTTGTCTAGAAAAGAAAATTTTAAGTTTTTAAATATTTTGCATGCTAAACTTGTTATATTTTGAACACAAACGTACAGGTTTAATGTGAAATTGCTGTAACTTGTAGAAAATTAAAAGTTTGGATGAATAAGAAACATTTTGCTTAAGATTTCTTCAAAATGTTGAAAGGGGGATCAAACTACCCCCAACATTTTGAAAATGCCGGTTTAAAATATTTTTTTAAAACGCTTGGCATGATTCGAAGAGTTTATCCGATGAAATACCCTTCTCAGCCAAACATAATTGAATGTTTAAGCTTTCAATTCATGCAAAAAGATCATAGTTTTGTGAGAAATTGACAGAGTTATGTGCGATACAAAAAAAAAGGGATCAAGTCTCCCCACTCTCCCCTACCTATAAAAAGTTACATGGTATCGAATCCTCGACACATTTTCCCATCTTGTCCTTCTCCATTAGCTCCTTCCACCAATCTCCCAAATTGATTTAATTGAGAGCGAGTTGGTCGCGCACAAAAAATGGCTTTGGAATTTCGTATGGAAAATCAATTTCAATCTTAAAACATCCAGTCGTGGCCATCTATGACCGTCGTAGTCGTCGTCTAACGGTGGAGTTCGTTGCTGTCCGTCGAAATTCCGCCGAGAAAACATCACAGCCAACTTTGACCGGCTTGGTTAGTACGGGAAGAACCAACACTGGAACGGTCGAAACTCTCAGGCGCTTGTTCGTTCTGGGCAAAAAGTAAAAATATTTGCTTATCCATCGTATCGGTTGTTTATTTGCCTTTGTTATTTTGCGCTGCCGTTCTGTCCATCTCACTTACCTTTTCTCCGAGGCATTTTTCGAACTTTTGTACTGGACTTCTGCGTATCGAAATGTACCGTCGTCTGGAGTGAATGTGGACACCCGATTCGCTACTAATTGTATCGTTTGGGATGTTCTTTTAAACATTTTGAAAATGAAAATTTGTTTTACTATATTCAAATTACAAATAATTCTCATCAAAAATGTTTAAGTGTGATACAACAACATGTTACAGTCCAATTGGCAAGGGAATCCGTCTTCCACGTCCATCGCCAACTAGACTACGGAAGGTTGTAAGCGACTAAACTGCGTTACGGCCAGTGTTTTTAGAGCGATAGAACGGTAGGCCATGGGCACATGTCGACCAATAAAAAGGTGTTTTTTTTTGCTTTCTGGAACTCGAAGAAGAACCAATTTTGCGAGTGGCGCTAGATCCGCGTTCTTTGTCGAATATTTCAAAAGTTTTCAACACCTCCACTTATTTTGCGCTAATTTGAGTTGCCACGTGATAAATTGGGACTGAAATTTGGGGCCAAATTCTCTATGTCTGATTGTCAATTTGAAACAGTAAATTGACTTAATTTCAGCCCGTTTGAATCAAAACGAAACAACAGTTAATTTAGAGTAGGTAGTATGGATTCTTGCAAGTAAATATTTCGTTTTAAGTATTGGATCAAATTGGCGTTTAGATATTGAAAGATCTTTATTAGTGATTATCGAATAGACCATAGACTACAGACTGCATGTAAAATTATAGAATTAAACTTATTGCTTAAAAAAATATTGAAACTAACACTTAATTTAATAATTCCATATTCTGTAGCTGAGAGGTGTGGGTCAGGATGTTTCCGCAAACAAAACGTTAGATTGTTAGCATCGATTGAACGTATCCGGGTTCCGTCCTGGAACATTTTGCAATGTAAAAACCGTTTCCCATTCACTGCCGCCGCTGCCAGTGCCATTCGCTAAAATTCGGGTTATTGAAGAGCAAGATACACAAACAGCAGCATTGTTTACAAATCTAATGGAGATCATAAATTTTTCGCTCGCTTTTTTAGCGGAAACAGCCGGAAAGGAAGAGGTTAGTTTTGAAACTTTTCATTGCCGTTTGCCCCTCTCGGCTGCTGTTTGTTGATATTTGCTGGCCATCATCGCTGGCAATTTTGCAGAATGCTGGATCCCCTGAACCGAACCGACCCGCCAGTAGGATTGGCCCCGTCCTGCTTTGTCTGCAGCAATAGATAGCCGGAGAAATCAATTTAAAAATATGTTAAAACAAACAGAAACAACACTCTTTCAAATTGTTTTCCTTGTTTTCACTTCGCTTTTCTCGACCACTTCCTGGGCCCGACGAGCGGGACTGGCCCAGTCAACCAGTGAGTTATGAATGGGAAGAATCATTTTCACAGTTGTTAGCAGCGGTAAACGCTCCGGTCGAAGCGGAAGGATTCATTAGCAAAGCTAAGCGAAGTTGAGCAGTATAGGGTGTGGGATTTGCGAACAGCGATCGGTGACACTGGGAGCCAGTTATGCAAATTGTAACTCGTTCCGCTTAATTATCTTAATTAATTTTAGTCCTTTCGCCTTGCAAAGGATATGTTGTGTTGTATAGTGCCAAACGGAGAGGAGGATATGTGTAGCACGTCCTAACAGAACATTCGTAGGAATGTGAATGATATATGGGAACAGTATTTGCAATATGTGTGGAACTTACCGACTGAGAGTTACTTAACTGTTAATCCTGTTTATGGTCGAAGCATTAGTTTGTTACTTTGGGTAGAGATTTCGCTTAGTCTGAGTGTAGTTATGGAAATTTGGAAATATCCATCCACAACTAAATGAATCCAATTCTCGATATACGAGGAATCAGTTTGCTGCCAGGTCTGGTAAGAATGTGATTGATCTGAATTCGTTAATTTTTTTAAAAGTGGTTAATTCTCCACCAACTACACAGCAGTTGCCCCGACCCCTCTTCAATTTGCGTGCAACTTTGTCCTAAGGGGTAACTTTTTTTTTATTTTTCATCGAAAAAACACTAAAAAAGTTTTGAAAACTCTACCATTTTCCGTTACTTGATGGTAAAATTTTTTGGAACATGTCATTTTAAGGGAAATTTAATGTACTTTTTGAATCTTTATTGACTCGGAAGGGTCATATTTTCATTTAGAACAATTTTTTTTTAGCTTTGCAGGGTTATTTTTTAGAGTGTAATAATGTTCTACAAAGTTGTAGAGCAGACAATTACAAAAACTTTGATATATAAACATAAGTATTTTGTTTATAAACATCACAAGTTATCGCGATTTAACGAAAAAGAGTTTTGAAAAAGTTGATCGTCGTTGATCATGGCCGTTCATCGTCACCCGCGACAGACACGGACAACGAAACAAAGAGAAACGCAAAAAGTAACTTTTTCAAAACTTTTTTTCATAAAATCGCGATAACCCGTGATGTTTATAAACAAACTACTTATGTTTGTATATCAATTTTTTTGTAATTGTCTGCTCTACAACTTTGTAGAACATTATTTTACTCTAAAAAATAACCCTGCAAAGCTAGAAAAACACGAAATTTTAAAATAATAAATTTTGTTCTAAATGAAAAAATGACCCTTTCGGGTCAATAAAGATTCAAAAAGTACATTAAATTTCCCTTAAAATAACAAGTTCCAAAAAAATTTACAATCAAGTAACGAAAAATGGTAGAGTTTTTAAAACTTTTTTAGTGTTTTTTCGATGAAAAATACGTTTTTTCAAAAATCTGAGTACGCCATCAAATCGGGCGTCTAATTTTATATAAAAGTCTCTTTGACACCAATTTTCTATCTCATCACCGTTTCAGGCTGCAAATTATTGAAAAACACTTCTTTTTTCGCATGCTCAAAAATGAAAGGGGTCGTACTGCCCCTCCGTCACGAGATATCAAAAATCGGACCTCGGATTCGTGATCAGGGACAAAAGTTACCCCTTAGGATAAAGTTTCACGCAAATCGAAGAGGGGTCGTGGCAACTTTTCCCGATTTCGTGTGAGTTGGTAGAGAATTACCCAAGTATGAATTAGAAATTGAGTGGAATAAAAATAACTTCGTGTAACAAAATCCGTTAAAAAATTGCCCATACAATCCACACTCGATTATCCATAGTTTCAAATATCCGAGAAAATATATAATTTAATACAAAATTTAATTGGAGTTCTGAGAAAAAACCATGAAAAATGTTGAAGCAACATTAAATTCTCGTCTCTGCAAAGGGATGGGATTCAGCCACGTACCTGGACCATTTCCACTCTCAATACCGGTCATGCATCATGCCGAAAATCTTATTTGAATAAGCACACATATTTTATTTTTAAAAGGGAAAGAGCACATTTTATCACACCTTAGTCAGACTCGGAGGAGAGCACGGAACGATGTGGCATAATAATGTGAATTATTTCCAGGTAGGTGCCCGGCAAAGTATCCTAAGTAAATATCAATTCTTTTAAGCTGGTGTGTTCAGGACAGCAGTTTCGCCAGGAGGGATGATGCTGATGATGATGCTGGCGTGCATTATCCAGTGGTCAGAATCCGACATTTATTTTTATTTATCGTATACGATGGACTGTGAAAGGGTAAATTTGTTCAGGTTTCCAGACAATTATGTTAAACATTGTTAGGGTGGTAGAAAATGCGACGCTGGCTGGATTTTTTAACCCATCATCCTCATTTGAGCCCTCCACCTCGTTTTTTAGTCTTTTCCTAAATGGACAAACCACTCGAATTTTGCATTTTTATGGAAAGCACAAAAAAATCAATTCTGCAAGCATCCTTGAAAAACGCAAGCGATTGCCACTTGTCTGCGCACTTTATTTACCATTTTACCCTCTCAACAGCTCTTAAATTCATCATTATTGCTGCAATAAATAACAGAGATCAAATGTCTCGACTTTCGTCCGTGTGGTGCACTTCCTTCTTATGGTCGGTGCCAGCCACCCCCTATAAAATGAAAACACCTCCTCGCGTTCTAGACGACGTGAGAAGCCCCAAGAATACAAAGTGCAAATTATTGGGGTTTGACGCTTCTTTTCTGTCTTTCTTTGCATTTTTTTTACTGATTTCCCCGCTCCATTGCGAATATGGTGTGCGGGTCTTTTTAAAAATTCAAAAGATTATCATCAGGCTTATTTATTTTCAGTTAATTTCTGTATTTTTCTAAATTATGTTATAAAAATTGTGCTAATAAAATAAAGAAAATAATTAAAATGAAATCATAACAAAAATAAAAGAAACAAATTATCGATTTCTTAATGCTGACCACAAAGTTTCAAACAGAGGAGATCAGCCTTCCTGGCACAACAATAACGGATTCCAATTTCTGCTGCAAAGTTGAATCAGTCAAGCGTGAACGCATATTTCATTGTGTAAAAAAGGCGCCAATTTATTTCAACTGTCACTTTGCCGCCCAAGGTCCCAGTTTATTTCCTGCGACTGTTTTTTTTCAGCTTTGGTACCCACCCCCTGCAATCTTTATACTTCCAGTGTTTTCCATCGACCGAAAGTAGGAGGTATTTAATTTTTCTTCCCATCTACCATCCAAAAAATAAGGAAAATCGAAACGAAAGTGAAAGAAAAAGAAAAAAAAAACCTTCGGTCCGTGTACTCTGTCAAAGATCGAGAGGTGCGAAAGGAAATACGCACTCAATCAGTTGTGGCAATGGTGGTGGAGTAGAGGTTAAAGAAGTTGGAAAAGATTTGCCGCTGATTGGTGCTGTTTGTGAGTTGTTTACGTTAGGAAACTTGCGGAAACTTTTCCGAGTTGTTTTCCTTGTTTTCAAAATTTTATTTTTATGGATTCCACTCTTGTTTTTTAAAACACAAAACAAAGTCATATCGTTGATAATTTTTTCTGCATTTTCAAGATTTTATTCAATTTAATATGTTTAATTATCAAGAGCGTGGAAAACTAGGTTTGTTTCATACAAATTACTAAGTTATTGGCAAGTTTGGCATTTAAAAAGTTATAGAGTAATCTACGTGCGTATGTATTGCGTGTATGTAATAAACGAAATAAAGTGAGATTAGGGTGGTCCAAATTCGGGTACATTCCTCGGGGCTACCCTCTAAAACCAAAGATTGACCCATCACAAGGCTAAATTCCAAATTCTCACCGTTCTTCCGTTTCTCACCTAATACGTGAACAATTTTCAGCGACAAGACAACAAAGTGTGGCGAATATGTTCGTGTTTAAGATTCCGTAAATTTGCCATGATTTTTCTAGTTAAAAAATGGAAAAACATAATTCAAACTAAATGTATTTTCAAGACAAAGCCTCCATTACCTGATTGTTTTTTTTTATTATCCAAAGTGTCTTAAAAGAAATTTCAAATAATCAAAACTAAAATAATTTTTTCTCTATTTTTCTAGTCTAATATGAGTTCAGCGATCCGAAACAAGTCAATGATTGTTTATCTGTTAAATTACAAAATGATTTTTTTCAGGTCTTCTGAGGATTTCCGTCAAAGTCTTATCGGCTAGTTTTGAATGAACTTGTGAGTGTGAAGAGGTGAACATGGTAAAGATATCCGGGTATCGATTCCTTTTGTGGATTAAGAAAACCAGGAGCTGTTGCTGATCTGTTTCATGTCCGAGAAGACCTCGCTTAGCTGAGTAAGAGCCTCAATCACGCAGATGCCGAGGAAATCATGCCTGATTTCCTGGCGATTGGGGAACAATCTGGCTGTGTCTTTTGAAGATATGCAGATTTTTGGTGAGATCTTTCCGTCACTATTTGCTAGATGATTATTTTCTCTTATATTATTATAAAATAAAATAAATAACCCTCCTACCCATTCCCCACTCTCCGGTTCCTCAATCCCAATTTGCCCAATTCCACTTCCACCCTAAAAATATAATATCTGCCAAATTTACACTAACACACCACACCTAACTGATTCGGAGCGTTTGGTACGGTATGTCCACGCATCCTTCCTCCCCTGTAGTTTCTGTGAAATGTGATCCGTTCACAGAATCCTCTCTGCGGTAAACACAACGCAGTAGGGCTGGCCGCTTTGATTTTTGTATTACATTTTCGAGTATTCTCGGATGTACTGCAATTATTATTAATGACAAGAAAAGTGCTTGGGGCGTAATCTAATCACAAGACTTTCCAGCATGCTTTCATTGGACTGGCTGCGTTTGTGTTAGATTAGATTAGATTAGATTAGATTAGATTAAATTACAAAATGATGTTTTTCAAGGGTCCTGATTTTCGGTTCAAAGATCAGAAATCACTCACTCATCGCCGAGCCAATCTTTGTCGACTGGAGCTCGCAACCAGTCGTCAGCGAACACTATACTCAGGCTGCCAGCGACTTGTTCAATCCAGCTTTTTAAGCAAAAATGGAGTTCGTATGGTGAACGCACGAAATGTCAAAATCACGCAGCGGTACCAACATTACGAAAAAAGTGTGCCATGGCATGACAGTCACATTTTTTTCTAATGTTGGTGTCACTGCGCGATTTTGACATTTCGGACGTTCAACATTCGAACGCCATCTTCGCTTAAAAACCTGGATAGAGGGGAAAAGCAACACGCAACAAAATTTTGAGGCTAGTAATTTTGACAGGTATGATTTCCATAAAGTATTCGCCTCCTTTTCTCTCCCACAGAAAATTTAGGACAATGTAGCTGTCAAACTAGGCCAAACTATTAAAGTCACTCGCAAAATGAACTTTGAGTGATCTGAGTTCATTTCTGACGTCACGATTTTCTCCTCTTATAGAGGAAAAAATCGTGACGTCAGAAATGAACTCAAATCACTCAAAGTTCATTTTGTGAGTGACTTTAACATTTTGGCCTAGTTTGACAACTACCTCGTTCCCAGGTTTTCTGTGGGAGAGAAAAGGAGGCGAATACTTTATGAAAATCATTCCTGTCAAAATTCCTATTTTGTCGCGAATTGCTTTTCTCCTATATATAGAGTTATCTACGTGCGCATGTATTGTGTGTACGTACACGAAAAAGGGAGGATACATTTTGTCCGGCCAGCAAAATCAAATGGTGCGCTAGTATGCGTACGCGAAACGTCATAAAGCTCTATTGCTTCTCCCAGCGACACAGATATTTCGTCTCCGTCGTGCTAACTTGTCGTACGTGCATTTTGGGTCAAATTGAGTTAAGAACGCCATTTTGTGCAGCTCACAATGCCTCATCTTTTGACCTTCACAGATCCCCAAAATTCAGAGATCAGAGAGGAGAGAATCTAGAGAGAATCCAGCTCGGCGCTCTTTTGGTCTGCACTCCCACAGTTTGCCGTAAATTTGTATTTGGCATGATGGAAATTGCTTGTAAATGTGTCTTTGATGTCCTGTTAGGCCGATGCAAATATTTAAAAAAGTTTTTGTCCCTCGGCCCTGGCCGAGGTCAAGGGGGAGGGGGCAAAAAAATAAAAAAATATAAAAATTTAAATAACAAGCCATAGTCTTCACATTTAAATGAAAAAAGTGTTTTAAAATGCATTTTACACTAGTTCAGTTGTTTTGCAATCATTAGGTTTCAAAAAATCTATGATCTGACAAAAACAAAAATTGTATCGCAAAAAAGATTTTGCATCGAAAATTTTCAAAAAATATTAAGATTTTTAATAAACCCAAACATGCTAAAAATGATTTTAAACGCAGGAGAATGTATTTTAATTTGATTTCAGTTGGTTGCACTTGAATGTTCATTGAAATTTTGAAGTTTATTGTAAAATATTTTTTTGCCCCCTGATTTTCGGGCCAATTTTGAAGGGGGTGGTGACAAAACTTTTAAAAATATTTATACCAGCCTTATCAACAAAATTGCAAAACATTCTTGATAACATAGATTTTAAGCAGTTTAATAACTGAGTAAAACAAAGCCGATCGCAAACTATTTCAACTCAGCTACTGAGCGACAAAACGCAATCGGTCTCTCTGAACCATTCGCTGTACTACCCGATTGAAGTGAGAGGGAAAGCAAAAAGAGAGTATTCTGTAGGCGTCATCCATAAAGTACGTCACGCTCTAGGGGGGAGGGGAGGTTGTCGCAAGCGTGACAAAGTGTGATAAGGGGGAGGTCCGTGAGAGTGTGACGTCACGCTATAGACTATTTGTTGAAAACTGAAAATTCAGTCTTAAAATATATTTTAAAAAAGTTTGATAAACTTTACAAATAAATTAAACACGATACAAGGCTTTAATAAAAACTGAGTTTTTAATAAGGCCGTTGCAAATATTTTTCAAAGTTTATGTCACCCCTTCCCTTCAAAATGTGTCGGAAAAATCAAGGGACAAAAAAATATTTTTTCAAAAAATTTCAAAATTTCAACGAAAATAGAAGTTAAATAAACTTAAAACAATCTAAAATGCATTTTTCTGCATTGCAAATATTTTCCAAAGTTTATGTCACCCCCTCCCTTCAAAATGTGTCGGAAAAATCAAGGGACAAAAAATATTTTTTCAAGAAATTTCAAAATTTCAACGAAAATAGAAGTTAAATAAACTTAAAACAATCTAAAATACATTTTTCTGCATTGAGAATAATATTTAGCATTAAAAATTGATTAAAAATATTTTGATTTTTTTTTATGAAATTCCAATGCACAAACCGCCAGAACCTGTTTTTTGCGAAAAATAAAATTTTGTCAATACTTAGATATTTTGGAAACTAATTTTAAAATACTTTTTTCATTCAAATGTTTAAACCATGGCTCGTAAATTTATTTTTTAAACTTTTTTATTTTTAGCCCCATTTTCAAAACAACCTATGAGTCATGGGTATTTCATGCCGATAGGAACTTTTAAAAATTTAATCAAGATTGAACAAAAATTCAAGATGGGGGGAGGGGGGTCCGAAAGTTTGACGTACTTTTCGATGGGGGTCAGAACCAGCGTGACAAAGTGTGATATAGGGGGAGGGGGGTTAATTTTGCCGATTTTAGCGTGACATACTTTATGGATGACGCCACTATTGGTGTGGAAGCGACAAACGGTAGGAAACGGTCAGAGCAGTTTTTGTCGATTTCAATTTGTGGTTGCGAGTGAATGAGTCGTTTTGGAGCAATCAGGACCCTCTATTTTTTCAATATGCAACTAACGCGATATTGACCGTCATCTTGGATAACATATTTTCAGATTTCTTCCACACAGCAAAAAAAAAGTTGATTTTTGTAATGTTGAAAATTTGGTAGGTTGAATATTACCTACAAAATGAGTAAAAATATGGACCTGATGAGTATTCACCAGAAACTGATGAAAATTCATCATTTTCTGATTTTTTTTGACACACAATTTATCGCCATTTCCCGATGAATGTTACCATATTTTTTTTCCTTTGCATTTAAACTACCTGCAACAAGGCAAAATCCGGCAAAACTTTGGTTAGCCCGAGATAAATACATCATTACGCAAATTCCGGATCAATACAGCATTCCCCCCAACTTTTTTTTTGTTATTTTTCTCCCCAATTTCAAGTGTTCCCCCCTCTGTCAATTTCACATAAACAAGGAAAAATCGAAGAGCTTCGATTAAAACATAGAGTAAGGATAAATATTTATCTGTCGCAGGAAAAATACAACTGCCGCCAGAGGAGAGCGTTGAAAAGAAAAGAGAACAATTTGACAAAAGGGGGTGGTGGTTGTATTCAGTGTCTGGCAAAAGTGGGTGGAAAATTGGTATGCAAAACAATAAGTGATGTCATGTGGAAACAGTGCCGCCGAGATGAAGCTTATCTCTTGTAGGGCACCAAGAAGTGCAAGACGACGATGACGAAGCCAACAACGGTCCGAAAGGTGAGGGCGTCGGGAAAAAAGACGCAATGAAAGGAACCCTCTTTTATTTTTCGCAGATTTTTGCACACCCTTACCAAACGCCCCCTCCGAAGGGTATAGCCATGGTTTGACATTGCAGCAGGTGTGATTTTGGAAAAAAGCGAGGAAAACTTGAGACTAAATAATAGAGAGGGATTACGGGGATTGAGATGAACGAAAAAATCCCGTCAGCAAATAACTTCATTAATTATGGGGACATTGTTTCACTTTTTTCATTTTCATTATTTGATTCTGTTATTTTTGGCCGTTTGTCCAGCCAGAAGGTGTTGTAGTTTGCGAGTGCTTTGGCTGGACGCTTTAGACGACTGCGAAATGGCAAGGAAAAATTTGAGAGTTGAGGGTTGGGTGGAAATGAAAATTGTACGAAAGCTGTAGAATATATTCTATTTTTGAATGTAATATTGTTTAAAAGTAAAAACTATGTGCACTCTTCTGTTTTGAATGAATTCTCGTTTTAGACTGATTTTTTTTAAATGAGTACTGTGAAAAATGAATTGAAACGTTTCTTAATCCACCATAAGGTGTTTGGTACCTTCCTCACATTTACAAAGTCTTTCAACTCTTAAGTTATCCTAATCCAGATTTGCATTGTCTACGGTCTTACGTCTTATCCTGAAAATATGGTGTCTTCCGGTTAGTTTTTCCAAATTAATGAAGGTTCTACATCTGGTAATAATCTGACAACTATGGCACCGTCCACAGGTAAAAAAGTAAAACCGTTTCTTTTTTCTATACATTTTGACGATTCTTCCCATTTTTAAAGCGATAAGAGGGAGGGGTTCTCGTCGTCCAAATGAGCTCGCGAGAAACCCTGGTGAATCTCGGATTTGGAGCACCCTAATGTATATTGATCGAAAATTCGTAAATATTCTAGGCTAGTATGCAGATCGGAAGGAAAGGGGTCAAGAAACAGCTTTACGAACAGCAGAACAAAGGAGAGGGAGCGATTTCTTGGGGCTTTTCTTCACCCTCTCTGACTTGCTTGCGCTGCCGCTGCTGCCCATTTGATTTTTTCTTGCCCGGTTCCTTCCGAAGTGCGTATACCGCTTCTACTTGCAATTTAATACAAATGAGTTTATGTTCCATCATATTCTTTTTTTGTTTTTTTTTCTGACACCTTAGGAAGACAACCTATGAAATGTTAACATTAACCTTAACATGTTGACATTAGTTGATTAATAAACTGTCACTGAATCCGCTTTGTAAAAGCCGGCCCCGATACTCTTCACGGGTGTTCCCCTCAGGAACTGGGAAACATTTACTTTTTGCCTTCCTCACCTTACTGAGGAAAGGCTATAAAATCACTCGGAAAATGAACTTTTTAATTAGACCTCCTTGAACTACCTTCATTTGTACATATCGACTCAGAATCACCAGCTGAGCAAATGTACGTGTGTTTGGCTGTATGTAGACAGCAGTTTAAAAAATGGTCTGAATTCACATAACCTCAACTGGTCGGGTCTGATCGCCACGAAAAAGCCGTGTAGAGGGATGCCATTTTCCTCAAAGGCGGTGTCTGCATAATCTTGACAAAAAGTTTGTAGGTAGTCTGTTATTTTTATTAGGACCTCTTAGGTGCTGCGATCACGTTAGGGGAGATCCATAAACCATGTGGACACTTTAGGTGGGTTGGAATCACTCTATAAATGAGAGAAAGGCACCAACCACCTAAAGGTGGATTATGTAACGTTTTTTTTATATATTCGTTTTCATAAACATTTTATGTTGAAGTTTAAAGGAAAAATGTGGATTCCGTCTGGGGTTTTCCAAACTTTATGATACAGAGTTAAAAAAAAAATACAAAATATAATATTGAACAATGATGTGGTTATGGGCCTGTTTTGCCGACTTGTTTTTTATGTATTGTGTGAGAATAAGTACCATTTTCATATTTATCCTTGTTGAATTTTGATAAAATTCATTTTCATGTAAAAATCTCGTATATTTGTGGAATTTCAATCTTTTGGGAGTTCAATTAACAATACTGTAACGGGGTTTTGTGGAGTTGAATTGTTAAAGATTATTATTGAGTAAGTTCAAAATTTATTTTTGTAGTGATTGAAGTTTTCAAGAAATCCAAGAATTTTATTACGGTTATGACAAGAAAGGATTGTCTCGCACCACATCATAATTATCTGAAAAAAATCAGGTAGATCACATAATGTTTACACTTTTATCACCCATACCCTTAGCATTAAAAAAATGGATATCAGATTGAGCATGAGCATGAGCATGGTTGACTGCCAATAAGCTGCTACTCCGTTATTGACAGATCAGCTGAAGTTAAACAATAAATCAAAAATGATCAGTGGGAGCCAACCATCCGTTCACTGTTTAACCTCTAAAGATCCCTACTTTATAGTCAATACCGGCGCCCTCCCAAGAAGCCTGCAGTTCAACGAAAGGGAGGAATGTTAGTCCGATAGTTGAAGTTGCAGACTCATCAAGCACATAGTTTTTCGCTATATACTTGTTGATACCGCTTGAGACCGTTGAATCCACAGTATCTCCTTCAAGCATCACGTGATTATTTTTTTGGATTAGTAGGATAAGGTATTGGCTTTTCGATGCCTCCAGAGCTACGACGCTATGTGGAGGACTTTCATAACAGACCCGTCGGTGAGCCTTCCGAGCAACGATGCTATGGGAAGGTCTTTCTGGTTAACACACAAAATCACTCACACACAGTTATTTTGCTCCACTATTAACTCGACGATCCAAATTGTCAGTGCGTCTTTCGATCATTATGTAGAAATGGCTTTTTCACCGCAAAAAAAAACCATATTCGAAAAATTTAAACACAATCCACCCGACGCCGTGCCTTCTGATCAAAGATGATATAGGAAAGGCTTTGAAAATCACAAAACAATTAATTAAGTTTACAAAAGCAAAAAAAATCGATCGACCCTGTCAAGACCCAACGCCCGCAAGCGACACACACAATTCACGACAAAAGGCACACACAGCGGCATAAAACACACAAAAAAAATTAACCTGAATAATCACGACTTCGCGTCCCCACTTCTAGCGCACCAATCTTAAAAAAAAAATGGATATCAGATTGAACTCAGAAATTAAAAATAAATCTAATTGATCCTTAGATTTTTGGCAATTTATCACAAAATTTATGCTAAGACATATTTTTTTTCAAAATTTATTTTAAACAAGTTCTTTTCTCAAAGTACACACTGTTTGTACCTAACAATAGCGGCAACGTCGCCGAAAGCTTTCCGCGGTTAGAGCTTTTCCACGTTCCGTTTTCTTAACATAGCTTTTATCGATCGGTGTGCTCTTGGGGTAGCCTTAACTTTGCTGCTTGAGAGACTTGGGTAGCCCTCCGGAAATTTCTTTCGTCATCCCTTTCGACGGTTAAACGTATGTAATGTTGTTGCAACATGGCAGCAGGAGTCGCAACTTTCTGTGTTGATTTAAATAAAGTACACACTGTGACTGTTTCCGAGAGCTTTTATTGTTTGGCTTGGAAAAGCATACACACATTCTTTCTTCACCCCTTTTGGCGGAGCGCTCAGCGGTAAACAAGTACAATTTACGTACACCAGAAATCATAAAGGTAAACATGGTGGGATGGAAATTATTTTTAAAATGAAATCATTTCAGAAACAGAAATAATATTTAAAAACTCATTGCGTGGCCGGGAACGAAGAGGAGCCATTCCGGCACGTTTTATGCCAGCTAGCACCGTACTGGTGCCACCGGAGAAAGCATTCATTAATCCACCGGAATCACTTGCGCTGAATCGTGCGAGATAACATTAAACGGGAGGCGTACATTTCATTACATTCCACTCCCGGTACGGATGCCGCACAATATGTGCCATGCCATCTCTCCTTTTGCCGGCTGAGTGTGTTTGCACGCTAAAACAATTATAAAATTGAGAATTATACTGTGTGCTGGGGTGTGGAATTTTTGGAGGATATGTTTTTGCTTGTAAACATGCCACTGACAAGGGCACACCGGAAACGTACCTCATTAGGCAATGGGTTTGTTCGTGGGGCTGAATTTGACTGCGTGGCGTGTTGAAATGAAAGAAGCAAATCACATTGAGTAAGAAAATGTTCTTGTTGTTTTATTTTTATTGGTTAGAGGGCTATAAAAACTCGGCTGTAATTTGTAAAGCAACAAATAAAGTCTGAAGTTTTTTTTTTGAAATGGTCCAATAAACCAAATTTCCAGTTTTTGCTTTTTGGGATTTTTTATCCCTGACTCAAGGCGGTTTCAAAAACACCCAAAAAGCAAAAACTTGAATTTTGGTTTATTGGTCCTTTTTGAAAAAAAATCTCCAGAAGTTTTTTTTTACTTATTTTGTTTTTTTGCGAGGAGGAGTGAAAATTTGAAGATTTTTTTTTCAAATTTTATGGCTGATTCCTGGCGAAATTACAAAATGCTCATAATTATTGCAGTTCTGCTACTATAAAAAAAAACCAAATATCAATGAATTTATATGAAAAACAAAAAATCCCTTACTATTACGTATTCAACCGAGCTGTGTGGTCCTAAAATTCAAATTTTGGAAACAGGATAAAAAGTATCATTTAATTTAAAATACAGAAATCGATGCCTCTGTGCTCTCTTCTACTAAACTTGCTAGGATTTAGCATAAGTTAGCAGAAGAGAGCACAGAGGCATCTAAATAGGCATTATACTATGCATTCTGAATAAAATTAAAAGTTTTTACAAGGTTTTTCAATGGTCATTTTAATTTTAGCATTTTAGATTTGTCAACTATTAATAATGTTACAGAATTTTGGCCCAAATTCAGTTAAGAACGCTCTTTTGTGCAGCTCACAATGCCTCACCTTTTGACCTTAACAGATCCCCAAAATTCGATTTCAATTCTGAGATATTCAATAAAAACCGAAAAAGCTCCGAGCATTAGTCACTTTTCTATACGAAAGAATCGAAAAATTAAAAATGAGAGTGTGTGCGTGCAACATGGAGTTAAACTTTTCAAAGAGTCATGGTAATCTGCACAGTAAATTCACAGAAAGTTTAACTCCATGTCCATGTCCGGGTACTTAGCTACATGGCTAAGCGATCTGCCTTTCAAGCAGACGATCAGGGATTAAATCCCGCCCGGTCACCTCACCGCCGAATTTTCGATCATCATCCCTGGGGCCGGGAGTGCCGAAACCAGCCCACGGCTGACAGCGCCCGTGCCCCGGTTCCTGGCCTTGCCGACCAAGAACCAGCCGCCAACATCTCCGACATAAAAAAAAACTTCATGTTGCACACACTCTCACTTTTAATTTCTCGATAAGTTCCAATCTTGTCGTGCGATCTTGCTACACCGTATTGATGTAAGTGCGACAATGGGCCAAAGGGACTTCAGGTTAGAACGCATTTGACACATGTACAAGACCGACTACCGTAAACATTTATAATCATAACTCGGGACTCTGGCAACCAAATTCAATCAAACTTCGTTCGTTTTTGTCCATTCAAGGTCAAACATTGAAACGCATTTTTCTCGGAACGTCAAAAAGCGACGTGCGACAAGAAAGCACGACAGCGTCGTTCTGGCAAAGCCTACCTCAATCCTACCTTCATGCTAATATATAAAGTGCAGCAATTTTTTTTTTTGCAATTCCGTCGTGAAAAGTTGAACTTTTCAGCACTTGTGAACTCGGTGAACCTCGTTGGATAAATGTACGACTCGTGCTGAAAAATCCTCTTTTTGCAACTTGTTGTATAAACTACTATTTTTAAATAAAAGTTTAAATTCTACGTCACTGGCTATCACAGTAAAAAACTCCACAGACTGCCTTTCTCTCGCAAATAACCAACAATGCAAATTCTCTCCTTGATTGTTCTCCGCCACTTGAAATATGACCGTGCTGGAACTTTTTAATTTCAGCTCGCATCGTTTACATTACCTCTTACCGCCAATCTTCCTCAGTGCCTTACCTTTCTTTCTTGGCGACTAACTGTCGTCGTCGTCGTCGTTGTGCCCCAAGCCGAAAAGTCAAGAGATGTTTAAAACTAAACTTTAATACTTTGCCCTCCCGGGCAGACAAGCGACAAACCGCAATGATTTCAATATATCGATCCCGTGTTTTCGACGTCGTTTCCGCCACTCACTTGCAGATCTTCTTCCGTGTTCCGGAAACTGTTCTTTCTCAGGACAGGCCAGCTGTGGTGTAGAGGTAGGCCCCCGAACGAGGCAAATTCGTCGACTTCCGAATAGATTCGTCCTGGCGGGAAATCCTTACGGCAAATAAAATAGCATCGCTGATCCTTCTGAAGATTCGTACCGTAAGAAAAGAGCAAAAGGAACAAGCTTGTTGAGAAGCCGAAAGATAAATTTATGCCTCATTATTTACTTAAAAGTTAATGTCGGGTGAGAGCAAAACAAGTTAAGTGAGCCGAAACATACTCAACCCCTCCCTCACAAGAGTCCTCGTTTTTGTGCGCTCTTTTCTCGGTACTTGATGCCGGTGTCTCCCCATTGCCGATACCGATACTTACCACAAGCGAAAGACAGGGTTGAGACAGTAGGGATACATTTGGGGTGTTTGGGACGGTCGGAAAGGGCCAAGATGCTCCCCTGTCTTGAAGAAAATCCCTATCGTCATCGTCGTCGAAGTAATTTGGGAAAATTGAAGGTGTAAAGCTTTTCTAATAGCGACGTTTATATTGCTTTTTATGGTTTAATTTTCTCCTATTAACTTTTGAACCTTGTAATTGAGTTTTCGCTCTCTCGTTCGAGTGTAACAATATGATTAGGTTGATTTACTGGCAATGGGGCGGACGGAGAGCGGGGAGGGATTGGTACGGTTCACTACCTGTGGGTATAAGTTGTAAATAACAGACGTGAGAATTATAAACAAATTTGTGTTGCTTGCGGTGTGATTATCTTCTCTCATTGGCTGGGATGTATTTTGAAATGTTTGAAAAGTTGCATGCAATATATACAAGTAGTGCATCGCACTAATTGTCCATAACAACTTTTATGTAAAATCTGCAGTATGTGTAACAAGTAGAGCAATTCGCTGAGATTTAGGTCATTCGATTTTTTTTTGTATTTTTTAATCCGGCTGAAACTGTTTTGGTGCCTTCGGTATGCCCAAAGAAGCCACATCAACATCCGCCAACATCTCCATCAGGAACGAGTTCCAGATGCTGAGCGATGACGAAGAAAACAACAACAACACCGACAAAAAAGTGTCGACGTCAAAAAAGATCAACTCTCCAGCGGAACGTAGACCACCTCCAATTTTTGTTTTGGACACGTTGGCGGACGATGTTGACGAGTTGCTGGAAGGCCACGGATATTGTCTAAAAATCGGTAATTCGGCAGTGCAAGTGATCACACTGAATAATAAGAATTTCGACCTGGTGTTTGAAGAATTGAAGCGTAGCAACTTCAACTTCTACACATTCAACCCCGAGAAGCCCCCTGTTAAGGTCGTCTTACAGGGTTACCAAGACCTTTCAGTTTCCGACTTGAAGAAGCACCTTTCGGACGCTGGAATAAAACCGCGGGAGATAATAGTGCTCTCGGGCTAGACAACGGTAACCGGTACTCACACACTGTACCTGTTGTACTTCGACCCCGGCACCGTCCAGATCCAAGACCTGCGGCGGACTAAGACGTTGGACGGCTTTTGGGTAAACTGGCGATTTTACACCAAAAACCCGACGGACGTAGCGCAATGCCACCGTTGCCAGAAATTTGGCCACGGCTCGCGGAACTGCAAACTCCGGCCCCGCTGCGTAAAGTGCGGTGAATCACACCTCTCGGAGAAGGCGGACTTGGGGGACAAGGTAGAGCAATCCAAGGCGCGCATTAAGTGCGCCAACTGTGACGGCAACCATACCGGTAATTACCGCGGATGCGTCGCGCGCAAGGCCTACCTCGAGGAGCAGGAAAAAAGGAAGAAGAAAGCAGCAGCGTCCCACCCTCCTCAGCGAAGTACGAGCGCAGCCGTTCCTGCAGCTGGACAGCTTACGGTTCCAGTGGAAAACTCAGCGTTCCCTCCTGGTTGGGGGCGTTCGTTCGCCAGCGTGGTCGCTGCCGGTAGCGGCAGTACGGCCCAGCAAGAAGTCACCGGGGAAGATCTCTTCACCCTGCCGGAGTTGTTTGCTCTCGCGGGGAGATGATGACGCGGTTTCGGAGCTGCCGGAACAAGGCGGAACAATTCCTGGCCCTTGGGGAACTGATGACCAAACACATCTACAAAGGATAAATAACCTGTGATCTAGATATAAGCTTTCTCTTTCTCTATCCCCTTTCCTTTGCAATTTCTGTAAGTTTTTTTTTTAATTTTTTTCTTTTTCTTGCTAGTGCCTTAGTTAAAGAAATAATTGTTCCAAAATGGATTATGATGCAAGACACAGCTGGAAGGAACTCCAAAACTCTGTAATGCACTTCAAAGTAACTCATTGTATCTTGATTATTCACAAATAAAACCGAATTGAAAATTGAAAATTGAAATATATTTCTTGACAACACTGCCGCACTTCGGTAGATATTTCGAAATCTTATTTTTTAACGTAATAAGGAAGCAACCTAGCTTTTTTACCATATTTTCAATCATGTGCAATCGATTCCCCAGGAAATTTTATGTGAAAAACTTGCGTGGCATGCCTAATTTGCGATTTGTACCCTTTTACAGTGATCAAAAAGGTCTTAATAGAAGCTAGAAATGGGCTGACACCCTGTAGATGTGCACCCTGTCTTCCAACCATGTCAAAAATTCTTGGAATAAGTAGCTTAACAACTTTTCCTAAGACACCAACGCTTTAAAAGGTCACCAGTAGAAGTTAGGGCTTGGTTGACACCCTGTAGGTGTGTCACCCTGCATGTCAATAATTTTAAATAAAAGCCACATTCATAAACAACAACTTTTCTTAAGACACCATTTTGCTAGGTAGCTTCCTTATTACGTTAAAAAATAAGATTTCGAAAAATATACCGAAGTACTGGCAGTGCTGGCAGGAAATATAATTTTCAGCACTTATTCTGAAATGCCTTTTTTTTAAAACTCTGTATCTTTTACCAGAAGCAAGATAGGGCCATACTTTCTTCGGGAAAGTTTTAGAGGACATTCAGGACTATACTTCTACGATATTAGTTTTTAAATTGAGTGAAAAATTAAAATTATGAAAATCAAAATGTAAAAAATGTAAAAATTCTCTATATTTTGATTTTTTGAACCTTGTTGATATGACCCTTAATTGCTAAGATATTACCAGCGCACATTGCAATGATTTAAAAACAGGGAAATTGATGTTAAAAAACACAATTTTCTAATGTCGATATCTCACCAAGTAATGGTTCGATTTTCAATGTTAAAATATTAAAGTTTTTTTTTTAAGTCAAGACTAACATTTCAAAATGGCCAAACATTCAATATCACGCCCTTTTATTTGCAATATCGACAACGAGAGAGTCCACTGTACTAAGCTGGCTGGTTTTCCAATTTAGTTAGTATAAGAGAGCACAGAGGCATCGAAATACCCATTATAGGAAAGAAACCCACTAATGGATAAAATTTTATACGTTGTCGGGGTATTTGAACTCAGGTTTTTAATTTGAATGCATGTTGATTTGAATTAGTTTACCTGGTGATACTTGGGAATGAAGTTTGTAGGGTAACTTTTGAAATAATTAAATAATGATTTCATCGGTAAAACCCTAAAATCTACAAAAGTTCAATTTAACAGGATAATTATTGCTTATTTGACTATAATGTTGGAGGACTGGAGCGATACTACCCGAGCATGGGTAAATAACAAGGGAAATGCGTATTTATACCTTTCTCTGGTATCAATACCAAATTTTGGTATTCCTGGACCCTTTAAAATTTGTCTTAAGGATTGTGCAAGAGCAAAAGGTGCTATCATACCAATTAAAGGTATTGTTTTGATATTGCAAAATTGCAGAATTTGTCAATGGTCGAACACCACATATTGGTATTCTTTTGGTATTACAGTGTTTTATCAAATTCCTCTGAAACTATGGGAAAATTTTGACCAATTTTGATAAAATAATTAATTTTGCGCTTAAATGATGTCTCAAAGCGAATGCTTTCATTGAAAACCGGAAATTTCAAACTTGATTTTAAACATTTTTGATATACCCCCTAAAGAAATGACTTGAAATTGTGGAAAATTTTCTAAGTCAGGATGGCACATTTTGGTTTTATTTTGGTATTGAAAGGTTTCATCAAATTCCTCTGAAACTATGGGAATTTTTTAATAAATTTTGATGAGATAATTAATTTTGCGCTAAAATGACTTGAAACCCAAAAATGTTAAAGCTGATATTCAATTTTTTTTTATATACCCACTAAGATTTTTTTTTAAACGTTGAAATTTCTCTAAGTTGGGATAACCAAATACTTTGAAAAACGAGTTAATCGACAGATTATAGAATTTTGGTGAATTTCAATCCAGTTTCATTTTAATAACACTTATTTTTCAATCTTGTTATTTTTCAGAATCTTCAAGAACTTCAAGCACAGGCCGTTCATCAATGACAAATGCATTCAATGTGGTGAAGAATATCACTAAGAACAACATGGAATCATCAGGTGAGTAGATTTGCATATGGATCATTTCCGTTTTTTCACTAACTGCAAATGTTGCACTAAAAATGGTATGAAAATACCAAATTTTGGTATTTCTTGTGCAAATACCAGCGACCAAAATGTGCTCTTGGTTGCCCAGTAATAGATGGTAAAATACCATGAAATCATACCAAAATCATGTATTTGGAAGACGACAGGAATATCAAAATCTGATTTTCCAAGGGCGCGGGAATACCTAAAAAATAAACCACGGCAATACCAAGTTTTGGTATTTAAGCAATTTTCAAAAATCCAGAAGACCTCAACTTGGTATTGAAATGGTTTTATTTTGAGGTATTATTTTACCCTTGGAATAACATGGTTTGGTGTTGTTGTGACTTTGGTATGATTTCATGATATTTTACCATCTATTACTGGGCAACCAAGGGCACATTTTGGTCCCTCTCATTTTGTTTGATGCCACTATCCACTGCGACCAGGAATTAGATCTATTGCGGACTTGCAATTCTATTTATAGAATCACAAAGGCTTCTTCTGTTATTAGGCAGATGGGACACGCACACACGCTATTGTTGAGCGAGTGTGTCGAGCGATCCACTGCCGTAACTTCACCGCCGAAGAGGTTTGAATGTTTTTTTTCAATCCTCTTTGGCTCTGCCTTTTCCACTCTGTACTGTCCAAATGTATCGCTAGAACCGAAGTGCACATTTCACGTTTACTTATACCCAGCTAGCCCTTAAGTTCTGGTTTCTGGAAAACTCGTCCCTTCTAAGCACTTTTTGCGATCGGGCCGTGGAGCTCTGTAGGGCAATTATACAGAGAACAGTTGGTCCTTATACATGTGAAGAGTACAGGGGAAAGGATTTGCCGAGCCATGTGGGTTTGAAACCACGATCTTCCGCTCGTAAAGCGAAACCTGTAACCATTAGACCACAGGAGCTCGGCTGGTCCTGTTATTTGCCCAAGTAATACCAAAATTAGGTATTCCCGTGTTATTTACCCCTGCTCGGGTACATGAACCTGAAAAGTTACTAACGGTACAAAAAAGTTATTTTTGTCATCAAGTCTAGCCACTAGTATAAGTGGGTTAATCTTAACCTTATACACCAAAATTTGACAAGGAAGGATTAAAATATGCCAAAAAATAAGTTTACCTAAGTGAAACATTGGGTAGTTAGTGGATAATAATCACCTAGTATCAAGTTTAGCCAAACGATTGCTCCTTTCTTCCGGTCCCATGGAAAAAAGTGCTTGTCTGATGAAATCTGTGATTTTAAATTGTTTTCCGGTTTTGTCTGATTTGCTCCAGCCGATAATGACAGGAAAGGGTGCTCTCTGTCTCTTTGCCTATAATTGCTTGTATTGGTTTTCCCCTGCTTTGCCTAGCTGGACTAGCCGGGGTTTTCCGGTTCGGTTGAACCCTCATTTGCGGCTGTGATAAATGGATTTTCAGCACGAGATCCAGTGATAGCCCCCAGAGTAGAAGGTAGAAAGAGTTCCAACTGGTCATCATTGGACAATAAATTGCACGATTTCCATGAATTCGAATTCTAAGGTGTGTGATGTTGTGCTGGATTGGGTTGGGATGGAACGAAATAAAAAAACATTGTGCCAAAAGTGGGAGAATTTGTGGAAGGTGAAACCATAAAACAAAATCATCGCCTCTAATGCCAAATTATATACTCTGGATCTGGAAAATCCGTTGGGTAGAACCGTAACGTCATCACATCGCTTTGAGAAGGGTCTACTTTGTGGGTTTGAAATTTGCCGTTGAGTTATCTTTTAATGCCAATCGGTCCCATACACACATGAGCGGTTATGCTGGTCAGTAGCAGATAGGATACTCCCTGGTGATGTAATGTTACACAACCGTACAACAAATCCAAAAATCCGTGCGGTTGCTTATTATAATACGGCACCTTCAAACTTGAATTGCTTCAATCAAAACGACACATTGATTTCGGTTCCTAACTAGAGTTGAACGGAGCATTCAAAATCCGAGCCGAAATTAAATGCACAATAAAAACTTTTACCAATTTGGGAGCGAAAATGCTGATTCTTCAGAACGAGGGAAAAAAAATCACCGCACAATCAAATTTTACAACAGTACGGTTTTGTAATTTCGTTCAATGTCACCCCCCTTTTCTTCATCTTAAACTCCGCCAGTTAGTGGTTAAAGGTGGCAGAAAAGGGTAGACTAATAAGAGGAAGGACAGGAAAGGGTTGAACGCAATGTCAGACCTTTCCTAATTTCCTTTCCCCTCGTTGTTGTGTTTGATGCAGGTTTTGTGGAGCCTGAGCGGAAATGAGTGGAAGGATGCTGTAATCCAATTTTTATTGATAATGACGAAAAGTTTGTTTCTAATTGGATTAACGGCTTTTACCAGTGCCCTGCGGGTTGGGAAATCTGTGACGTTTGAATGATGGTTAGACCTTGAGTCGATCACATCTGTTGAAGATATTTATTTAGTTTTGTAATTATTTTTTTCAATGATTTCTGTAATTGATTTTAATTTCATCATTATTCAGTATCAGAATTCAATCAGTAATGTTAAAAGTTGAGCAGAAAGAGCTGTTGATTTTATGTTTTTATTATATTCAGGTCTGAACTCAGCACTTTGCTGTGGTTTCGGACCACTCCACAATCATTTAAAAGCTGTATATTTTTTTATAAGGTAATATAAATGATAACACTTCAAAAGCTACTTCTCTTTATAATAGGCTAAGCAACATTTCTTGAAAAGCCTTCAGTAAGTTTTAATTCGGCTTCCTAATGAAATGCTTTTTTTTCCTTAGAATGGTTTACTCCTTAATTTATTCCAGAATTAAATAATCAGCCCGAAAAGTAAAAAAAACTTACCTGCTGAGCATTACAAATTACAACCTATTCAGAGAACTTATTAGGTGCTTTAATTGATAAGAAACGACGTGCGTTGCCTTAATTTGGATAGAAAAACGAAACACCCACTCATTAGCTGGCATAATTTTGCCATCCACCATAATTTCCGAAACGCTTCTTTGAAAACTTTTCCCAACTTTCTCCGCATCCACTCCTAGCAGAAATCTTTATCCTGTTTAACCCTTGCTCAACTGTTCGACGTGGTTCCACTCTCAAATTCTGTCACCGCAATACATAACCGAAGTCCACACACAAATACATACGACGAAAAATCGGATGTCCATCCGTCCGCGGTGAGCCCCCGAGCGTCGTGTCGGTTTGTTTTTGATTCATGAATTAATTTATCGCCGCACTCTCAACGGCATTCTTCCTCATCCCCATTAACCTCTTCACTTTTGTTTATTGTTTATTTGGGATTCTCGGCGGAATTGCTTCTTCGAATAATACGCACGCGAAACTTTTCCCGCCACCCACTGTGAGCCCCACCCCCCTTTACCCACCTCCTCTTTGGTGAAGGATGGAGGTGTTTGTTTTTGCTTCCGCCTGGCGCGTCTTAGAAAAATATTATTTTCTCATTTCCTCGCTCAAGTTTCCAACTTTTGGGTCTCGACGTGCAACTTAAATGACCGATTTTTAAGGAACTGTTTTAATAATATTTACTGAACACTAAACAAGGATGGGTTAGGCTGTTTTTATTATAAACGTTAGGTATATTTATCATTATTCATTTATCATTACTTTATTTATGATATCACGATCACGCCGATATGGAGATGGACATATTTGATATTAGAATTTCATATTTCATATTTGAATTTCTAGCAATTACAACTCATTTATGTATCATCATTACGAGACTACCATAAACCACGTGGACACTGTTTTGGAAATCTCAACCCCTCGTGGACAATTTCAATACAATATTGTGTATTTTTGTATGGAACGTTGATAAAAGCCAACCCCCCCCCCCCCCTCCTCCCCCTAAGGTGTCCACTTGGTTTATGGATGGTCCCATATTTTTAACGGATAACTGTATAATCTAATCTAATCTAAAAACGCACCCAGTCCGATGAAAGCATGCTGGAATGTTTTGTGACTAGATTACGCCACAAGCACTTTTCTTGTCATTATTAATAATTGCAGTGCATCCGAGAACAACCGAAAATGTATTGCAAAAATTAAAGCGGCCAGCCCTACTACGTTGTGTTTACCGCAGAGAGGATTCTGAGAACGGATCACATTTCACAGAATCTACAGGGGAGGAAGGATGCGAGGACATACCGTACCAAACGCTCCAGTTCACAGTTTCATATGTATTTTGTGTAATGTGTTTAGTGTTAAATAGTGTGATTATATAATCAATTAAATATAATAATGCAATATGAATATTAACCACGCACACAAACAGCAACACAAAAGCAATGAAAATGAGCATGCAAAAACAAGACAGCGTGTCCCCGTGGTCAGCGCACTAATCTTTTTAAACGGATAACTGTATAACGTTATAAACGTGTAACAGTCTAAAACTTCATCATCCCAGTACGAGAATCGAAGTCACGACCTCTGGATTGGAAACCCAGCACGCCGCTAGTCGAAATCCATACTCTATCGGTCAGTATTCCCAGTGAGCAGATTTACTCTTTTAACACTGGAACGCCCAACTCATGTCCAACTTACACGGACGCCCAAGCCTCCCAAAAAAGTTGGAACGGTAACTTCAACACGCCCGTTCTCGGGCATAACTCAATCAATCGGGACGATTCTTGTTTCCAGTGATTTGTAAGAATGTCTAGATGATCCTAAAATTTTGCAGAACTTGATTTGAACAAATCTGTAATTTCTACGACCGAAAACATTGCTGAGCCAGACAGGAATCGAACCCATCACCTTCTGCTTACAGGGCGAATCCCGTAACCTCACGGCCAAGGAACCTCGCAAATGTTACCAAAAACGTTACTTAATCCACCCTTAGGTGGTTGGTGCCTTCCTCACATTTAAAAGGTAATGCTATCCAAAATAGGGCGGACCTTTAAGTGTTCTATCAATTTGACTCATTATTCAAACCATCAGATTGGGTAGTCAGATCTTCATATTTCAGGGCACTTATGTGCTTACAACTTATAATAGGGTAGCCAAATCTCCAATTCAATTCGTGCTCGTTGGAAAGGCTTTTTAATTACCTATCCAAAGATAGGTCGCATGATATATTTGAACAACGTTTTCATCAAAATATCTGAGATCTGTCCTAAAAAAGTGTATAAATATCACTTAAGTGCTTATAACTTTTGATAGGGTTGGGAGATCTTTAATGTTTTAAACGCGTTGGAAAGGTCTTTTGATTACCTATCCAACGAAAGGTCGCATGATAGATCCGGACATCGTTTTCATCAAAATATCTGAGATCTGTCCTAAAAAAGTGTATAGATAACACCTAAGTGCTTATAACTTTTGATAGGGTTGGGAGATCTTTAATGTTTTAAACGCGTTGGAAAGGTCTTTTGATTACCTGTTCAACGACAGGTCGCATGATAGATCCGGACAACGGTTTCATCATGATATCTGAGATCCGGCTTCAAAAAGTACATAAATAACATAAATAACATAAATAACCACCCTTTTTACAATCTTCCGGACTTTTGTTAAAATCGTTTTTTTAGCATGACTTTTGAAATACTTCACTAAACTGCATAATTTTTAATGGCGACTCATGGGACCCCAAGACGGATCGAATGCCGCCAAAACGGACGAAATCGGTTCAGCCAATGTCGAGATAATCGAGTGACAATTTTTTGATCAACATCCCACCACACACACAGACATTTGCTCAGAATTTGATTCTGAGTCGATAGGTATACATGAAGGTGGGTCTAGGAGGTCTAAATGAGAAGTTCAGTTTTCGAGTGATTTTATAACCTTTCCTCAGTAAGGTGAGGAAGGCAAAAAGGCTTTAAAATAAGAAAGAATGTTTGCTCATACTTTTCAGTTTTTCCCTTTTTGCCTTCCTCACCTTACTGACAAAAGGCTATAAAATCACTCGGAAAATGAAATTTTTAATTAGACCTCCTAGACCTACCTTCATTTGTACATATCGACTCAGAATCACCAGCTGAAAAAATGTCTGTGTGTTTGGCTGTATGTAGACATGTGTACCAAATCAATATCACTTTTTTTTTAATTTATATTTATTCAAATTTCTTTTCCATGTACATTCATTCAGTTAAAATATTATTGAGTGTCCAATCACAAACGATGACTTTTCACCTCAATTTTAAATACTAGCAACTTTCATTTATTCATGAAATATTGTAGCTTTCGCTATTCAGTGATTTCAAATGTAGGAGGTCCTACATGTACAAAAGGGAAAAGGGATACCTTAAAACTAACTTATAAACTATATAAAGAGCGGATCAATGCAGCTGAAGACTGCAATGATTTTTGTCGAAATGCATCAATTATCTTATTGGACATAACATCCAAAGTGTCAACTTCGGCTAATTGATGAAGTTCACTGGTGCTGAACCAGGGAGGAAGTTTCAGAATCATTTTCAGAATTTTGTTCTGAATCCTCTGAAGTTTTTCTTCCTGGTTAAGCAACAGCTTGTCCAGATCGGCACAGCATAAAGCATGGCAGGTCTGAAAATTTGTTTATAAATTAACAGTTTATTCTTGAGACAAAGTCTAGAATTCCTGTTTATAAGTGGATACAAACATTTAATATATTTGTTACATTTAACCTGGATACTTTCAATGTGATCCTTGTAAGTAAGGTTTTGTCAAAACCAAGTCCAAGATATTTCACTTGATCCTCCCACTTTAAATTTACCTCATTCATCTTTATAATGTGATGACTTTTTGGTTTAAGAAAATCAGCCCTTGGTTTGTGAGGGAAATAATAAGTTGAGTTTTTGCAGCATTTGGAGTAATTTTCCATTCTTTCAAATAAGAATTGAAAATATCCAAGCTTTTTTGTAATCTTCTTGTGATGACACGAAGGCTTCTGCCTTTGGCGGAGATGCTTGTGTCATCAGCAAAAAGTGATTTCTGACATCCTGGGGGCAAATCAGGCAAGTCAGAAGTAAAAATATTGTATAAAATTGGACCCAAAATGCTTCCTTGAGGGACGCCAGCACGTACAGGTAGTTGATCAGATTTGCTATTCTGATAACATACCTGCAGAGTACGATCCGTCAAATAATTTTGAATAATTTTCACGATATAAATCGGAAAATTAAACCTTTTCAATTTCGCAATCAAACCTTTATGCCAAACACTGTCAAATGCTTTTTCTATGTCTAGAAGAGCAGCGCCAGTAGAATAGCCCTCAGATTTGTTGCTTCGAATTAAATTTGAAACTCTCAACAACTGATGAGTAGTTGAATGCCCAAGGCGAAATCCAAACTGCTCATCAGCGAAAATTGAATTTTCATTAATGTGCGTCATCATTCTATTAAGAATTATTCTTTCGAATAATTTACTAATAGATGAAAGCAAACTAATGGGCCGATAGCTTGAGGCTTCAGCAGGATTTTATCCGGTTTCAAAATCGGAATTACTTTGGCATTTTTCCAACTACTGGGAAAATATGCCAAATCAAAACATTTGTTGAAAATTTTGACCAAGCAACTTAAAGTTGCTTCTGGTAATTTTTAATTAAAATGTAAAAATGCCATCCTCACCAGGGGCTTTCATATTTTTAAATTTTTGATAATAGATTTTATTTCATTCAGATCCGTATTAAAAACTTCATCTGATGAAAATTCTTGTTCAACAATATTCTGAAATTCTATTGAAATTTGATTTTCAATAGGACTCAAAACATTCAAGTTGAAATTATGAGCACTCTCAAACTGCTGAGCAAGTTTTTGAGCTTTTCCCCATTAGTTAATAGAATATTATCACCATCTTTTAAAGAAGGGATGGGTTTTGAGGTTTCTTAAGAACCTTTGAAAGTTTCAAAAGGTTTGGAATAAGGTTTAATTTGTTCGACATCTCTTGCGAACTTTTCATTTCGCAGGAGAGTGAATCTGTGGTCAATAACCTTTTGCAAATCTTTTGAATTCGCTTCAGTGCAGGATCACGAGAACGTTGATACTGTCTTCGGCGAACATTTTTCAGACGAATCAGAAGCTGAAGATCGTCATCAATAATGGGAGAATCAAATTTGACTTGGACTTTAGGAATAGCAATATTCCTAGCATCCAAAATTGCATTAGTTAAAGATTCCAAGGCTGAATCAATATCAGCTTTGGTTTCTAAAACAAAATCATGATTTAAATTATTCTCAATATGATGCTGATACCTGTCCCAATTAGCTTTGTGGTAATTAAACACAGAACTATTGGGTCTGGTAACTGCTTCATGAGAAAGTGAAAAAGTTACTGGAAGATGATCAGAATCAAAATCAGCATGAGTCACTAAAGGACCACAATACTGACTTTGATTTGTCAACACCAAATCAATTGTTGATGGATTTCTAACAGAAGAAAAGCAAGTTGGCCCATTCGGGTATAAAACCGAATAAAGACCAGAAGTGCAATCTCTGAACAGAATTTTACCATTGGAATTTACTTTTGAATTATTCCAAGATTGGTGTTTGGCATTAAAATCACCGATGATCAAAAATCGAGATCTATGCCGAGTAAGTTTATTCAAATCCCCTTTGAAATAATTTTTATTTTCCCCAGTGCATTGGAATGGCAAATATGCAGCTGCAATCATAATTTTCCCAAAAGAAGTTTCAAGTTCAATGCCCAAACTTTCAATAACTTTTAACTTAAAGTCACGTAACGTGCTATAAGTCATACTACGGTGGATAACTATTGCAACTCCACCGCCATTTCGATTCATTCGGTTATTAGTTATAACTTTATAATCTGGATCACTTTTCAAATAAGTGCCAGTTTTTAAAAATGTTTCGGTTATAACAGCAACATGCACGTTATGAACTCGTAAAAGTTGAAAAATTCATTTTCTTTCGCTTTTAAAGAGCGAGCATTAAAATTCATAATATTGATGGAATTACTTAGATCCATGATTAAACTTCAGGGTAAGAACAACATCATTCGCAAATTTTAATCCAATCTGGATTGCTTCCATCATGGATGTAGCATTACTCATTGTTTGAAATCAATATCACTGGAATATCTCGTCACAGGCTCAACCGATTTTGGCCGGAATGATTTTAATCGATCCGTCTTAACGTTCCCTAAGTTGCTATTTAAATTCATGCAGTTTTATCATGTTTTTAAAAAGTTATGTAAAAAAAACTGTTTCGTATTAAAAGTCCGATTTTTCGCGTTACGTAATAAAAGAACGCTCCCTTAGGTGCTGCGATCACGTTAGGGGAGGTCCATAAACCATGTGGACACTTTAGGCGGGTTGGAATCACTCTATAAATGAGAGGAAGGCACCAACCACCTAAAGGTGGATTATGTAACGTTTTTAATTAAAAAATAAATAAATACTAAAAATTAAAATTTTTCAACAATTTCGTATATTTTTTGGTCAAAACTTCAATTATTGATCATATTTTTCAGAGTTACTGTGCGTGGATTGCTGGTTGCGAAGTAGTGGATACTGAAATGTCTGAACAACCCACAAAACTAATCCACACACTCCCAGTTTTTCATAAATAGTGATTAAAACATCATAAGCCCTTCCTCAAACTATGGTTTCGGACCATATCGTTCTCTAAGACTCTCCGCAAAATTTAAACAGAAATGATGAGGTGTGGCGTCGCCCCCTAGATAGAGTCTAAGTCTTGCCTAAGCCCTGTGAAACGTGTGGGGAAGAAACTGCCCCCGAGTGCGAATATGGGATCCGATTGTGAATGTGAAAAAGACAAACTGGCTCGTTATGGGCGCCCTTTTTATGGGAGGGAGACTCTCCTCTCCAAAAGCACTAAACTACCCCAGCATCCATGATGAAAGGAGAAAGAGGGAAATCACGAGTTCTGGTATCTTGGTGCTTCCGGCACTACCCGCATGTAACCGGGGAAAGTGGATAAAAATAAATGTGTAAACAGTTTTTTTGTGGACGGACTCTCCTCCAGAAACGACTCGGTCGGTCGTGTTTTGTCGTGCAAGGGATGGAATTTATATGCTGCTGACCAGACGATTTTTCGACAGAGATTGAAAGACATTAGTGTATTTAGCCAAAGTGTGGACATTATTAAATTTAGGGTATTAATCTCAGACACATGCATCTGCCGAAATTTCTCCGTTGTTTTTCCACACGTACACTCGGGCGTACAAATGGCCATCCAGGGTGTCCAGGAAGGATGAAGGAGCACATGGTTTCGCACATTTTGGGCCAAACATCTTGATAAAAAAACGAAAGGGAAGTGTACAGCGAGTCCGGTCATACGTAACCTGATAGGGGACGGCTAAAGGAGAGCTATAAATTTACCCTCAATTTATTTCAACTGTGAAAATGATAATATTCGGCTACTTTTGGAGTTCGTTTTTTTCTTTGCGTACTCGGTGGATGACCATTCGGCTGTTCGTCTTTTTTATGATATTACTGTTATTTATCGTTTAATAAAAGTATTGAATCGAATGGAACCGGGAAGCATTATTTACGTGGAACAAAGGTGGTAATAACTTGTACAACTATTGAATTATGACATGAAATGTAGTGAAACAGCAAAATCTTTTACCATTCGATATTATTAAAGGAATTTCAACGTTCAACTGCTTGATTTTTTACTTCAATTTGGGTCATTCAAGACCACAATCTGAATAGCGAAGGTCATTTTTAGAACCTAATAGCTTTGAATAGAATACCACTGTACAATACACATTACACTGTTTTGAACCTGTGTGAACCGAACTAGATCGGAATAGGTCGGATTTTTTTTTCATGGAATTAAAAACGCAAATTTTTGTGAACCGGTTCGGCTTGAAATTTGAGTCGAGGGACAAAAATCTTAAATAAAATTGGTACTAGCCTTATCCGAAGCGAAATTTTGGCAAGGAAAGCTGAGAAAAATCATGAAATGTTTATAATCATCATAAAATTGCTTAACTGTTGATAGGGTATATGACCCTATTTTGGACCTAGTACCTATTTTGGACCTATTTTCATCAATCGAGGTAGTTCAGGCTTTTAAAATACGAATTCACTGAATCCAACCAACAGAAAGTGTAGGCAGGATCGTTTTGTATCTTACCTCTTCCAAAAATGTTAACATTTTGGATTATTTCCGCTTTTTCAGCCACTTTTGCCAACGCCATTCGAACTTCCTTTCATTTTCCTAGCACATCGATTAGGCCCAAAAATTCCGGCCTCGTTGCTTATCAGATTTGGCTCGCGACACCTTGATGATTTTTTCTGTTTTGCACTGACACCAAGCAATTTCGTCCGGTTTCCGAGCAATGTAACTGTTGTTTATTTAATTCTTTCTTGTTTTCCGTCACTAAACCATTGAAATAACTATTCTATTATCGAAAAAAACTCATTTCAAAATATTTTTTCAAATCAGCCGCGTTGGATCAGTTTTTGGAGCTACTTTGCCGTCGGTTCAAGGATATCACTAACACATGCATAACAAAGTGTTGTCAGTTTTGTTTATCAATTTATTTCGATATTTCAATGAAATTTGATTGATTGATTGAATTTTTTTAATTTAATATTTTGAATTGAATTTCTTTACTGTAAATATTTGAATGAAATCTAAGCTTTAAAAAGCAAATGATTAACAGAAACAATGAAAATATGTTTTTTAAACGATAAAAATGCAAATTGATGCTAGAGATTCAGATGATTGTTACGACCGATTGCAAAGTATCCCAAAATTTAAACTGATGTTGATTTATTTTTGTATTAACATCATTATCACCAATTTAGCCGCATATATTTTTAATTTTTGCTTCAAAAAATGCAAACTGGCTACCCTGTTGGAATTGAAGGGGAAACGATTGAAAAACCTAAAGGGTCTAGTCAGTAAATCGTCAGCTGTCACCGTGACAGGAGTTGTCAACATCGCTTACGAGTGATTTTTGAAAAAGTCGTATGAATAAAATTTAAAAAAATCTTGAGTTAGTTTTAAAAAGATCCTAAGCGCTAGTTTAAAACAAATCAATTTTTCGATTAGTTCTCGACCAATTTACGAATCATAAATAAAAAAATGCTTTGAATTATCATCTGCACGTCTTTTAAATGCTCTTTACTGGAAAACAAACAAAATTTGGTTTGGTTCAGAAAAAAATCAAATATGTGTCGGAGATCGTGATGGCTTTTAAGACGTATTGCAAACTAATCAGAGAAATATACATATGGAAAATATATTTTTGTAAGTTTTATCTGATTTTTGCATATTTATCTATATATAATTTAAAAAAAACAGGTATAACGATTTTGTAACTAATGGTGGGCTACTCCAGCATTAATGAGACCCCCCTCTTTGCCTCAGGGTCGGCATGTTAATCCGGAATCGGTAGGGAAACACTTAATTAGACTATTAGACAAAACAAACCCACTTTATTCAGGTTACTAGCGGTTTATTGGTAGACTCAAGCTGCGTAAGTACCTCACTTCCTAGTTCTCCCACTTCCTTACTAGCTAATCCTACCTCACACGTCCTTCTTCCTTCTTCTTCGTCGGGGCCCCTTTCCGGAACTGCTGCTTCCGCTCACTTTCAGCTCGCGTTCCTCGAACAACGGCTACACGCCTCCACCGACCTCCGGGACTCGGTCTACCGGGGGGACACGTCTTCCTCTCTTGTTGTGCGACCACTATGGGCGGTCAGCTGCTGCTCTCGTACTCGACCTCTTCTGCGCCACCTGCCTCGACGCTCCCGAGTATGTTGACGGACTCTGGGACTACGGCGGACGAATCCACCGGTCTGCCTGGTTTCCGGCGTCGGTTGGTGTAACGGCTGGCGAGGCTGGCGTCTTATCTCGCGACGGTTGGTCCGCAGACCAAAATGGCGGCGTCGCGAGGGCGGTTCCCACACCGGAACGGTGTCGCGGGCGATCCTCGTGCGTGAGCGATCGTGCTCGGCGGTATGATGTACCGCGCGGGGAATACCGCGGGTGTCGGGTGGCTTACGGCGGACGAATGCGTCTGTGCCGGCCTGTACGCGAAGCGTACGAACACCGAGGGGTTCTGTGGGCACAATGGGACGGAAATTAGCGATGGCGGAGGGAGGTTGGACGGCGATAGATCGGGGAAGCAACGGTATTTACCTGGATGTCCACAAATCAACGCAGGCTCCTCCTGCTTGCGTCCGGATCTCCAGATCGTCGGACGGCTTTTCTCCGGGATGGCGTCTACCGGATCTTCCACTTCACTTCTAAACTTCACTCTTTCGTGACGGTGATTTTCACGGATATCGACCGTTCTCTTCAAGATACCAGGCAAAGTGACCGTTGCAATGGCGGGGTTTTCCCAGCGATCCTCAACCTCCCCCTTCTGGACTCCTTCGTCCCATCGTCCTGGTCATCGCCGCTACCCAAGGCGGGCGTTTGCGATGATCTCGTGCGCTCCTAGCGGTGACTAGCGCAACTAGCGGTGCAGCGTTGGTAGCGTCCGTAGGGGCTGGACAGCTACGCTAGTAGGTCGTTCTGCCCGCAAGCCTTCTCAAGTGCTCCCTCCGTAACTTGCCGCGGAACAAACGATCGCACTAATCTTGGGATGCAAATACCATAGGTTACAATTTTTTCACAATTGGCATCGTTGGTTTATAATACATTACACTTTTAAATTTTACCATGTCAATCATGTTAGAAACACAATTAAATCAGCTAGAAAAATAAAAATCTTCGAAAAAAATAAGCATAATAGGTTAATGCGATGTTAACATTATGAATATTATGATTTGAGATATATAGCCGGGGTGACTTTGATAGGTTTGATATTTTTCCGCAAAATGAAGAGTAAAAATTGAATACGTACGGAATGGTATGGAATCATACTGACCGTGGTAAAGAAGTGCTCAAAGTACCTCATGAAAACTTTTTATGAAATTTTGAAAAGTTTAAAAGGTTAACTATAACTAAGAAAATGTTGATAAATAGCATTATTTTCATCTTCTCAACGTGTCATGATTTTTTCAATGAACATGATTTTGAATCTTAAAACGGAATGCATTTTCGGATTCTTCGGACAATCTTCTACTAGGAAAAGGTAAAATAAGTAATATAAATATTATAAAATATTATTATTTTTTTTGAAACATAATTTAAAAAAATCTCATAATTTAAAGGCATTTCCAGTAAAACAAATTTCACATAAAATGTGAAAACTTTTGATTCATTCTTTAAATTCAGTTATACATGTGATATAAATCCATAATTTAATAAACAAAACTAGTTTCAACGAATTTCAGGCAAAGTTCTGAATTTTTAACAATATTACCCAAAATTTATATGTATTATATTAATAGTCAGGACCCGGTGCCTGCAATCCCCGTTACAGTTATATGGAATTCCAATAAGAATGTAACAGAAAAATCAGGCTTCGGGTCCAGACTGTTAAAAAGCTTATAAACATAATTAACTAAGTATTGACATTAATGATTTTCTTAAAAATTATATCAGCAACCTAAGTGATGGTAAGTTCGAAGTAAAAATAATGTTTGAAAACCTCAAATCTGCTTTTAACAAGACAAACTATGACTATCAAAGGCATCCTGGTATTCAAACAAAGATTTTTTTTTCAAATATTGCATTGTTTTTAAGTGCAACATGTAGTTAAACTTTTTGTCAAGCAACTGTAAAGCAACTGTTAAGTTTAACATGACAGATGAGAAAGTTTCACACCAAGTTACAAGCTATAATCTCCATTTAAAATTTCTTGATTGTTTAATAATATTTGAACATATAAGCTCTGCGTAAAATTTAGAACCATTTTTCATTGTAACTTATTATGTATCTGTGTCATTCATTTAATTTTAAGATAAGGTGTTTTTATTGCGAGTAATAACGGGTTGTCTTTTATGTTCTAATGCTTGAACAATTAGGTCGTAAGAATATGCAAATTGTAAATAGGACAGAGACCTGCTAAAGAAGCGTGAGTTTCCATTCAATATGATTAAAACACGTTTTCAAATTTAAATCCATTGTTTCATCATAATTGTTTAATTTCTGAAATAAATATTTTCCAAATTATAATCGTGGATAGGCCCTTTGGTTTATCAAACCGAGTTTTTGTAAGTGTGTTGCCGCCGCACGCCGCAATTCGAGTTGTCCAAATTTCAACCAATCAGAGTGTGGGTCCAAAATAGGTTCAGCGATGTCTCCAAAATACATTCAATAAGTCCAAAAGCATCCAAAAAATGTTTTACTTGAAATGCTTATTACAATGGAATGGTTAAATTATTTTAAATTTTCAATAGTACACTTTGTTAAGCATAAATTAAGGCACAAAATAATCCTGAAACGAGCCAAATTAGTTAGACCGTTCCTGAGAACTATGCGACATATGTTGACGCTTTGCATAGTAGGTCCAAAATAGGGCCATATACCCTACCTCTTGTGGGTTTTAAGTTCCATGCAGATTTAATTTAAGCTTGAGTTCC